>NC_137454.1:375799636-376393406 GCF_964235325.1 Thermobia domestica
AGCTGAATATTTTATATCGTCTTGTACTATTCAATTTTGTACCAATGAGAAAACTGGATCAGAATTTGATTGGTCTATTTAGTTTTGTACCAACCTAAGAAAAGGCGAAGAAGGACTATTTTATACAATTTTACTACTCAAATTAAGAATGGAGTATTTAGTTTTGTACTACCGAGAAAAACAAAGAAATTACACCATTTTGGAGTCCAATAAACAAATTAATAAATTTGAGTGACATAATTTGTGTCAACTCTAAAAAGGATCATTTTAACTAACTCGAAATCAAATAAACGAAGTAATGCATTTGAATGAGCTATTTAATTTTAAAAACCGAAGCAGGATCATCCTAGCTAGCTGAGTATTTTATACCATTTTGTATTATTTCAACAAACAAAAGGAAAAAGCAAAAAAAAGGACCATTTTAACTAGCTGCGAATTTTATATAATTTTATACTAGTCTAATAAACGAAGGCATAAATATGAGTGAGCTATTTAATTTTGTAGGAAAAAACGAAGAAGGACCGTTTTAACTAGTTCAATATTTCTGTACAATTTTGTACCACCCAAATAAACGAAAGAAGAAATTTGGATAATCTATTTTATTTTTGTACCAATCAGAAGAAAATCAAAGAAGGGCAATTTTATCCTTTTTTGTACCGTTAAAAAAACTGAGGATAACTTGAATAGTCTAAGTTTTTGTACTCATTCGAAGAAAAGCAAAGAAGAACCATTTTAAGTAGCTCAGCTTTTTCATACCTAATATTGCCATGAATATAAGGAAAGGAATAAATAAATATGGCTTAGACTTTTATGCCTTTATTGTATTATTTGTATCAAACAGAAAAAAGCTACACAAATAAACAAATGAATAACTTTGTAATAACCACAAAAAAGCGAAGAAAGACCATTTTAACTGGCTCAGCTTGATATACCATTTGAGTGGCCTATTCAATTTTGTAACAGCGAGAAATCTCATTTCCAGGCCATGTTTTACTATTTAAACAAACGAAGGGATAAATTCGAGAAAGCGAACATGGACTCAGAATTTTATATCATTTTGTAATACGCAAATAAACGAAGAAATATATTTGGATGGATTATTTAGTTTTGTACGAACCAGAAAAATTTGATTGTATTATTTCCTTTTGTACCAACGAGAAGGATCATTTTTAACTGGCTTAGAATTTTATACCTTTTTGAAAAATTTGTACCAAACCGAAAAAGCAAGGAAATACCATTTAACTAACTAATTATTTTTGTGCTAACCAAAAAACCGAAGGAAGACGATTTTAACTAGTTCAGAATGTTATATAACATTTTTCTGCTTCACATTTGAGTGGTCTATTCAATTTCTTGACCATGTTGCACTATTTAAACAAACAAAGGAATAAATTTGAGTGACCTATTCAGTTTTGTACCAAGCAGAGAAAGGAAAGAACTAACATTTTGTACTAATCAAATTTGGGTGGTCTATTTAGTTTTGTCAATTCTTTAACTAGCTCAATATTTCAGTACCATTGTAACTAAGTCAAACAAATGACAGAATAAATTTGAGTGGCTTAAGCAAAGAAGGTCAATGGTAACTAGCTCAGTAATTTGTACCTTTTTGTGCTATTAAAATAAACGAAAGGTTAAATTTGAGTGAAATATTCAATTTTGTACCAAGTAGAAAAAGTTGAAGAATGAATAAATTTTGTTTGCAATTAAAACAGCGGAGAAGGTCTATTCTTAAATAGTTCAATATTTATGTACATTTTGTACTACTCAAATTCTACTTTCTGTACCAAGCAGAGAAAAAAACAAAGAAAGACCATATTCTATTACTCGAACAAACGAAGGAATAAGCTCAGAATTTCTATACGTTTTGTGCTATTCAAATAAACAAAGGAATAAACCTATTCACTTTATAGCAAGCAGAAAAAAGCCCCTTAATTTTGTACCAACCACGAAAAAAAGGAAAGAAGGCTCATTATAACAAGCTCGGTATTTTTTTTTACCATTTTGTATTACTCTGATGAATTTGGGTGGTCTATTTCATTTTTTGTAACAATCAGAAGAAAAGTTCAGAATTTTATAGCTTTGTGGTGCTACATTTTGTATATTTTTATGTTATCTAGAGAACAATTTAAATTGCCTCCCTCGTCACGATATGGGTATTGACGTGTGTTTAGCGAATTAGGTTTTCAAATTCAATTATAACAATTCAATAGAACCGACTCCATGACATTTAGCGTACTAAAGAAAACTGATGAAGGACGACAAATCATGACAGGATTTTGATCGCAGCAGAAGGAATCATATCAAAATATGAGTCAGCTGATCAAGGAAAAGAAAAGTTTTCAAAGTTCTATCAGATATTTAAGCAACGTTACGAATGCGTTACCTAACATTTGTATTGCTAGTATAATGAGGATCCTAAGGTACTGCCTATTGCTCAACGATTCAATTATATTTTTAAAACTTTCTTTCCTCGTCTAAAGTAAATTATATGAAACTTATTAAGTCAAAAAGACAAATATATATTTTTGCATTTATGTATTTTATTATAATGGAATATAAGTTTATGGAGTATATTTGAAAAATAATAGAACATACATCATGATGTTATATTAACGAATTATTTTGTATTGCCTTGAAACATATTATTAAACATGGAGAATGCATAGAATGCTTTTATTGTAGGTGTATAAATAGATGTATCGCACTTGATTTGTTTTTGCTGAAGAGCAGAAAAATGACTAGCATGGAAATTGTTTATGTTTCACCTAGAGAAAAAGAAATTCAGCGTGAAAACGAAAAACCTATACTGTTAATTCACCCGTCTCATCCCGATTTGCCAGATGAATTACGTGATAAAGTGAGAATCATATATCCAACACAGGAAATAGAAGAAGTGTATTATTTTAGACGGTTTAATAGATATAATGATGAAATACTCCCGGAAAGTGATCATGACAGTGTTTCAAATATTACCTGTTTTGAAGTGGAAGCTAATGAGTGCGGGTGTACTAGTGAAAGTATTAGTGATACATGTGTTATACAATTATTTAATGAGTGTACACCAAATTCAGTATTATTATGTGAAGCATGTTCTCAACATAATGAAAACGAAAAGATCACAACTGTTTGCTGCAGTATGATTACGAATTATTACAAAAGATGTGGACGATCTTAATTAAACGTAAAATGAGAGAGAAAATCTATAAACTTTATTTAAAGAACCATTTTAAAGGTTGTAATATTAAGAACACTTATACTTTGGAGAAAAAATTTAATCTGGTGTATGAATACATTACAGAGTGTGATTATTATATCAAAGAAATAATAGAAATGTTTTTAGAGAAAGATAAACAATTATTTAATTATGTAAATGAACGCTGAGCCCACTGTAGTGTTTAATTTAAAATTATTTGTCTATATATTATTGATTATGAAATTTAGATGCGTATAGTGGTTAGTATCTTATTACTCAAGTTAAACAGCTATATAATAATTTGGCAGTATATTAAAGAAAGGAATTCAATGTATATGTTTATTACAAGGATATCTAAATCATTATTACAAATGTGCAGACGTAATATTATCAAACATTAAGTATTAAAATTGAGCTCAAAAGGTCTGCAAAACATTACAATAGTATTCATTAATAAATGATGAATTCTTAGCTTTAAGAGCTGTTATACTTGAGGCCATAGCAGGAGACTGCCTGAAGAAATTACTTCTTCAAAGAGACTTGAATTATTCAAAAGGTAAAGAACTTACTCTTAACGTTAGGAGGTCTCTCTCTCAGCTCGATGTTGACCATCATCGTAGAAGCTTCAAAGTCCAATTGTAAGTCGCAAGATGACGGAGTAGCGAAGACAAAGTATGATGAAGATTGAAAGGTAAAATGGTTCTAAAATTTTAAGCTTTTATACTAGTCTGAGAGAGTGAGTATGTGACAAACAACTTGTACGTAAGCAGTCCTTGTGACTTATTTTCGTTGTGGGTTTTTTCTTTAAAAGTTGTTTGTCTTATGACGTCTAACGTTATTTTTTTTCGTATAACACTGATGAAATGTTCTTAATTGTACACTCATATACAAAAGTTTCGTTTTTAACATTTCAATAATTAATTAAACATAACATAGCCTCTTCTGCTAAAATTGTTCTCTTATTTGAATGCAGAGTCATCAAATTTTAAAAGAGAACAATGAAAAAATTTTTTTAATATTTCAATAAATAGTACGAAGTAGCGAGTGTTCACTGTATATAGTTATTGTAACTTGAAACAGAGACACTGATATTGGGTGGATTTAGTATCACTTTCACTTTTGTGAATCACTACACAAGTGTTTGTAAACATAGTAGCGTGGTGGTTTACTGTGTCATGAAACCAAGTTCATTGTCATAGAGAAAGTTAACCTTGACATTGTAGATACAGCAAGTGGGTCAAAGGAGAAGGAACGTCTTCCTAGGATGATGAACTGCGATGAGCGATGACTTGAGAAGATGGAGCATCTTATGAGACGAAACCATTGGACAGGAGCGTGCTGATTCTCATGGTCGCGACTCCATAGAATCACGCTGACTGCGTATCAGGCAGGGGCGACGTAACAGGGAGCATCTTTGTTGAGAGGCCAGCTCTTCGTGGGATGACTGCACTGAACATCATGTCGGATGACGGAAACCCTGGCTGCGAACTGATGTGTGAAGATGTCAATACTGCCGCTGGTCATCTCTTGATGCTGGAGAGCGAAGATGAATACAAGATGTAACACAAACGATAGTCAAAGACGATAGTTTGTGGCTTCTTGTAGCGAAAACACATGGGGTGGGGTGGGAATTGAACTGGGGTCCATCAGGTGGGACTGGATCACTGGAGGTGACTGGTTCGTGTCCAGGCTGAGTCCACTTCAATGAGGCATCTGCTGGAGAACCACTGGAAACACCTGCTGGAAACTGGAACGTTGACTGCATGGGATGCTGCTGATGACAATTGAAGAATCAGGAATGCTGTGTTGACTGCTGTCTGCGGTTAAACGTGATTGAATGTCCATGTGATGAAGACATCTGTGATCTCTGGAGACGAGATCATCCAGGAGGCTGAAGTCAGCTGAATGCCGCTGGTGACGACATGATGGCATGGTGCCATGTAGGATGAGGAGAGATGAGAGAGAGATTAACATCTGATATCAAATTATATATATACGGGAAGGAAATGGTATATAGGGTGGGAAGAAACGCGAATTTAATGGGATAATGGGAAATGGGTTTGTGTTTTATTACACATATACATATATTCAACATATCCCATAGTGGCTGGCTTGAAAATAATAAACTACGTACACTTCTTAAAGAGATTTTGATATAAGTATGTAGAGAACGGGAAATCCTTTTTTTTTTCAGTCGAATTATAGAAGTAACAGAATTTATGTGACTTATGACTGATTTGAAAACTTATTTTGTCGGTTAGAAGGAAATTCTGACAATGTGAATTATGGGCTGTTGAAAATTTTAATATTTAAGTAAATTTTGGAAATTCGTAAGAAATTTGAACACTATTATTGTGTTCCGAAATAAGCTCTGAAATATTGTAAGAAAGAAAGTAATACTTTTCAAAATTCTTTGTGTCAAGAATATTGTATAAATCTTTGAGCGAAATTCGTTTTCAACTTAACACCCATAAACTTGTCAGTCAAACTCTGTTGCCTGAGTCTTAGCTAGTGAGAATCAGACGCAGAGGAAATGAGTACTATCTCTATATTTGGGTGGTATTATTGTCAGAATGTAGAGGGGAAGGGAAAGAATAGGTGGGTGGGTGACATATATTAACTTTAACCAAATAAATAATATTAAAATTTAGTCATTTATGGCTATCTATTTATAGATATATATATTATCTATATACAAATATAATAATATTCTAATAAGTATACACTAAATATAAAAGAAATTATGCTAAATATGAAAGCAAATACTATATATTTATTTATTTATTTATTTTAATTCTCTCATCTCTACCTGAAGGAAATGTAAAACATTTCTATGATAAAGAAAGCAATTACTTTGTATATATATATATATATATAAGAACTATTCGTAGTAAATGAGAAATATCTCTAATATATAGATATGATATTATTTTGGAGCATTGTTAGCCATATATTTACGATATTTGGCCTGAAAGGCAGGATCTGGTGATGTGTCTGGGATGTAGATCTTTAAACGATCTATTGCTACGGGCTGTAATGTGCCATTGATGTCTATGATATATTCATTATTGTGATATGATTTGGCTTTAACTGTATGTGGGCCAGTATATAACTCAGACATTGATGGCGATTCACCCTTTTTCGTGTATAGTTTCTTTACCATCACCTGACTACCTAACGGATAATCTCTGGGCTTAGTTTGCGCTTTCGATTTCAACTGTTGAAATACTCTATTCCTATGAAATTGGACCAAGGATCTAAGTTCATCTATTTGCAACAATCTATTATCTTGATCCATTTTCTGTGAAGGAATTTGTAAGATATTGTCTATTGGAAACCTAAATTGTTGTCCATAAAGTAACGTAAATGGAGCTGTACCTGATTGTGTCAGTGGCGTATTATTACAGACGCTTACTGCTTGTGTTACGTATTGGGACCAGGATGAATGATTTAATTTTGAAAGAAAGCGAATAGCCGATTGAATTTTTGAAATAGTTGCTTCAACAGAGCCTATTGAGCGATGTGACGCTGGTAATGCATATTTGGCTTGAATATTGAGGGATTTGAAAAATTCTTGTACTTTGATAGCAGTGTGGTTGGGAGCCTTATCCATATGTATAACTTTTGGTGTGCCATAACGCAAAATGATATTCTCATAAATAAATTGTAGGAATGTATCCGTGGTCATATCGTTGACAGGTTGTGCTACCGCAAAGGAGGTTACTGCTTCTGTTGCAACGTAAATATAATTATAACCATTAGAAGTTGGTAGCTTGCCTATGGCGTCTACAAACCAAGTATCAAAAAGTGCCGACGGGGGATGGGTTTGTATATGAATTTCATTGGAGCGATAATTACGTTTAAACTTATTGCATTCTATGAATCCATTTATCTTTGTCCTTAGCCAATTTTGAAGGTTAGGAATATAATATCTATCTTTAATGAGAAATTTGATTTTATGAAAGCCAGGATGGGTGTCTGAGTGAAACTCTTGAAAGACTGTGTCCTTCAATGCATCGGGAATGCATAAGCGTAATTTGTTTCCTGCTGGTGTATAAATTATCCTATATAACTTATGATTTTGTATGACATATTGTTTGGACCAAAATGCATACTTGGGATGATTAGTGTCTTGATTTTGTAACACCCTGTATATCTTAGAAAATTTGGGATCTAAACGTTGTAATTCCGCTATGTCGGTGTTGCTATCTAAAACCAAAAAAGCATACGGGTGTTCTTCCGGTTCTATCTCTTCATATTCTTCCGGAGATAATTCCAAAGGATGTCTGGAGAGATAATCACAAAGAGAATTTTGTTTTGATTTGATGTGCCTAATAGTGAAATCAAAGATTTGAATATAGCTTAGCCATCGGACCATTTGTGCAGTAAGATTTGTGGTTTTCTTAACAGCTACTAATGCTAAATTGTCTGTTAAGATGGTGAAATGTCCTCCTATTAAGTATCTGTAAAATTTACGGAGCGCAAAGAAAACAGCAAATAATTCTGCATAATATATAGGATATGCTTTGACTCTAGGTGGGAGAGTAGCACTAGCAAATTGAACTATAGACCAGTGTTTTTCATTCGGTAATTTTTGTAGGAGCGCAGCCGCACAGCCGACAGAACTAGCATCTGTGACTAACATGTGTTCAGCTGAGGGATTATAAATTTGTAATATTGGAGCAGATGTGACCATTTCTTTTAATTTCTCAAAAGTTTCAGTTAGTTCAGGAGTCCACTGTAAATTTTTGTCTTTCGATGCAGCAAATTTATGTAAAGGAGCAGCAACTATTGATAGTTTATTATAAAACATTCTATTGTATTGTAAGGCTGCTAAGAATGCTTTTAATTGTTTTGGGGTGCGTGGTCGTTCGAGGGAAGTTAAGGCTTTGACTTTGTCTGGGTCCTGTGAGATATGGCCCTGATCTACTATATAGCCTAAGAATTTAAATTTCTGAACACCAAATTGTGTTTTATTGAGACTAAATAAAAGACCAAATTTCTCTGCTGTTTGTAATGCTTTTTCTAGAACTCTAAGCATACCATCAAATATACTATTGAAAAATATTAAATCATCTACATACGAAAGAAATTCTTTGGGGGAAAAGTCTCGAAACATATCTTTGACAATTCTATGTAGAATTAATGTGGATGTACGAAAACCTTGGGGTAGCGTATTCATTTTAAAAAGACTATGTGGAAATCCTAATTGATGAACACTGAAGCTAGTTAATTCTTGATCTGCTTCATCTAATTTTATCTGATGAAAACTTTGCTCCATGTCAGATTTAATACTATACTTAGCCTGTGCTAATTGGTCTAATATATCTTGAACACCTGGAGATAGTTCACTTACTGGTTTTGAACGAGAAGAAAGTTCTCTAACGAGGAATGTCCATAAACCGTGAGAGTTGAATTTTGATGAAAATTTGTGACAAGATTCAGTTCGAGCTTCTAAGTAACGTAGTAATAGTCACTCGATGCGCAAATGCTTCGTTGAGCTGCTACACCGACGCCATCTTGAAATCCTGTAGGCAATGTCCAAGAATACCCTTTTAGCACAAAAATGAAAAAGCTTTTGATGTATCTGACTTCAGTATTGTAAACCAAGGTAAATCATCTATATATGAGAATACTTCCAGTGCATGACCGCCATCTTGAAAGGCGCCATATTGAATCGCCGTCAAATATGATAAATGGCAAGGGGGTCATGTGGCGTATCAAATAGAACTGGAATTTACTCCTGAATTCATTTCCGTAACCAAAATTTAGATATCTGTTTTCACTTCAGAGTTAAGAGCCCTCTTACTCACAGGAACATATAAAAACTGTGCGAGTTAAACTTGTGTCATGAAACACGGTCGTGCGAGCACTTGCATGATTTTAACTAATGCAGTAGTTAATGCAGTACAATAGCAACTATACCAATCAGATCTTGAGACTAGCAAGAAAAATCGTAAATTAAATTGAAATTTCTGTAGTGAAAAATGAAATATCAGCATGCTACAAATTATACCTATTTCAAAGTGCGATGGAATAGACTGTTGGTCGATGAAACACATGCCTAATAGTACTGACAAGTAGAGAATATCACAGGGATTGTTCGGATATATATTAGAAAAATTATATAAACTGGTACACATTAGTTGAACGACCAAAATGGTTCGGATTCCACTATAATCACTAGGTCCACGTCTCCTTTAGCGTAGCAGGCGTGTGGGACGTTGAATTGTATCAAACCAAAAATCTCTTTTAGGCAATTTTACGTGGTCCGTTATAGTGTGTTAAATTTTATTCTCCAATCTAGAAACCTTCCGCAAAGACCATCATTGTTGCAGAATATTGCGTTCCTTTCCAATACTCATATTTGACGACCTATAATTTATCGTGCATATTACGAAGTTAAAATACTTTAATGTATTTATTGACAGTTTCTCTAAATACAATCGATTTATTGCTGCCACATTGAACAATGAAGGAGATTTAAATTATCAGTTCACAGCCAATTCTTAGAAGATACACCTGGAAACTTAGAATTCACTTTTCTTGTGTCTGTTCTGCTATTAGTGATAAGAGAATGCATGTACAACTGCTGAGAATATGTGGCAGTAAAGATTATTACAAGATTCAATTCCGAGTTGCAATCCATGAAACAAGCCTCTTTCTTCCTTTTCCCTTCAATATAAAATAATTAAATATCTGCATCTTTCCACGTTTAACGATAAAACACTTGCTTTTAATAAGGGCAAGACTAGTTTTCATATCAAAACTGTGATAAATAACTGATTGTAGCAGGTATTCACTTGTTCGGTGTACAAGTTATATGGCAGAATTTTCATCAAGAAAATGCATTCTGTTGTGTAACATCAATTTTGTGCGCCAATCCTAAAGGACATGCTTGCATATGCATGACAGAAATGTGAGTACGTAACAGGAGCAATAGTTGGTTCATTTACAAATGTTCTGAAGACTAGTAGAAAATAGTGTCTGTGGTCATGAAGATTGTGACGAAAGTACATTTGTTAAGTGTTTGCACTGCTCCATCATGCTGTGTGCTAATCACTACATTTTGGATCTCTATCATCACAATTGAAGAGCAAAAGGTTAGTAGGTTAATATTTGTTTATGTGCAATAGTTTATATTATTTTTCTAATATTTTTCTGTTAATTTTCTAATAACTTCAAGACAGATTCTTTAAAACCATACGTGCCGTTCCACCTAACTTATATTACAGCATTTAAATGCTATGCATAATCGCAACACACACAGACTCATATATATAGCGATTTTGAAATAGGTATAATTTGTTACAGTGCTGCTATTCCATTTTTCACTACAGGCATTTCAATTTAATTAACGATATCTCTCACTAGTCTCAAGATCTGATCGGTATAATGGCTATTGTAGATCAAATAACTACTATTGCATTAGTTAAAATCATGCAAGTGTTTGCACGACCGCATTTCATATCACAAATTTTACTTGTTCAGTTTTTGTATGTTCCTATGAGCGAGAGAGCTCTTAACTCTGAAGTGAAAACAGATATCTAAACTTTGATTACGGAAATGAATTCAGGAGTAAATTCCAGTTCTATTTGATACCCCACATGACCCCCTTGCCATTTATCATATTTGACGATGATTCAATATGGCGCCTTTCAAGATGGCGGTCATGCACTGGAAGTACTCTCACATATAGATGATTTACCTTGGTTTACAATACTGAAGTCAGATATATCAAAAGCTTTTTCATTTTTGTGCTAAAAGGGTATTCTTGGACATTGCCTACAGGATTTCAAGATGGCGTCGGTGTAGCAGCTCAACGAAGCATTTGCGCATCGAGTGACTATTACTACGTTACTTAGAAGCTCGAACTGAATCTTGTCACAAATTTTCATCAAAATTCAACTCTCACGGTTTATGGACCTTCCTCGTAAGATCGAGAACTAAGCGGACTTGGTTCGAGTCCCGTTTGGGAATAGCAATCAGATTGTTTCTATAAAAACTATCCGATTTTGAGATGATACCATTATCAATCATCTCTTGTATTTTTTTTTTTGACTCTAGCTCGCAGTCTAAACGGTATTGTGTAGGTGGGAACCGTCCATGGTTCTCTATCAACAACATTGAGTGTAGCTGAATAACAATCTATTATCTGAAAATCTTTGTTATGCCAAGAAAAACATGTAGGGTGTCGTTTCAATACCGCAAGTAATTTGTCTTTCTGTTCCTGTGTTAAATCTGGGTTTATATTAAATTTACTGTAATCAATATAAGGTTTAATTTTCTCTAGGCGTTTGGCAACCCTATCTCGTGTTTGCTTTTTTGTTGGCTCATAAATTTTGCGGATAAGATACATGTGAGCAGATTGTGTATCTTTTGGTAACAAAGCGCCCTGAGCAATGTGAGTACCTTTCTGCAAATAACGTTTAGAGTTTCCGGGATTCACTATTGGTAAATACATATTATTTGAGTTTACTGCAGTTTGCATAAAAACACATCCTTGCATATTCTTTATTATAGGATTTTGAATGACAAATTCCGTGTTGGAAACTGGAGTGTCAAGAGTGAGGGGTACATATCTTATTGAATTAGGGGGTATCGCCGTGCCTTGTCTAACATAGAAGTTAAATCTACAATTTCTACTGACTTTAGCGGACAATGAGGTTTCTTTATCACTTTCCCGGGGAAATCTGTGTGTGTCCCCATAATGGGTAAGAGTGATCGTGTTAGCTTGGTACGAAATGTTTGCCTCATGATTAGTTAGGAATTTATTGGAAAGTAGAATGGGAATGTTGGCGATAGGTGAAATACGGAATAAAACCTGAAAAGTTTTACCAGATATAACTATGGGAATATAGGCTGCTTTTGTCAAGTGTAAAGGTGTCGAACTTATGCCATAAACTTTAGTAGCTAATTGAAATATCTTGCAATTTCGCGGTACCAAAGAATAATGGATTAGTGACGTCATAGCACCTGTATCTAGTAAGAAGTTATATGGCTGGTCCAAAATGGAACCAGTTACATAAGGAAGTTGATTCTTGAATATCAAAGGCACTGTTACTTTAGTATTTGTTTGAGTAGGCGGAACGGTATGGTGAGGAACGACATGTGATTCATATTGAGTATCAATTGTACGCTTAACATTTTCACAGTTAGTACTATTGGTAATAGAATGAATCTGTAACGGAGAAATGTTATCATGAAACCCTTGACTGGAATTTGACTTGAACGGCAAGTCAAATGAATGCTTAACTTGAAGAGTGTTTGCACTCTTTGCAGATGGTATAAAGGATGGAGCTTCCGGATTTAATTTTGAATTTCCATGCAAGAAATTATTCGGCCTAAAATTCTGAGGTGAATATATTGGTATAGTTTGATTCAATGGCGGGGTTGGAAACCAAAAAGATGCAGGGTGCCCAGCCCCTATTGATCCCCGTTTTTTGGCATTGGTGCATATTCTAAAGCTGGAAAGGCGTTGTGGGGATAGAGAGAGCCATAAGGCTGCCCAAATGGTGGCATGTGATACGGAAAGGGGGGAACAGCATAATACTGTTGATAAAATCGTTTAGAATTTTGCTTGCCATTTGAAAACCTATTTTTCTTCTTATTATTACCTTGAGAAGAAGCTTGTCTAGTTTCACCGTTTTGTTTATTATTATACCTGTGAGGGGAAGCACGTCTAGATTTCTTTTGATACTGACTTTGCTTATTTTCTTCAAGTTGTTGTTTTGAAACAGTGGCAATAACCTGTGTTGCTTCATCTCGCATAGTTAAACTTACTTGTAACGCCTCGAGCTGTTTTGAAATCTTGTTTAACTGTTCTTCGGACGAAAGAGAAGGGGAGGGAGTGGAGGTAGCAGAATCATGGAATTTTACATGTTTGTTTTCCTGCTCAGTTCTATATCTTAACAATGCATCAGAATTTTCTATTATTTGTGCTTTTGCTATTAATTGCGAAAAGTTATCAAATTGATGTTGAGCAAATAGCGGTACAAAACGTGGTTGAAGGGATATGATCGTTTGCAGCAAAAACGATTTGAAAGGCATGGGGGGAGAAATGCGCTGAGACAGATCATACTTCTCATATAGAAACGGAAGGAGCTTGTCATCTTTGTTTTGTTGTCGTTTCTGAAATAAGAGTGTAGCCTCGAGGGAAGAGGAGGAGGGAGAAAACTGTTCCAAGAATTTGTCCTTCAATGCGGACCACGACAAACTTAAATACTGTTCATTTCTATTAAGCCAAAGCGCTGGAAACTGTGTCAACGAAAGTTTGAAGACCTGTTTCTGGGTGTCTTCATTCAATTTATGTAATAAGGAAAATCTTTCAAAATTCTATATGAATGTTTCCGCGTCTTGACCGTCAGAATTTGAAAAGGTATCAATAAACGTAGGGAAATTAACAGAAGGAGCACTGGACGATGTATTATTGTTGTGCTGTCTACGAGCCATTTTGTAAATATTTCTTGCACTAAGTGTTTTAAAGCCCAAAATAGAAATGTAAGCCAGAAACCATTAAGACATGCAGAGATATGTATACATGTAGTATTTCAATGCTCAGGAAGAAGTATTTTCATAATGTAGGCCTCTTATTATCGGCATAGCAAATGCTAATACGCCTTTTGAATGATTAGTCTCTATTGTTCGCTAGGGAAAGCCATGTTTAATTTAAAATTATTTGTCTATATATTATTGATTATGAAATTTAGATGCGTATAGTGGTTAGTATCTTATTACTCAAGTTAAACAGCTATATAATAATTTGGTAGTATATTAAAGAAAGGAATTCAATGTATATGTTTATTACAAGGATATCTAAATCATTATTACAAATGTGCAGACGTAATATTATCAAACATTAAGTATTAAAATTGAGCTCAAAAGGTCTGCAAAACATTACAATAGTATTCATTAATAAATGATGAATTCTTAGCTTTAAGAGCTGTTATACTTGAGGCCATAGCAGGAGACTGCCTGAAGAAATTACTTCTTCAAAGAGACTTGAATTATTCAAAAGGTAAAGAACTTACTCTTAACGTTAGGAGGTCTCTCTCTCAGCTCGATGTTGACCATCATCGTAGAAGCTTCAAAGTCCAATTGTAAGTCGCAAGATGACGGAGTAGCGAAGACAAAGTATGATGAAGATTGAAAGGTAAAATGGTTCTAAAATTTTAAGCTTTTATACTAGTCTCAGAGAGTGAGTATGTGACAAACAACTTGTACGTAAGCAGTCCTTGTGACTTATTTTCGTTGTGGTTTTTTTTCTTTAAAAGTTGTTTGTCTTATGACGTCTAACGTTATTTTTTTTCGTATAACACTGATGAAATGTTCTTAATTGTACACTCATATACAAAAGTTTCGTTTTTAACATTTCAATAATTAATTAAACATAACAGTAGCATATGCATTTGATTGTGCATGAATAGACGAACATATTAGGGCTAAAATTACAAAGGGATACAGAGAATTTAAGTGTTAACTATATTATTTTATAAATGGATCAATTTGTAGTATTGTAATATTAAGAATTTAATAGATTACAAACATTGGAATCTGGCAACTGAATTGTCAGTGAAAGTAGTGTATTGTTTTCTATAAAAGAAATGAATAAACTGATCTGCATAACATAAAAATATACAAAATGTAGCACCACTAAGGTATAAAATTCTGAACTTTTCTTCTGATTGTTACAAAAAAATGAAATAGACCACCCAAATTTATCAGTGTAATACAAAATGGTATAAAAATACCGAGCTTGTTATAATGGGTCTTCCTCCCTTTTTTACGTGGTTGGTACAAAATTAAAAGGGACTTTTTCTGCTTGCTATAAAGTGAATAGGTTTATTCCTTCGTTTATTTAAATAGCACAAAACGTATAGAAATTCTGAGCTTAATCCTTCGTTTGTTTGAGTAATAGAATATGGTCTTTCTTTGTTTTTTTCTCTGCTTGGTACAGAAAGTAGAATTTGAGTAGTACAAAATGTACATAAATATTGAACTATTTAAAAATAGACCTTCTCCGCTGTTTTAATTGCAAACAAAATTTATTCATTCTTCAACTTTTTCTACTTGGTACAAAATTGAATATTTCACTCAAATTTAACCTTTCGTTTATTTTAATAGCACAAAAAGGTACAAATTACTGAGCTAGTTACCATTGACCTTCTTTGCTTAAACCACTCAAATTTATTCTGTCATTTGTTTGACTTAGTTACAATGGTACTGAAATATTGAGCTAGTTAAAGAATTGACAAAACTAAATAGACCACCCAAATTTGATTAGTACAATATGTTAGTTCTTTCCTTTCTCTGCTTGGTACAAAACTGAATAGGTCACTCAAATCTATTCCTTTGTTTGTTTAAATAGTGCAACATGGTCAAGAAATTGAATAGATCACTCAAATGTGAAGCAGAAAAATGTTATATAACATTCTGAACTAGTTAAAATCGTCTTTCTTCGGTTTTTTTGGTTAGCACAAAAATAATTAGTTAGTTAAATGGTATTTCCTTGCTTTTTCGGTTTGGTACAAATTTTTCAAAAAGGTATAAAATTCTAAGCCAGTTAAAAATGATCCTTCTCGTTGGTACAAAAGGAAATAATACAATCAAATTTTTCTGGTTCGTACAAAACTAAATAATCCATCCAAATATATTTCTTCGTTTATTTGCGTATTACAAAATGATATAAAATTCTGAGTCCATGTTCGCTTTCTCGAATTTATCCCTTCGTTTGTTTAAATAGTAAAACATGGCCTGGAAATGAGATTTCTCGCTGGTACAAAATTGAATAGGCCACTCAAATGGTATATCAAGCTGAGCCAGTTAAAATGGTCTTTCTTCGCTTTTTTGTGGTTATTACAAAGTTATTCATTTGTTTATTTGTGTAGCTTTTTTTCTGTTTAATACAAATAATACAAAAAAGGCATAAAAGTCTAAGCCATATTTATTTATTCCTTTCCTTATATTCATGGCAATATTAGGTATGAAAAAGCTGAGCTACTTAAAATGGTTCTTCTTTGCTTTTCTTCGAATGAGTACAAAAACTTAGACTATTCAAGTTATCCTCAGTTTTTTTAACGGTACAAAAAAGGATAAAATTGCCCTTCTTTGATTTTCTTCTGATTGGTACAAAAATAAAATAGATTATCCAAATTTCTTCTTTCGTTTATTTGGGTGGTACAAAATTGTACAGAAATATTGAACTAGTTAAAACGGTCCTTCTTCGTTTTTTTCTACAAAATTAAATAGCTCACTCATATTTATGCCTTCGTTTATTAGACTAGTATAAAATTATATAAAATTCGCAGCTAGTTAAAATGGTCCTTTTTTTGCTTTTTCCTTTTGTTTGTTGAAATAATACAAAATGGTATAAAATACTCAGCTAGCTAGGATGATCCTGCTTCGGTTTTTAAAATTAAATAGCTCATTCAAATGCATTACTTCGTTTATTTGATTTCGAGTTAGTTAAAATGATCCTTTTTAGAGTTGACACAAATTATGTCACTCAAATTTATTCCTTTGTTTATTTGAATACTCCAAAATGGTGCAATTTCTTTGTTTTTCTCGGGGGTACAAAACTAAATACTCCATTCTTAATTTGAGTAGTAAAATTGTATAAAATAGTCCCTCTTCGCCTGGATAAGCTTGCATATGTGCATTATTTTTATTCATATTAGTTTCATTTTTTGTATATAGTTTAGTGGTTTAGTGAATTCTTTGTGTTTGTTTTAGTGATTTTTTGGTGAGTTTTTAGTGAGTTGTGTTTGCATTGGCTGGCAACAGTGCCTTCAGTGTGCTATTCAAGTGTGTCTGTGCATTCGAAAATGTGCCGTGAAGTGCAACTAGGCAAGCATATTCATTAAGTTTCAGAAAAGCATACACCGTATTTATTCAAAGGTTTTAGAGAAACACTCATGTTCATTAATATACAAGATTTACATGTTCTTCACAGTGTTTTAGAGTGCTACTCAGTTTATGTGTGACCGAAGACAAAGTATAATGGTTAGCAAGCAGCATGTGGTTTAGCTAGCAGCAAGCAACGATTACTACAGAAAGAAGTTAATATAAGTAATTCATTGTACTAATATTTAAGTATTATATCAGTATATTAACACATGAACAAAGCATGTTATATTTATCATATTAACGCATGTACCTTTAAATAAGAATTGAAGCAAGTAACATCTAAAATATTCGTCAAGTCTTATTTCTCGTTCCTTCATGATATCTGGGTGAATCAGTAAAATGGGTTTAATCATACAGTTCATTAGCTTTGGATGTGATATGTGTGATTTGTAAATAAAGTACATAAACATATCACCCCATACATAAGCAACATCATTTTTTTGGTCCTCCGTCCACCAGATATCAGAACGAGAAACGTGACTGCATTCTTCGTTCTCGTGTGTGTTTGTGTGGGTGCTGGCTGTCATAGGCAGGACAGAGCTGTTCATATCAGTATAGTGGTGTGTATGCATTCAACCCAGCTGAATTCAAGGTTACACGTTTGTAGGTCACTCAGAAGTGAAAAGTAAAATATATTGTCAGTGGTTTGTGTAGTTAAAAAAGAAGGACTGAAACAATGGCAGAAGTGCAGTTGGGTCAATTAATTAAGAAACGTGCTTCGGTCAAAGGTCAGGCAACAAGAATACAGACATTTCTTCAAAAACTACAGAATGAAAATAAACCTAGCATACAAGAAGCAAGAACAAGGCTAGTTGCACTTGAAGGGGTTTTTATTAAGTTTGATGAGATACAGTCAGAAATAGAGCTCTTGGATGAGACGGGTGAACAAGAAACGCACAGAATTACATTCGAGGAACTGTATTATGATTCAAAGGTTAAGTTACAAGAATTTATTGATAGTTTTGAACAAAAAACGGATTCAGGGACAGCAAATAACAAAGCTGGAAATTCTAGTAGTAGTTCAGTACAATTGCCTAAAATTTCCTTGCCCACATTTTGCGGTAAATACGAGGAGTGGTCGCCCTTTAATGACATTTTCATTTCCCTTATTCACAATAACGAATCATTAAGTACAGTTTGTAAGTTTCAATATTTGCGCACATCACTCAAGGGAGAAGCGTTTACATTAATAGCAAATCTGCCAACGGTAGAAGTAAATTACGAAATTGCATGGAAGCTTCTTGTTGAACGCTACGAAAACAAACGGTTGATAGCTTCGACATATGTACGAGGGTTGCTCAATATCAAGCCAGTAATGAAAGAAAACGCTAAAGATATTAGACAATTTGTAAATACTGCACGTAGTAATTTTCAAGCCCTTGAAGCATTGAATTTGGACAAACCTTTGCATGACGTACTCCTAACACAACATTTAGTAGAAAAACTTGATTCGGCAAGCTAAAGAGAATGGGAAGCTGAGCAAAGTAGTGACTCCTTTTCATCGTTATCGGAATTATTTTGATTTTTAGAAGGTCGTTGTCAAATGTTAGAAAACATTCGTCCTACTCAATCTGAAAGTACTTATGACAACAAAAGTGTAGAGTCCAAAGCAAAAAGAAAGAATAACAGTCAAGTGAGTTCGTTTGTTACTGTGCTTCCAAATGCATGTAATATTTGCCGTAGCAAAGAAACGCATGCTGTTTTTCGTTGCCCAGAATTTCTGAGTGCCAACATTAATCAAAGAAAGGAGCTCGTGAAGCAAAATAAACTATGTTTTAATTGCTTAGGTAATAAACATCAAGTAAAGGCATGCAAATCAAGTACTTGTAAGAAATGTAATTTTAAGCATAATACACTGTTGCATGAAGATACTGCTCAGGAGGCTACTAACAAAGACAGTTCAAGCAAAACAAATAACAATAATACTAACGTACCTAAAGTTAAGGAACAGAATCAGGTTAAGGTTCAACCACAGGACTCTTATTGCTCATTTAAGATTAATTATGGTCAGCAAGTCTTATTAGCAACAGCGTTAGTTAACGTAACAGACACTAAAGGTCGTTTGAACAATGCAGAGTGTTATTAGATGCAGCGTCTCAATCGAATTTTGTAAGCGAAGCTTTAGTTCATAGATTAGGTCTCAAGAAAACGAAAAATCGTGTTCCCATTAGAGGAATCAATTCTGTAACCTCCGAAGCTCAGCACAATGTTGAAGTTCATATTTATTAAAGAACATGTGATTTTAATGCATTGGTCGATTGTTTAGTATTGCCAAACATTACAGGTTGCATACCTTCTAAGGATATCGATTACAGTAATTGGAACTTGCCAAAGGATATTTGCTTAGCCGATCCAAATTTTCATCGCTCGTCGTCAGAGGACATGCTTATAGGTGCGGGGTTATTCTACAGTCTCCTCGAGCCAGGCCAGAAGACTAGAAAAGGACATTATCCAGTTTTGCAGGAAACGAAGCTAGGATACGTTGTCGTCGGAAATATGCCTTCAATACCCGAAGAAGCCAACCAGTCGGTAATTTCATGTTTTGCTCAGATGGAGACAGACTTGGATACACAATTGAGAAAATTCTGGGAACTCGAAGATCTTCAGACTAAGATTTACACGCCGGAAGAAGAAAATTGTGAGAAGCATTTTTTACAAAATACAACCAGAAATGGAGACGGAAGATTTATTGTCAAATTACCAAAGAAGGAAGAGAATGCAGTTTTAGGAGAGTCTTACAACATGGCACTACAAAGATTTAAGCAGCTTGAAAGAAGATTGCTACAAAATCCTGAGTTTCATAAACAATATGCCGCCTTCATGGATGAGTATTTAAGTTTGGGTCACATGCAAAAAGTTACAGAAGAAGACGTGAACAGCAGCAGCAGTTGTTATCTTCCACATCATCCTGTATTCAAGATGGACAGTACAACAACTAAATTAAGAGTGGTTTTTGATGCAAGTGCAAAAACGTCTAATGGCAAATCATTGAATGACATTCTTCAAGTTGGGCCAATTGTTCAAGATGACTTGTACTCCATTATTTTAAGGTTTCGGTTGTATTCAGTTGCATTTACAGCAGACTTAGAGAAAATGTACCGCCAAATATTAATTCATGATGAGGACAAGTGTTTACAACGCATCCTTTGGAGAAATTCAGTAGAAGAACCGATAAAGTCGTATGAGTTACAAACAGTGACGTACGGGACTTCGTCAGCATCCTTCTTGGCAACAAGATGTCTGAAGCAAATAGCGGAGGAAAATTCCAAGGAATTTCCAGAAGCAGCAGAAGTAATAAAGCACAATTTCTACATTGATGATGTGTTAAAATCAGTACCAAACGTGTCAAAGGCCTTAGAACTACAGAAGGATCTTATTAATATTTTAAGCAGAGCAGGTTTCAAGCTTTGTAAATGGAGTTCTAACAAAGAAGAAGTACTTCAAGGAGTTCCTGAAGACTTCAGGGAAAAACAACAGCCAATCATACTTGGTCAGCAAGACGGTGTTAAGACTTTAGGAATAGCATGGATTCCATTAACAGACAAACTTATAATTTTGAACAAAATTTGTAAACACGGAACTGCACCAGAAGGTAATGTTGCAATGACAAAAAGACAAGTTGTCAGCATAGTGTCATCTATCTTCGATCCATTAGGTCTAATCTCTCCAATTGTCATCAAATACAAGAATTTCTTACAGAAGTTGTGGAAGACAGGGATGGATTGGAATGACCTATTAGACACAGTCTTACAAGTTGAGTGGAATCAATTAATGTCTTGGTTACCTGCGATGGCGAAGATACAAATTACAAGAAACGTAATATCTTCGGAGAACGTTAAGGAAATTCAATTACATGGTTTTTGCGATGCAAGTGAAGAAAATTTTGGAACAGTAGTATACATCAGGGCTACAGACGATCAAGGAAACATTGAAGTCAATTTACTTTGTTCAAAGTCGAAGGTTGCACCACTGAAGAAGCAAACTTTGCCTAGATTGGAATTATGTGGAACACTGTTACTTTCGAAGCTAATAGACAAAACGCTATCCATATTGAATATAGAGGTCAGTGGTATACACCTGTGGACAGACTCGACGATAGTTTTGTCATGGATCAAATCACCTCCCAATCGTTGGAAGACATTTGTATCCAACAGGGTGGCTCAAATTCAGAGAATCACATCAATCAATCAATGGCACCACGTGCCTAGTAAAGAAAATGCGACAGACATAGTTAGTCGAGGAGCGGATCCCAATACTCTTATTCAGTCTCGAGAATGGTGGCATGGTCCAGAGTTTCTTCACACAGCAGAATGGCCATGTCAAGAACAAAATGAGCCGGGTAATATTCCAGAAGAGAAGAAAGTCATGATAAGTTTGGTGGCAGTTCATGAAACAAGCTTTATGAAAAGATATTCATCCTTAAACAAAATGTTGAAAGTAGTAGCATATTGTTTGCGATTCAAACAGAATTGTCTTTCTAAGAAATCAGAAAGAAAAACTGATAGTCTTGACGCTTCGGAACTTCGTTTAGCGTTACACAGATGTATCAAGTTAGTACAACATACTACTTATCATGAAGAAATATTGAACTTGCAACAACAAATGGAAGTTTCAACAAAGAGCCCAATCAAGGATCTTTTTCCATTTCTGGACACGGAAGGAATGCTAAGAGTAGGAGGAACATTGGAACATTCAAACTTGGAGTACGACAACAAGCATCAATTCATCGTACCTGCAGAACATCATTTCACCCATCTGATAGTCAAAGAAGAACATAAAAGGTTGCTTCATGCAGGACCACAGCTTCTTATTGCATCTTTGCGTACCAGATATTGGATTCCAAGAGCTAAGAAGATGGTGAAGGCAATAGTACACAATTGTTTGGTTTGTTTCAAGTGGAGATCAACAAGTTCATCACAGTTAATGGGACACTTACCCAAGGAAAGAGTAAATGAAGCAAGACCATTTGTACACGTGGGAGTGGACTACGCAGGATTCTTTTATGTCAAGCCCACAATTCGCACCAAAATTCAAATGAAAGTCTATGCAGCGTTGTTCATCTGTTTAGCCACTAGAGCAGTTCACATAGAAATAGTTTCAGACTTAAGTTCTCAAGCCTTCATCGCAGCATTGAAGAGATTTATTGCTAGGCGAGGAAAATGCTTACCTATCTGTAGCGACAATGGTTCAAACTTTGTTGGCGCCAATCGAGAATTGCAACAATTTTTTGAATCCAAGACTAACAGAAAGGACATCCTGGAATACTCAGCTCAAGAAGGTTTAGAATGGAAATTCATTCCTGCCAGATCTCCTCACATGGGGTCATGGGAAAGTTCAATAAAATCCATGAAGTACCACCTACGGCGTATAGCAGGAACTGCAAGTCTGACATATGAAGAGTTGAACACGTTACTTATTCAAATTGAAGCCATTCTAAATTCAAGACCATTGACAGCCATTTCCAACGATCCTACAGATCCAATGTATCTCAGTCCAGGACATTTTTTAATGGGAGCTACACTTCTCAGCCTTCCGGAACCAGATCTACTAGACGTGCCTATCAACAGACTAGGAAGATGGCAACGGATTCAACAAATGAAGCAGCATATTTGGAAACGTTGGTCAAGAGATTACCTCAACCAGTTACAACAAAGAAGAAAATGGAAGTCAGCTCAACCTAATTTACAACCGGGCATGGTCGTATTGTTAAAAGAAGACAATGTTCCTCCTCAAGTGTGGAAGTTAGGTGTGATTGAAGAAGTTCATCCGGGCAGTGATAATTTAGTGCGAGTGGCAACTGTGAAGTGTAAAAGTGGCATTTTTCGGCGCAGTGTTGCTAAATTAATTCCTTTGCCCCTAGAGCATTAATTGATTGTGTCTAATCAAGGAGGGGAGGATGGATAAGCTTGCATATGTGCATTATTTTATTCATATTAGTTTCATTTTTTGTATATAGTTTAGTGGTTTAGTGAATTCTTTGTGTTTCTTTTAGTGATTTTTTGGTGAGTTTTTAGTGAGTTGTGTTTGCATTGGCTGGCAACAGTGCCTTCAGTGTGCTATTCAAGTGTGTCTGTGCATTCGAAAATGTGCCGTGAAGTGCAACTAGGCAAGCATATTCATTAAGTTTCAGAAAAGCATACACCGTATTTATTCATAGGTTTTAGAGAAACACTCATGTTCATTAATATACAAGATTTACATGTTCTTCACAGTGTTTTAGAGTGCTACTCAGTTTATGTGTGACCGAAGACAAAGTATAATGGTTAGCAAGCAGCATGTGGTTTAGCTAGCAGCAAGCAACGATTACTACAGAAAGAAGTTAAGATAAGTAATTTATTGTACTAATATTTAAGTATTATATCAGTATATTAACACATGAACAAAGCATGTTATATTTATCATATTAACGCATGTACCTTTAAATAAGAATTGAAGCAAGTAACATCTAAAATATTCGTCAAGTCTTATTTCTCGTTCCTTCATGATATCTGAGTGAATCAGTAAAATGGGTTTAATCATACAGTTCATTAGCTTTGGATGTGATATGTGTGATTTGTAAATAAGTACATAAACATATCACCCCTTCATACATCATCATCGCCTTTTCTTAGGTTGGTACAAAACTAAATAGACCAATCAAATTCTGAGCCAGTTTTCTCACTGGTACAAAATTGAATAGTACAAGATTATATAAAATATTCAGCTAGTTCATTTTTTCTCGTTGGTATAAAAAAGTAGAACATCGAAAATATTCTTTCGTTACAGAAATTATGATCCTTCTACGGTTTTTCTCATTGATACAGAAAATAGAACATTTCAGTATTTCAAAAGTTACATAAATTCTGAG
This sequence comes from Thermobia domestica, assembly GCF_964235325.1. NCBI lineage: Eukaryota > Metazoa > Arthropoda > Insecta > Zygentoma > Lepismatidae > Thermobia > Thermobia domestica. The sequence goes on from NC_137454.1 coordinate 375,823,582, forward strand.
CTAGTTAAAATGGTCAATTTTTGTTTGTTTAAACAGTATATAATGATATAAAATTCTAAGCTAGTTAAAGTAGCTCTTCTTCTCTTTTCCAGTTGGTACAAAACAAAATAATCCACCTAAATTTTATTCATTCTTCACTTCATTTTATTCTGGTTGGTATTCCTTCGATTATTGGAGTAGTACAAAATGGGATAAAAGTCTGAGTTAGTTAAAATGGCATTTCTTGTTGATACAAAATTGAATAGGTCATTCAAATTTATCCTTTCGTTTGTTTAAATAGTACAAGATGATTTAAAATTCTCAGCTACTTAAAATGGCATATCTTTGCTTTCTTTCTCGAAGTAAGCCAGTCATATTTATTCATTCTTCACTTCTCTCTGCTTGGTACAAAACTGAATAGGTCACACACAGGCTTAAATATTTGACCTTTGACCTCGATAGTCAGCACTATTGGAACTTGTAGTAGTTCGTGATCAATTACTAAATGTGGAAATACCACCTCAATATTTGGCTCCGTTTTCGAGTTATTAGGTTTTAAGTATTTTACCTTTGACCTCGATGGTTGGTATTTTTGGAACTTGTAGTTGTTGATGAATGTGGAAACACCACCTCAATATTTGGCTCCGTTTTCGAGTTATTAGTTTTTAAGTATTTTGACCTTTGACCTCGATGACCATTATTTTTGAAACTTGTAATAGTTGATGACCAATTACTAAATGTGGAAATAGCACCTCAATACGTTGCTTCGTTTCCGAGTTATTACGTTTTAAGTGTCATACAAAGAGCCTATCCCACATAAACTATAAGACCCAGGTAATCAGCATGTTCGAAAACCCCCTTATACCGAGTTTTATCCAAATCGATTAAAATTTTTATACAAAGGCGTATCCCACATAAACTATAAGATCCAGGTAATCAGCATGTTCGAAAACCCCCATATACCGAGTTTTATCCAAATCGATTAAAATTTTTATACAAAGAGCGTATCCCACATAAACTATAAGACCCAGGTAATCAGCATGTTCGAAAACCCCCATATACCGAGTTTTATCCAAATCGATTAAAATTTTTATACAAAGGGCGTATCCCACATAAACTATAAGATCCAGGTAATCAGCATGTTCGAAAACCCCCATATACCGAGTTTTATCCAAATCGTTTAAAATTTTTATACAAAGGTCGTATCCCACATAAACTATACGACCCAGGTAAAAATAAATATGATATTCGTAATCAGTATGTTCAAAAACCCCTACATACCGAGTTTCATCCAAATCGGTTAAAATTCTCATACAAAGGACGTATCCCACAAAAAGTATAAGACCCAGGTAATCAGCGTGTTCGAAAACCTCTATATACCGAGTTTTATCCAAATCGGTTCAAAGAGGCGTATCGAATCGGAAATGTAAATGTTTCTGCTATGTGTTCGTAGTCTTATGTAATTTCTGCTATGGTAAAATAAGGGTTGGAAAAGTGATCATAAAAGAGAACGAGTACACTCCTTAAAAGAGAATGAATCATGTATTCTCTGCTCTGCTGTGTGTTCGTAGTCTCAGTGTAATTTCTGCTATGGTAAAATAAGAGGTGGAAAAAGTGGTCATAAAAGAGAACGAATACACCCCTAAAAATGATCATAAATGGGAATGAATACATCCCTGCTATGTGTTCGTAGTCTCCATATATTCTTTGCTATGGTAAAATGTTCAAATAGGGGGTTGTAAAAGTTTGTTATCTGCTCTTCTATGTGTTCGTATTCTTATGTAATTTCTGTTATTTTAAAATAAGGGTTGAAAAATTAGCCATAGTCTTTTATTAGCTCTGCTATGTTACGTATTCTTATGTCATTTCCGTTATGTTAAAATAGGGGTTGGAAAATAAGCCATGTTACATAGTCTTATGTACACCCCCTTTGCTATGTTACATAGGTATTCATTGTCTGCTAAAATAGGGGTTGAAAAAAGGGAATGAATCTTATGTAACTTCGGCTATGTTAAAATACGGGATGGAAAATATGCTCATAAAAGTAAACGAGTTCACCCCTAAAATGGAGGTCATAAAAGAGAACGAGTCTAAATCTATGCTTTGTTCAATTAGGGGTGGAAATGAATACACTCTTGCTATGTTAGGTAGTATGTTAGAATAGGGGTTGGAAAATATGTCATAAAGGGAACGAGTTCACCCTTGCTATGCTACTTACTCTCTGCTATGTGTTATCTGCTCTTCTTTGTGTTCGTAATCTTATGTGTTATCTGCTATGTTCAAATGGGGGTTGAAAAATATGCTCATAAAAGAGAACGAGTTCACCCCTAAAAAGTGCTCATAAAAGAGAACGAGTACACCCCCCAATAAGTGCTCATAAAAGGGAATAATTCACCCCTAAAATGGAGGTCGTAAAAGACCGTGGGTTCACGGTGTAAGGTGTTCAGTTTCCCAGGGGCTCCTGAGTTGAACAAGTATGGCCTCATATCGCCTCATATGGCCCAGATCGATCCATTTTCTACTACTATCATGGATCAGATCTCGTTTCTTTTAGAATAGAACATACTTTCTAACGGTATTACTTGCTTGTCCGTATTATACACCAAAAACGGGAAAATCGGGAAAAACGAAAGTTTTTACGAAAGAAAAATTCGAAACTTTTGCGCCCTTTTGCCCAACCCTGGGTTCACATAGTGATATGATTTTTCGCTTAAAAAATACATTGTTATGAACACAATATATGTGCAAAATTTCAATCTTGTATCTTGAAAACTAAGGTCGGGAGAAATTTTTGAAAGTTTGAAGGTGACCAATTTTTTCATATACTTAAAAATTTACTGCGTCTTTACTATTTATTATTCATGGTTGAAATGCAATTTTCTCAGCATAACAAGTTCTTTTCAACGGTACCACTTGCTTGTCCGTAGCATGCACCTGAACCGGAAAAATCGAGAAAAACTCAGATTTAAAAAAAAATCCCGCTGAGACACTTTGCCCCTCTGGCCCGTGACTGGGTTCACGTAAGGATCTGGATTTCCTTAAAAATATATGTTGTTATGAACACAATACGTGTTTAAAGTTTCAATCTTGTATCTTGAAAATAAAGGGCGGAAAAATTGTTTGAATTTTTGGCCTACAGCCGTGGTTCGAACTCCATGTTCTTTAGTATAGTGCGGCATTTCTAATGGTACCACTCACATGTCCGTATCACTCATCTGAACCGGAAAAATTTGGAAAAGCCGGAATTTTTTCTGGAGCAAATCACCCCCTTGGAATACTTGCGTTCCTCGAGCCCGTGTCCGGTTTTACGTAGGAATCTAAAAAAAATACTGAAAAGTACACAATCCGTATCCAAAGTTTCAATTTGATATCCTGAAAACTAAAGGCGTAAACATTTTTTGAAATTTGCCTTAAAAAAAAAGGACACACCCCTCCGCCCCCACTTGGCACCACCAAGTTGACCATCTGGTTCCAAAACACATCTGCAGTGTTCTTTGGTCCATCTTTGACTTGACCAGTAAACAAAACCGGCTTAAATACCTGTTATGAAACCTAAATAAGCGGTCAAAGACGATACTACGACATGGTATAAAATATTCCATAAATCCTAAAATTGCTAACTAATATATTTCATGATATTTTGTGAATGAACATTTCATTTCCAACGGCACAATAGTGGTTGGTTAGTTACTTCTGACAAAATCAGAAAGAGGCGATATAGTTTGAAAAAATTATTCTTGTGTTAAGATTTTTTGTAAATGTCTATTATAATTTTGTTCACATTCGATAAATGCATATCCAGGAAATTCAGAATGCTGTGACCAGTTTTCACATACATCAGGAAGTTTCAGAGGTGATAAGTACATTTTTGTTACAATTATCTCACCGAAAAAAAATTTAATCAATTAATGTATCTAAATAAATGTAATTTTATTGTTTCAGAAGTAGAATCCAGTAAGAAGTATCGCGTGATCACTGGTTTCACTCCTTCAGACGCACCGGTGTGTTGAATATTGTTACAGTAAGCAACTAAGAGCAAAAATGAGTTGATGTATTACATTATTCATACAATTCTGTACGATATCAGAGTGAGGTGGAATATCAGCCATAGAAATAGTTAGCTGCTATTTGTGTATTTATGATGGTAGTTCTTCATATGAAGATTCTGGTTTACTTTTACTTTGTAGTAACTTTTGACCACAGCAGTTTTGGTGAAATCTTGGAAAACATAAGGGAGTTCAAAGAATGCAAACTATTTGAAAGCCTGAAAGAAGTGCAAATTTATTGTCCTAATGCCATAACAATTACACTTCATCATGAGAGTTCTTTTGCCAGGGTTAGATTTAATTGTCACAGTGATACTCTTGTTGCAAATTATCCTAAAATTACAAACCTAGGAAAGATCCTCACGAAGGTCAAATTATATTTTTACAATTGTTCACAGATAAGGGAAAACGTGATCTCTTTCCAAAAGTCTCAACAGTATATGTCAAAAGACACCAACATTTTAATAGAAAATGCAACTTCAGATAGCTATGTACTGAAACTTAATACCGCGGAATTTTATGGTATAGAACTATACGCTATAAATATAGATAATGTATATGTAAGTCAATTACCTAACATTCTTTTTCCGGACAGTTTAAAAGTACTTGCTATTTTACACACAAATTTAAGTAAGCTTCCAGAACAAATATTTCAGAATACTCTGAACTTAACATCATTGGATTTGTCAAATAACGAATTGCATTCTTTACCCAGATTAATATTTCAAAATCTCGAGAAGTTAAAATATTTGTATTTGTCTGGAAACCAACTTGAGGAACTTGATGAAGAGTTATTTAGTAGATTGTACAGCCTTGTAAATCTTTATCTTGCTAACAACAATTTAGAGACTCTTCCGATGAATTTATTCCAATCTCTGGGAAATCTTTTGGAGTTAGATCTAAGCAACAACTACTTCAAGAGTATTGGAAATTTTATTTCTCCCTTAGTGAATCTAACATTCTTAGATATTCATTCTTGCAATATTAGCTACATCGAAAAGGGAGCGTTGAGAAATCTGACATCTTTAAGAACACTGGGATTGAGCAACAATCCAATATCAATTCTATCTGATATTAATGGCAGTGAGTATTTAAATGCATTCATTGAAGTTTTACTTCTTAGTAATTGCAGTCTTGCCACAAATGTATCTAATGTTCTAAAAAATCAGTTGGAGATAGTGGTATTGAATCTTAGTGAAAATGGCATCAGCATTATGCCAAATTTTCTTGCCTACAGAGAACTTCAACACGTAAATATAAGTTATAATTTTTTAAAAGAGATTAACTCTTATGCTTTTTATAATCTCAGCTTCTTAAATCAACTAGATTTAAGTCATAATAAAATATCACATTTACATGAGAACGCTTTTGTTGGTTCGTTCCGTATAACGTACGGATTCTTGGATTTAAGCTATAACTTGTTAAATAACATTTCTTCCACTACTTTGCATAATTTGCTTCGATTAATTTATTTGGATTTAAGTCATAATCAGCTAATTGATTTACACAATGAAACGTTCAATGGAACTCATTATATCGAAATCTTATTCTTGAATAACAATAAATTAACCACAGTTCCTAAAACACTATTAACTTTAACAAATTTACGAATACTTGATTTAAGTCATAACAAAATTTACGATTTTAAATGTACACTATTTCATTTCAAGAGCGCAGTGAGAATAAATTTATCATACAACCAATACAATGAAGATTTAAATTGTTCCTGCTATTCCCTGCTACGACCTATTTTTGCTTTTCAGAAAATTAAGTTCGCTAATAATAAAATTAAAGAAGTTAGAATGCATTGTAACTATATCAACCTTCTGTATTTAGATATTTCAAACAATCGTATTACATATATTGGCCCCATAGATGCTCCAAATTTGAGGTACTTAGATCTTTCAAATAATTTAATATCAGAAATCGATTGGAATTTTCAAAATAAACAAAGATATTTAAAACATTTAAATCTGAATTATAACATTATCAAAGAAATTACATCTTATGATTTGAAATTCACATCATGCAATTTAACTATTGGTTTTGAGAATAATCAAATAGCTTCTGTTAATTTGAAATCATGGGAGCTTAATGTAGGTACTGAAGAATCGAATTCAACTATTATAATGAACATAAACCATAACCCTTTTTATTGTTCTTGTGACGTTTTCCGATTTTTAAGGTTACAAGATCGAAATATTTATATTTCTTCTGAAGGAAAAAATGTGGCCAAAATAACAGCTAACAACTTAAGATGTTTTGAACCCTCAGCAGTACAAGACTCCCTTGTTGAGTCGGTGGAAGATTGGACATTGCAATCCCTCTCCCTGTTAGGACTCTGTAAATTGTAAATTGGCTCATAAACACTGAAACGTGTGTTTCTTTATATAACACTATTAACATATTAAGGCTAAGAGAAGTCAAAGAAAGTAGAAAATTATAAGAAAATATGGAAAATACACTTGATATTTGTCAACCAAGATATGCATTCCAGATATAAACACTTCCAAGTAGCGGAAAGCTGCATTACTGTAAAATACAGAAGTAGAAATTCACTTATAGAAATTACTCCTTTATCATGAAAGACCTACTTGTATTTCAGATGAGAGATTACGTTATTGATTCCGCTCTAAAGTGTGGTACACATTATGCAGCAGTTTACGTCAAAGTTACATTTTCCATTTTAGTTTACCTTAGTCAGTATATTAGTGAAAATTATTTTTTACAGCATACGTATTGTGTTGCTATACGCCAATTGTTCTTAGATTGTAGGGGATGATATACTGTGTGTTATAGTCCCGAGTAAAATCGATTCTAAGGCATATCCTAAAGCAAATAAAAAGATGTAAGTAACCAAAAACAGAAAAAAATGCTATCAGAATATTAAACTTATCTCTAAACGATCTTAAATAATATTTGAGCATTAATGAAGTCTCATAAACTGTATAAAATAGTGGAGAAAATCATACAGTAATAATGACTAGTGTTGTTTACAGGTATGTGGTTCAGTTTGCTAAACATGTAGATTTCATTTAAAACAAAATATAATGATTCTATAAAAACTAAGTCTAACCATTTCTGTTTTTTTTATTACACCAAAAGTTAAAATTATAGAAAGATATATTTTTGCGTAGAAATTAACCTTTTTCACGGAATTACTGGTATGTTATCTTGCAACACAAAAATTCACCCTTTTGTGGATCGATGTCGCTCCATTTTTCAAACGATTAAAGTAGAATCGAAGAGGATTAACTGCTATAACAAATATTATAAATATAAAAGTGTTAAACCTTTCATAATATACTTCCATTAATGATGAGGGTAGGATCCTGGTTAAAATGATCAAAAATAAACTCATCGTAATTTTATATCCGTTGTTATGTAAGACGGCACATAACACAACAAGCTAGGAAGCCTGAGAATACAAAGATTACAAGGAAATTATAAAACCTACAAAATATTTTTTATGTGGAAATTATATTTGTAAACAATATGTCTACACAATATGAAGCGATGTATTTATATAATCGTTTTAATGCGTTGTATAAAGTTTCAGTTTTATGTATTTTTCTAAGCATTTCACATATTTTAAAAAGTACTGAGAAGGAGCTAAATATTTTAATTAAACTCTAAAAAAAGAATCCTTAAACATTGACACACATGTCACTTGTTGAATAGAAAAGTAACACGGTTCAAAATATGTACTAAGTTCAAATTCTGTACAGCATTGAATCGACAATTTTTAATGGTTTCACTTCTAAATATAATTCACATTACTCTTGAGAGAAACGTAGGATTATATCCTAGACTATGCTCGTTTATATTTTTGCTACGATATTGCTAACAACTGTGGACAGCGTAACTATTTAAAACTTGATTTTCAACAGTACCATACTTGTGTAATATTAAACGTATGTAAGTACAGTGACCACGGTACTGGAAGGTGTACATGAAGCATTGAATCAATTTCAGAAATACCATTTGAAGAGACAAGAGTAGACCAAGATGCCAAGAGTTACAAAACAATATTTATCCTACATTGATTTTCATTTTGGTTATCAATATTCCTTTATATTATTACTTTCCAGTCAGAGCATATCAGTATAGACAAATGCAGTAATAACTCAGCTTATGAAATATTCCTGGAAAATGGGGGATGCTCAAATATTCTCTTAGGCTAAGATAGCACTTAGAAGGTAGAAGTTAGATGGTCATTTTAAGTTGGCCAGAAATTTCTATTATATGCTATACCTGTTTTTGTTTATGCTTGTATAAATCCTGCTCCCTCCTTGACTAAATACATTCTGTGGACGTGTTTAATGCAGTGTTTTATCAATTATTATTGTAGTGTTTAGAAATATGAAGAAAGTAAAAGTTATATATGTGGAAAAACTAGCGAACAATTGCGGTAGGGCAAAATAAGTGAATTTAATTATATGTTAACATCTTATTATACGCTGAATTATTTGAAACGATTTGGTATAATCGTTCCAAATACTTTACTACTCCACCTGGTAGGGAGTCCATCGTTGAAGACTTGCAATTGAAAATAAATATCTTCTAAATATTTTGTAAGTTTTTAAATGCTTTTAATTTGTTATTTGTTTAATGTTATTTTGTATTATTTCAACATTACTTCTTTGCATTTGATAAGAAAAGTAAAGTGATTGTAAATGTACCTGCGTTGTTAATAAATAGCTTTAAAGAGATTTCTTTGTAATTTTAGTATACCTACTCTTAATTACTATTGTGAAAATTAATGACAAGTAGTTTCAAACAAAATAATTTAGTGTACCTGTAATTTGTCAATACATTGTTCTTATACACACTGAAATATTTTCGTTTGCATCCAGGTCTTACAATGTTAGCAATTTTATTACATTTCGTTGAAAGATGTTTGTATGATCGTAAGTAATAAATATTTTTATAACATGTTTAAATTGAGTTTCTAAGAATTAGCATATCTCCAATTTCATTGAACTATGACTGACAAAATGAGACCAGGAATTTGAGAAAAATCTGTCAGCAAAAAACACATCGTTACAAGAAGTCTTTGTCAGAATGTAGATTGGACCTACGTCTGATTTTGTAAGCCCTCGTGTATGTACTATCATTGATAATTACAATTATGTTGTGTTAAGTGCAAAGGAAACGTTTAGTACATTAGATATTTAGTTGTTTCTTCACTGCATAAACTACGAACAAACATTCTCACATATTACACTCTGCCATTAACTCATTCAGTTCATGTTTGGATGCCACTATAACTGCTAAGGAACCACATTTAAATCCTAATTGAGGTGTAAAATAGAACATTTACAAAAATATTCTTGTGAAATAAACTATGAGATTTTTTCTGTTAAAGTTTTCGTACGCAATACAGTATATATATATATTTACTAATACTGCAGAAAATGTATGATTTCCCGATATAGTACACTTTAAATAGACCAGTAAATAAAAAGTTATACCCTACGATTCTTTTTCACTGCTAATTGCTTTCTTCGGTCTCACAAGGTAAATTCGCGAAGTCTATCTTCGGCACTCGTGTACACTTGATTCAAATGCAAAGTTCTCTACACTCCAACGTGTATTGCACTAATTTTAGCTGCCCATGCTAGTAATTTGCATATTTATGATCCTCCGTATTTCCGGAATTCAATCACACACTAATATAACGCTCGAACACAAAATTGCTTTTAGTTTTTTTTTAGATGTAACGAGATATGAGTGCGGGCATACGAAAAACCAATTGGATTAAATACTGCTTCTCGTACACATGCTACCTACCCCGGCCGCCATATTGGATCCGCCATATAGGATTAAACTTTCAATTTTTAAAATGGGAATAGATGCAAATAATACATCAAATTCATGTAAAATTTTCTCCGAAATTCATTGGTGTAAAGAATTTTACCGTAGCTGGTACCGTTTAAAAGGTATTGCATGTTAAATGTTAGGGCCTTCACGAATATTGAACCAGATAGAAAGTTGTGTAGGGCCCCGTGTTTATATGTACGCTTTTACGTGATTTATCGCTTACGAAATATTCTCTGAACGTACATAGACACAAACAGACGTCGATATGGGAATCGCAGGTCTTTACCCAAATCTGGTCTATCTGAATTTACATTATTTATTTTCTACTTAATTCAATACTTCCTGGTTATAGTATAACATGGAAGTTATAACAATTACTCAAAGAAATGTAATAAGATTATGGCACCAGTATTGTAAAGAGTTTGTTTATGCCTACAGTATTTTATCAGTTAGAAATTGTTTGGTTTGTCAACATCAAAAACGTAAGCGTAACTGACATTAGTATGCAATGCCTATTCGCAAAGTAACCTACATTGGAGCGTTCAGAGGGAGCGTCTTTTCATTATAGCTTTCAAATCTTTCCAGTTCACAATAGTAGTTGTAATTTTGTAAGTAGTGCTTCTGTGAGAATTCCTTTCTCTGAGTTCAATTTCATGGTAGGTTTTGATATGAGCACTTTGTAATATAGATAGATAGATAGATAGATAGATAGATAGATAGATAGATAGATAGATAGATAGATAGATAGATAGATAGATAAATAAATAGATAGATAGATATAGATATAGATATGAATAGCACAAATGCAGGGCAAGTTATATCCCGAGAAATGTTTTCTCAGAAATGAGGAAAATATTTCTGTTAATGTATTTATGGTTTAATATTAAGGTGAAATATCTTTGTATTTTCATTCAAAAACTTGTAGCAAGAAAGGAAAAACAATATTGATATTCAATAATAACCCTACATAGATCTACTGATCATAGAAACATGGATGGGACTTCATTTGCTTCATTTGCTATAACTAGATTTGCACTAAATTTTGACGAGATTATAATATTAATTTTGAAGTAGTTACACAAAATAATAATATGGTTTTCAATGCAATTCTTTCACCATCATTTTAATTTAAAATTTACCAACAAAGTTATGTCACTTTTGATTTTTGTGGGTATATCCAACATACTATCTGGTTGTGGTTATTCAGTTACACCGTGAACTTTCGTCAGGTCAGAAGAAACATGGGACCTCTACAGAAAGTCAAAAGGAAGTGTATGCTGTACGAATTCCAATTAGGGTCAAACGCCGCTGCAGTGGGGCGAAAGATGTTCCAGGCCTTTTGTAAGGGTATCGAGACTACACGGACAGTACAGTGGTGGTTTAACTAGTTTAAGGACGGTGACGGAAACTCGAAGATGCACCACGTGCAAGAAGACCAACACATGTACAAATTAAAGATATTCAGGCAGCAATTGAGGCGAACAGTGGCCAAACATGTGAGGAACTGGTACTAGAATTCATTGTGGGTGGAGAAAACATTCGGCAGCACCTCCATCAGTTTGGGAAGCACTACAAGTTGGGTCGTTGGATCCCACATAATTTGACTCAGGGCCAGAAGGCAACGCGAGCAGACAAATGTGTTTCTTTGCTGTCTTATCTGAGAAAGGAGAAATTTCTAGATAGAGTGTTGGCATGTGATGAGAGATGGGTCCTGTACAGAGGTTCACGGCGCTGTTATCATTGGTTAACATCCCATGAACCCGTTCCAAAACAGCTGAAACCAGCACTGCACCAAGAGAAGGTCCTCCTGTATGTTTGGTGGACTGCTCACGCATCGTGTAATGGGAACTACTTACCAGCTGGTCAGAGCATCAATACAACTGTGTACTGTCAGCAGTTAAGTCGTGTTCAAGAAAAACTCAACACCCTGGAACCACCACTTCTAAATCGCAAAAGGGTCCTCCTATTATAGGAGAACGTAAAGCCCCTCATGGCTAGGATGACCCGAGACAGCATACTACGCCTTGGATGGAAACCACTACTGCATCCGCCATACTCCCGGACATTGCACCGTCCGATTATCACCTGTTCCATTCCTTGGACAATCATCTTAGTGGACGCCAGGTCAAATATTTCTAATACTCTTTGCAAATGTCAAGTTATATTTTCAAAAAAATTTAATATTTAATCTTGGTAGACTCCAAGATATTCTAACACCCCATGGACATATCAAATTAGTTTAGAATGAAATGGCTACTGGTGTTTATTAACTTTTCATGACCGATTTCGGAAATTTTACAATCTAACACGAAAATTCCATAACTCCCTTTATTTGACAATATCTTAATAGCTGTTAGTCATATTTTAATTCATTTTCCAAATTATACAGTCAAGTATACAAGCCCCACATACCTATGGTGTCTCTCTGGGCTTGTATACTTGCATTTTCCAATACCTCGGTATTTATAAGGCTTACCGAGTTGCAGTTTTTGGTAAACAAATATCAGTTTTTTTAAATTTTAGAGATGCATTTCCATTTATCTAAAATGCAGAAATTAGGTACCGCATGGTGCCCCTGAATCCTATTCGGGTACCTACTTACTTTCGCATAGTAGAGTAAAAACATCAATGGTCGTCACTTCAAGGTTTAAAACTTACTCTTTTCTCTTCTGTGAGCATCGTGAATCTGTCGAAGGTGTACCATAGTTAGAAAGACACACTGATCCTTCCTATATAAGGTGTTTTAAAACAACACCTACAACGTTTGGGAGCTGATTGCTGACACCAAGATAAGACAAAATGTATAGACCAATTTGGGTTCACAAATGCTTTTCGAAGTTATAAGTTACCGAAAATATGGAAAAATGAAATTTTAAAGCCCGTAGCTCCAAAACTATGGGACCCACCGCAGTCGGGTGAAGACTTTACTTAGAAACTAATATGTGTGCTACCCAAAAATATATGTTTCACAATCCTTCGGCACTCACACAACAATTTTTATGGAAGAAGTTTGGCTACGGGCATATGATTTGAAGTACCACCAATCACCTGTATAAAAACTTGCGGAAGTGGCGCTGGATTCTGAAACTTGGATATTTGGATAGGGCACATGTTAGTTCCTAAGAGAAGTCTTGATCCGACTACGGTAGGTCCCACGGTTTGCAGCTATGAACCTTTAAAGTTCATTTTGTCATGTTTTCGGCAGTCTATATCTCCGAAAGGAAGCATTTGTGCACCCAGGTTAGTCTATAGTTTTCGTCTTTTCTTGGTGTCAGGAATCACCTCTCAAACGTTGTCGGTGTTATTTTGAAACATTCTGTATATGACCATGTAGTCAGAATTCAAACTCCAGTAGCCGTTGAAGGAAAAACAATATTTTTAAATCCCTTGTATTGCACCAGTAGTCGTCAGCCCAAAATCAAAATGTTCTAGTTGTCCTCAGGGTTTTGAACCAGTGTTCGTCACTGAAATAACTTGACATAATTTACACAAAAACGCACTTTTGGCCAGTTTAAGGTTGAGAATAGAGTGTAAAGTAATAAGCTTAATAACTGTGCATCATTTTTAGCACTCAGGAAAGAAAATAAAAACGTTTTCAGATACTTTCTAAAGCAATTTCAGAAAGAAAATGGTAACTGAATTCAAAAATTAACAGTATATCGCTTAAACGTTAAGAACACAATATTAAATGCTATGTTTAATAACTATACGCCACTTTAAGACTCAACAATGAAAATAAACATGTTTGTACATACGTTTTTAAATTTGAGAAACACAATAAGCTAATTGAATTCCAAATTTAATTATACATCATCTTAAGCATAAGAATAAACTATAAAATAATGAGATTAATAATAATGCATTACTTTAAGCACTGAAGAATTAAAACAAAAATACTTTTAGCTACCTATATTGTATTTTCATGTTGTTATTTCTCATTATGTTTTTTTTTTTTTTTTTGATAACTCACGATCTGGCCTAGGGATGCGCAGGAGGAAAGATTTGAGGCTATCTCCTCTCGAAAAGGTGCCGCGAAAGTTATATATCATCTCGAAAACTCAATCTGTTTCTATTGGAAGAGCTGTGCCTTATGTCGAATTTCGTAACAAAAATTTTGTCTCGTCTCGTCTCGTGCGGATTTCTAATTAGTCCCGTAGCCAAGAACTTCATTTCAGAGGGGATTCGATAGGGCTTTTTGATATCCGAATTTAGATATAGAAAATCGATATCGACAAACTATCGAAACTTGTTGTAAATATCGAAAAATACAGCAATATCGAAATATAAGCTATATCAAAAATCGAAAAATACACAAATATGAAAAAGATTAAAAATATCGATATATCGATCAAAAATTTCAATTCTATATTTTGATATTTGAAAATATCAATCGTTCGATAGGAATATCGCACAGCTCTACGCTTAAACTGTTGTCATCTTTAAAATTAATGTGAAAATTGCTAATCTTCTGTAAGTGTCGTAAGACGGGGTTACTTTGCACAGTCCTCTGTCGGGGAACTGTAAGGAGAAAGCTTCAACTACCAACGTAAGATAAAACTTGAATTTGTTTGCCGTTAACATTAGTTGTAATTACCTGAAGGGTTTGTTGTAGGATATGGAAAGCAGTCATTGTAAAGGCCGACAAAATGTGAAAGATATCACCTACAAGAATTTCCGTCAAAGTCGGTTTCGTAGAATACTACTGTGTATAATGGGAGTTTCAAGCAATAGTTGAAACTGAAATGTGAAACGTTTTAAAGTCACAGAAGAAAGAAAACTGGGAGAAGACTGTTTCAGCCTCTATTCGAGGTAACTTTGCATCAGTCAAAGCTGACCCTTAGATAGGAAATTATTACTAGTGGTATCTCCTACCGTCTAATAAAAAAAAAATCATATTTAGGTAGATAGCGGATTGGATTTCGTGTTGGAAAATAAATTACGAACAGTGGCGGATTCAGAAAAATACTTTGAGAGTGAATTCACACAGAAAGACTTCGTTTATTTAGACATCACTAGAAGGGCTTGAAGCGTATACGCACAGAAATGACTAACATTAGACTTTTGAAAACGAAATCCTGCAATTTGGGTGGGCTTCATCCTGAAAGCCCCCAAAAGCCCTAAATATTCCACTGATTACGGTTGGGATGATATTCTTGGATAAAATGAAGAGCAGCCAAGGCAAATCAGTTAAAGGAGATTTCGTCTGTTCTTGAGTTGCCATTTTTGTGGGACATGCTAAATTATCAGAATGTGGTCACTATGTCGGTACTAGAAAATAAATAATTTTCTTTACAAATATCGATAATTCATACTAAGTACTGGTACCGGTACCGTCATTCCACCATCAATATTTGTTGACTGCATGCAGTTTTGTGTAGGAAGTGAAATGTATAAATACATGGGAGAAAACATTGCACAGAAACATTATGTTCGTATGTTGAACATACTTTTTTTGTATGTGGTGCTAAGTATCTTCACCTATAGGGTTACCTTGTACCAAAGTTTGTATGAAATAAAATAAAATGAAATCTGACTTTTACGTCCCACAATTATGCCGGGTATGCTAAATGAGACGATAATGATTAGAATTAATGAAATAATAGAATGAAAAGGTGATAGAATACGGGAAAACCCCGAGAAAATCACACGCAGTGTTTGCCCAACACAAAGCCCATTTGACACGTGCTGGGATCGATCCAGGAACTCCACGCAGGAAAAGTGAACGCTTCATCAATGAGCTACCACGTCTTCCAAAACACAATCTCAGATCATATTTCATATAGAGTAGAAATAACAATACTTTGTAAAAAAAAAATGGTCAATCTAGTGGGCATGTAACCTAAATAGCAATACAATTGCTACTTGATTTATTTACTAGCACTGTTTAATTATCTACGGTACTGAACATCACAACATCAATAACATTCCTTTCAAAACTATGCCAACTACAAAGTAGACCTGCTTCACTTCGTGATGTCGGAAGAGTAGACGAAAGCAGGCAAGCAGAGGCTGATCTAGAAAGTAAAAACTGGGGGGAGGGGCTGTCAGAACTCAGACTATGATAGGCATATTATCTTTACTATAAACTTACAACAATATATAAATCATAGCTTAAATTATTTTTGTCACTCAAAAAAAAAAAATGACGTCCTAAACCTCCCCGGTCCCGGCCAAGACCCGCCACTGCAGGCAAGTAGCATGCAAATTTATGATGTTCCAAGCGTTGTTTTACACAGCTATGAAGAAAACACATGGAAACAAAAAGTAAAAAGTAATTCTTGTTTTATATCCTACGTCGTACGAGTATGCTATGTAGACTGACGGTAACAAATGAGTAATGAAAATTGATGATCTTGGAATACGATTTGGTGGAATAATGTGGGAGAAAAATAAACATTGATTAAATATAAAATTGAAAAGAAATAAGAGCCTGACACTCAAATACTTATTTATACGGCAGCCATTTTGATCCCCCTACAATATCATGAAGTGCTTGATTGATTCTACACCCAATAATAGTAATAGTAATTACAAGAATAAATAATAAAGACAGGATATATATACTTTACGCACCTTGAAATTTAGAAACTAATGATTATAATCACCAACTTTCCAATAGAACTTTGATTACTCCAATTGAAGATTCGTACAACTTTTTCTTCTCAAGCAATAATGGGTTACAATAATCAGTTGCAGTCCAAAGCCAAGTCACTAAGTTAAGCATGGATATAAAAGAATTTGTGTGAAATATTACAATGTAAATTTTATTAAATAGAATTCATTAGTTGCATACAAAATCCGACGCATGTAAGTCCGAATCTATTAATACTTGTATTAAACTGTAAATTTAAACAAATTAAATCATACTACAGTTATAGTGACATCAAACATATATTCCATAAGACATGCAGGGTGTCTCAAAAGTCCCCTGACACATGGTAACTGTTATTATTAGAGTAACAACAAGACGTAAGAGAAAACAAAATCTCCAATATGATGTTTTCAATCTAAAGTGAAGGAATATTTAAAATCGGACGAGCCGTTTGGGCTCTACACTCTTTATGCGCCCAATGTTAAATGAAAATGCAACGTTGACATTTACCTGGACCCACGACGTAAGTGAATGAAGTTACTGTCTTTTACGCTAATATGTCAATACCCAGCCTCTATTTCAAACAGTAAGGGTGAACCTGAAAGATGTCCGCAAACTTCGGGAGATGATTCATGACATCAAAAGAAGACAAATGGTCCTCTTGCAGTTTTCGAATTCAGCTTCCTTGTCGAGATACAGGGTTGCCAACTGGTCGTGTTTGAGAAACTCACTGGGAATAAATTCAACACCAAGAATAAACTACTACTCATATATTTTTCAGGTCAATTGACTTATACCATGTTGTAAGGTTAAATATTTATTTATGAAGTGTGTACAAAATTCGCCAGAGTCTTTTCTGAGAAAATCGTCGAGAAAAAGTGTGAGGTGCAGGTAGCCAGAGCCGAAACCAAGGTTACCAAGAAACACCAACACAAATAAATTTAAATAAATAAGGTGGAGTAGCTGGGAATATTACAAATTAACAGAGAAATTTACATAAAATGCAAATTGCAGACATCTGCATAATTTCTTCCTTCTTGGAGATGATAGTACTCTCCTGTAAGAGCCGCCACTGCCACAAGTAAGTCGGTAGAGCATAAAACTTTTAGTTAATGAGAACAACAGATCTCAGGGTTCTCTGTGCTACAGTCATGGCCAAGATGCTACTATAGTGAGTTGATTATAGAAATACCAAAAGGTTAAAAAAAATCTATACTTTAAATTAACAGGTAGCAGCCTGTTTTCGAACTCACTATACTCATGACTGCTGAAATGGTTCTCTGGGCATTAATACTCTCTCTGGGCCCCATTCAGAAAGCCGGTCAGACATACACACAACAAGGGAAAATGCTTCCTGGTATCACACTCCTGAAAAACAATCATTTTCATTAGTAGTAGGTACTCACCCTGCAGCAAATTGAGTTCAACACAAATTCTGGTTTGAGATGGTGGTTTATTTTCATAGTAGGACATCAAGATGAGTGCTGTTGAAGTATTATCACACTCTTATACACTGAGATTTAAACTTCTTATGTAGTGCACTACTAAAACACCTACACTATGATATATATTTATATCGAATTATATATATATACAACACTTTCACTATTTAAGAAAATAAACACAGAGGGGAGGATGAATACTTGATAATTAAGGTCTGGTTGACCTTAAAAAAAATAAAAAAAATATTATATACAACTTTTCTTTTTAACTCCTCATGTCAATGAGTTCATGGTCTCTAACAGTCTCAGAGAGGAGTAAATAATATCACACCCATTTTCAGATTTGAATCAATACGTAAATAGAAAAAAACCAAAATTAAACTGATCAATATCTTAGTTATTTCGTTGCACAGTTCCTGTAGTTGACAAATAGTTCACGCACACAGTTCTACGTGAAAATCACCAAGTCCTTCTACATTCCCATTTCACTGCAGAGGGTAAATGTTCTTCACAATGTTTACTATGCTGGTTGATGAAGTTTCTCGATGTGGACATATGTTATGTCCATGAAAGCAAGCAAATGCAAATGCTTGGAACCTTGTTCAAAAGTCCAAGGAAGGCACTGTGTTAAAAGACGTTACAGGCCTTTTTTTATAATATCTCAACTAGAGATATTTCATTTTCCGTTTTTCACTGCCATACTGGAAGTGTAAATGCTTCCACAATACTAACTGGTGGGGTTTTTACAAGATATCCACTTAGTTCATCTCATATGAGTGACGGTTAGCACTTTGAAAAATAATAAAAAAAATAAAATGAAATAAATGATTTCAATTGTTACTTTCCATTTTCAATTGTAGTTAATTTGTACGACTTATTTTCAAACACTGTAGATATGTGCACGGTTTAGCACATTCTTTACTTGTCACTCGAAGGTGATATGTAAAAGTAAAGTTCACTACACACTCGAGTAGTCCGGTATTTCACAGGAATCTCCACGGGGACCAAAAATTGTCCACACGTCTTCCTGGGTTATCAGTAACCGATGGTAAGAGAAGTCAAGACGACTTCCTTACGACGATATTTAACGTGTTCTCACTACTAGGCACAAGAACGAACTTCCCTTGTTCACCACAGAAACAAGTATATCTACCGCACAAAAACCAAGAAAGGAAGAAACTCGCTCCCTTTCGAGTCTTTAACAAAAGGTTTTGTGCTTCCGGCAATCTTCCGGGTGGTCCTCTCTGCAAATACCACCAGTTCAGCTGCCTCTAAGTGCAAATTCATCCCGCACCCTTTTGTCAAGTGCTGCTCTTCCTAAATGTCGGCGAACTTGGAACCTTCTGCTCCCAGCAGAAATCTATGAGCATTTTTTAAAACAATATAATTATCTTCACTTATAACAACACTTATGAATAGGAGAAATACATGTTATGATATACAGAAATAAAGTATAATATTTATAAAATACAATGTTATGCTATACATAAACTGTCATCTCTCTCAGAAGCAGAAGTAAGCCCAATTTCCTGCGGCTGTCCTTCAAGCTGTCTGCTACCAATGGCATCCATGTTTGTATGGAGAGGGATAGAGGAAACATCTTTGTTTATTATTACTTTTGACAATTACAAGAGCCAAATGTCTTGTACGAAAGGGGATACACGCTGATAAAATTAATCAGGAATTTTGTACGGTATTTCCAAGAACGATTTGAGCGTAATACTGTTAATATTAATATTTTACATAGAAAATGAGTCAAAATAGAGTAAAACATTTCAAACTGGTGTTGCACCTTGGGAAAAAAATATAGGTCCGCTCGCAGACCGTACCGGTCATGGGTGAAGAGGGGGGCGGAAGAGACGCTTGAGCTAGCTGCACGCAAAATCACACCTATAGAAATCCAAAAACTCACATGTAGAAGCTAAAATTTTTACAACTTTTGAAACAATAGAAGTTGTGTGTCTCTACCCACTGTTTCCAAATCAGTGTGGTATCACTAAGGAAGTGTGTAGGATCCTTCCTGTGTATGATGAGTCTTATTTTAGTTCCTCATCTAGTGATTTCTTTCCATAGTGAGTTGTGAGGACCTCACATATCGAAGTCTAGGCGACGAGAAGTCGGAAAAAGAAACTTCTGTCAGCGCTCGCTCTGTCTTCCAGCGTTCTACAATCAATGCATGATTCCCATAGAATCTGCCTATTTCTTCATTAATTAATCCATCGTAGACGATTTTAATATCTTCTTCCTTCATTCCCATGTATGCTATATATTATACAATGACTCAGTAATTTGATGCAAGCGTTAAATACAATATAACTAGCCTATAAAGGAAATAACAAAATGATTAAATACAATATAATACAATATTGTATTAATATTTCCGTACTACGCTCGGTGTTTTACACATCTTTAATCATAATGCCTAGATAATATTCAATAAGTATGCTAATATTCAAGCAATTAATTGTATCACAAAATACTCTATTTACATATTGATATGTAAATGTGCCCCTCATCTGCATTTTGATATGCAGATGATGGAGAAGGACATTGGCCTTCTACAAAAGTCACCTCCAAGAATAAACTATCCCTCGTTAATTTTTCTAAGTGAAATATCTGATACTGCAATATAGGGTTGTTAATTAAATATTGATTAATGAAAAATAAACAAAATTGTTAAAACCATTTTTCGATTTTCGGATGTTGGTAAACCACACTTATTTTAGATGATAGGAAAAAAATTGGAAAAGCTCCTGTAGGAATACTATGTAAACCCTAATTTTGAAATTTGGTGTAGATAAGTTGAACGGTATGGCTTCTAGGCGAGTGCATAGAAAAGTGTGCCGAACGGACGGACCGGAAGGACGGGTGTCGAAAAGTCACATTTTCGGTATGCAGACGCAATGAAACATGTAAATCCGTTGAAATCTGAATTTGATATATTATTTTCACAATCACTATAGTTTCTTCTCTCTTTTGTCGCTCGAAAAAAATAGCCTGAGTTTACCGCAAAAAGCTAAGGAGTTTACCAAAAAATATTCAATTACAGGGCCACCGCACTAAACTTTTTCTATTCAATTTCTTAACTGTGTTAGGCCGCAGTTGTTACTGAAGTGTGTATTTGGATAATATGAATAAAATTAGCGTATTATTCAAATACATCGAATGTCAGATTTTCGAATAAAAAACTTCGATTGAAGAAAATCCACACTACAAAACTAACTCACACTTTGAGCACATTTTCATTAGACATATAATAGACCAATTTATGCAATCATTGTTTACGAAATATGAAAAAAAAATCAAATGAGTCATTTTTGAGAAAGTCGTTCAAAAAGAACACGTCAGGAGTAACCTACCTCTTGTGAATTGTTTCGAACAATCAGTTAAGATATACTTTTGGTTATTAATGAAATATTTATTTGCGAAATTTGAACAAAATCGCCTGTCGTTCGAGAAAATTGTCGGGGAAATAACCTTGACCCCCAAAATAAACTATCCGTTGTAATTGTTTTTCATAGAAATGACTTATACTAAAATATAGGGTTATTAATGAAATACTTATTTATGAATTATCAATAAAATTGTCCTAGTAATTTTTGAGAAAATCGAGAGGGAAAACTAACTCCCCGAATAAACTCTTGAGTATTCTTTCAGGGTAAACGAGTTATTCCATATTACTAGGTTTTTAATGAAATATTTATTTCTGAGTACGAACGAAATTGCTTGACTCATTTTTGAGAAAACCGTGGAGGAGAAACACCCCCAAGAGTAAACTACCCCTCGTATATTTTTTTTTCAGGACAAACGAGTTTTGCCATATTGCTCGGTTATTAACGAAATATTTATTTTTGAAATATGAATAAACTCTTTTGTGTCGTTTTTGAGAAAATCGCCCAGACAACACTCCACCAAGAATAAGCTACCCCTCGCATTTTTTTAGGACAAACGAGCTATGCCATATTGATAAGTTATTAATGAAATCTTTATTTATGAAATATGAACGAAAACACTTGAGTCCATTTTGAGAAAATCACTGAGAAAAAACTCACCCCCTTAGTATAAACTACCCCTTGTAGATTTTTGTCAGATAAATGCCTTATACCACAAAATAGGGTTGCTAATTAAATATTTAATTATAAAAAAAGAAAGAAAACAAGATCTTTAATCCAGTTATGAGAAAATATATTTTTTCTATTTTCATCGTACAGGAAACTACCCTTGTTTTGGGAGTAGGAGGGAAATAAAAAAACTATAGTAAATACTATGAAAATCTTAAACTAAAATTTAGTGCAGATAAGTTGAACGGTATGGCCTCGAGGCGAGTGCACAGAAAAGTGTACTCACTTTCAATCTTACATAATGGATTCTTAGTTTTTTTACAATGTCCAAAAATGAAAAATATAACAATCGATGTATTTTATTGATCTGAACAAAACCATATGGATCAGTATAAATCATCATGCATGGTTTACGAGAAAATTGATAAAAACAAATTATGGTTTTCTAAACCTAAACATTTATGTTGTAAATTAAGATGAAACTGGCTCTAAAGGATACACTAATCAATCATTATATTATGGAAGTAGAAAAATGATAGTATAGAGGATGATTGATGAGAGAAAGTCTGAAATTATGATCTCCTTTTAGAACTACTTGGAAGTGCGTCGGGACCGTAATACGGCAAATTTTGGAGGCGTTAAAATATTAAATAATACTTTTGATAAAGTGGATACTTTCAAATATTAAAATCAATATTAACAGACGAAAATCATATTCACGAAGAAATTAAATGTCGACTAAAAGCAGGGAATTCGTGTTACTATTCGGTTCAAAATCTCTTGTCGTCGCGAATTCTGTCGAAGAATTTGAAGCTTAAAATATATAAAACGATAATCATGCCTGTTGTTCTGTATGGTTGTAGAAACATGGTCGCTTACTCTGAGGGAAGAACATAGACTGAAAGTATTTGAGAACAGGATCCTGAGAAGAATATTCGGACCCAAGAGGAACGTGAATGGGGAATGGCGGAAACTTCATAACGAGAAACTACATAGTTTATACCGTTTACCCAACATTGTTAGGGTCGTCAAGTCTAGGAGGCTTAGGTGGGCAGGTCATGTAGCTAGAATGGAAGAAAGTAGAAATGCTTTCAAAGTCTTAACTGGAAGACCCATAGGAAAACGACCATTAGGAAGACCTAGGCGCAGATGGGAGGATAATATTAAGATGGATCTCGCAGAGATAGGAATACAAAGTATAAACTGGACTCAATTAGCTAAGGATAGAAGTCAGTGGAGAGCTTTTGTGAACGCGGCACTGAACCTACGGGTTCCATAGGCCATAGAGTGAGTTAGTTAGTTAGTTTTAGAACTAAATTTTGTTTTACTACGATATCTTACAGAGATAAGACATAGATAAGACTGAGAATGTAGCATGGTTAGGGTCAATTAACACAGGAAGTTTTAAAGAAAATCATTAAAAACGAAGTTTTATCGCGCTAAAATATATGTATGTCCTAGTCTCGTCTGATGTACTTTATAGTTTTTATTCTGCTGAAAAAGTTTCTATTATTAATTTAGGTACTCCATAGGAAACATTTGAAGCGTTAAGCAGAGACTGTTTGATTTATTCTAATAGTGACGCAGAACCTACCTGTAATTTTAGTTTACAAACAGTTTGATTCAAGAGCAGCATTACATAACGTATTAAGTTAGTGACTCGAGCATCCCGTGTGTTTTCATTCGTGCACGTGAAGCCTTTGTATATGAACTGTCATCAGAACTTATTGCAAGTAATTTATGTTTAGAAATTGTACCTCATGGCGAATAAAGAAACACTACTAAGGGAAGGTAGTCGAATTCTGCGCGGCGGATAATTCTGCGCACACGTGTTTCTTCAATTTGGATATTCTTTACGACACATTGGTTGCTGCTGCTATAAAGCGGCCATTACTAGTAACTAACATTAAAGGAGAGAAGCCCTTATGCCAAATGTTTAGGCTGTAAGTGTCACTTGCATTATTTATTTCCTGTTGATTTTAAATTTTCTTCAAAAAAATTAAGATGTACGTTGTATATTTTATATATTTCTAGATCGTTACTTTTATGTTCCATTTATATTGTACAATGGACATTATAATCACAGCAATTCGTAGTTCTAATCAATTTTTAATTTGTGTTTTTGTTAAATGGCGAAGTCTGGTTATTCTGCCCAAAATCGATGGGATATTCTGCGTATTGCGCAGATTTGCACCTCAAGAGTGTTCATGTTAATGAAAGGGTATGTATTAGATCAACAAATATCATCACTCTCTAATTAAATATGCCGAAAATAATAGAAGGAGCAACTACAAGAGGTAGTTATGCAGAGGAACAACTAAGGAAAGCTATCAGTGCTGTTTAAAATGGGTGTGCGATTCGAGAAGTTGGAAGATTGTATGGAATAGCAGAATCTACTATTCGTCTACGAATGAAAACTGGAAATATGGAACGTGCTACTTTCGGAAGTATTCTCGCGAGAACAAAAGCACGAATTGGTGGACTATGTGATTAGCATTGCAAATTTATTTTTTGGTATCACACCTACAGACCATCGGCGTTTGGCATACGAATTTGCTAAAGCAAATCGAATTGCCCATAATTTTGTTGGAACTACCAAACGTGCTCGAAAGGACTAGTTAAGACTGTTTCTTTAATGAAATCCACGAATAAGCCTAAGGAAATCTGATTGAGTAAGTTTGAATAGGATAAATTGATTCAATGAAGAAGCCGTGACATTATTCTTCAATAACTTGGAAACAGTAATGAAAAAGAACAATTTTCCCCTAAGTAGAATTTTCAAAGGGGTATGAACGTACAAAAACCGGTGAGAATTTTGGCACCTAAAGGTCAGAAAGAGGTAGGAACTGCTATGTTGTGCGAGCGTGGAAAGACAGTCACTGTTGTGTGTGCTTGTAGTGCATTTGAAATCTTCGTTCCGCCCCTGTTTATATTCCCACGGCGTCGCATGTAGGATCTCGCCAGCATTTTCGATGAAGCATACGTCAAAGTTACAATTATGGACAAAGCCATAGCTGGATTTAGAGCCGTGGAATAATCCCATTAAACCCTGACAAATTTTCAGAATCAGACTTTCACAATGTCAATGCGGAGGCATCTAACATAGTCATTACTGCTGGAGATGATGAGGATAGGTTGGTGCAAAACACCGAGGAAACTAGTCGTGATTGTGGAATTCATACTTCACAATATAGTTTTGGTGTCACATCTCAAAATGACGAAGAACTTTTTGCGTCGGTTATTCGACCTTACATGAAAGAAGAGAATTCAGAACCCCACGAGCAACCACTTCCTTTATCTTCGAATGTTGCAGACGAAAGTAAAAGTATTAAGGTTACTGATATTTCTCCTCTCCCGTTGATATGTACACCCAAGATAACACAAATAAAATGTAACAGTCAGATATTTTGACATTCAGTCCCATTAATGAGCAATTAGAAAATAGAAAATGAAACAAGAGGTACGTGAAGGAGATAGATGAAACTACAAAGGAAGAAAGTATACACAGAGGAAAAACAAACTATGAATGCAGGAAGAAACTACAAAAAAGGTATTAACTTGAACTCTATGAACAACGATTCGGGAGATTCTGTATCATCTTTAGATGAACACCAGCTTTGTCGTGATGATGATGATGATGTCGAGTCTGTGTTTCTAAAAATTTTTGCGTTGTATGCGGGGAATTTGGAATGGACAGTGAAGAATGATATCGTATTGTGCTTTGTGGTTTCTGGTCGCACACAGAGTGCAGCGGTTGGGACACAGCAGACAATTATATCTGTGACTTTTGCTTAGAAAAGGATAGAAACGAATGAGCGATTCGTTATTGTGTCTTTAAGCCAATTAGAACGCTCGATAAGCTTGGCACTTGCTATAGAGTTAATGTCACTGATACAATATTATAATATTATTTTGTATTACCTGTTAATAAATTGAAGATACAGTTATTTCATGTACTACTATAAGCAAAATAAATGACAAATAAATGACGCGTCTCTTTATTTTGAAGTTGTTTGAAAATATCTCCGTTTTCTTTATATGTTCGAAATTTCTGAAGGTTTCCCCAGCAGGACAGGTTAATAAATAACCCGTTTTTAATATTTGTGTTAGATATTAGCTTACAATAAAAAACAAATAGAAGTAAAAAACATTAAATCTTTCTTTTTCTTTTTAAGTTTTACGTTCCACGGTTATGCCGGTTAGGCTAAAGGAGACGGTGATGATGAGAGATGAGTGAAATGGTGGAATGAAGAAAGTGGGAGGAAACGGGAGAACCCCGAGAAAACCCACGAGCACGGTGTTTTTCCACCACAAAGTTCACTTGGCGGGGGCTGGGATCGAACCCGGGACCCCAAACACCAGAGGTGAACGCTCTACCACTGAGCCACCGCGCCCCCCTAAAAAACATTAAATCGACAGAAATCTCGAGAATTACCAACTCTGCTAAAGTGGGAAATTTTCAAGAACGTGAGGGAATTCTGCAGTTCAACACGAAGCAGCGACATCTATGTCATTGAGAGAAGCGTGGATTAGATCTACAAACGAAAATTTTAACGAAATATTTCTAATATGTCTTATTATATGCATCATCAGCGAACTCCAAATATATGAATCTATGCTAAGTATTAACGTATAGATAAAGCAAATAGTGGAAATTACCTATGGAAAAAGCCGAATTGGTAGCACGATCGTAATGAAAAATCGTCTTTACTGTAGAACAGGTTTAGTTTACGTAAGAAAGCAAATAGCTCAGTTAGCCAAAGCAACGACTTTGTATGCCGAAGATAGGTAGTGGGTTCGAACCCCGTGGAAGTGCTGTTGTCATTTTTATCACTAAGGTTATTTTATCTATTTTTTATTTGGGAAAGAATCAAATTGTAACATATGTGTAAAACTCATGACGATACCAAAAAAAGAGAAAATGTCGCATTTGCATTAGTGTGTCTAATTTTTGTTTGCAAACAGTTTCGTAATTATTTCCCCTGTGTTTACTGTTGCACAACGAATGTTTTCCAGTAAATGTAATTCTAATTTGGAGAATTTTATAGTTTCACAATGTTGCTCACTACATAGTCTTCTATCTACGTGTTTGGATATTTTGATAACAGATTTCCCTATTAAATGTTTAATTTTCCCTATAAATATTTGTCTTAAATTGAAATTGTTTCGAATTTAGTACATAAGGAAAGTTGCTCAAAGGAGGAGAACTCAAGTAATTGATATTCTACGTAAAAGCAACCTATTGTAGAATGATGATGCTTCTTACCTTCATCACATAATCTTAACGTTAGAGAGTCAGAGAGAGAAAACACCTATTTTTTCCTGCCGTATGACCACTCATCTTAAAGCTCTACCTATAATGATTCGTGTCACATAATTTAGGCTCTCCAAAGACATTCATATTTATTATTATTATTATTATTATTATTATTATTAGTAGTAGTAGTAGTAGTAGTAGTAGTAGTAGTAGTAGTAGAAAATGGATCGATCTGGAACAGTATTGAACAACATAGAACAACTCAGGAGCCTCTGGGAAATTGAGCACCTTACACCGTGAATCCACGGTCTTTTACGACCTCCATTTTAGGGGTGAATTTGTTCCCTTTTATGAGCGCTTATTATGGGGTGTACTCGTTCTCTTTTATGAGCATATTTTAAAGGGTGAACTCGTTCCCTTTTATGAGCATATTTTCCAACCACTACGAACACATAACATAACAAGGGTATACCCGTTCTCTTTTATGAGCATATTTTCCAATCCCTACGAACACATAACATAACAAGGGTATACTCGTTCTCTTTTATGAGCATATTTTCCAACCCCTATTTGAACACACAGCAGAGCATAAGACTATGTAACATAGCACAGCTGATAAAAGAGTATGGCTCATTTTTCAACCCTTATTTTACCATAACAGAAATATAGCGAAGATTAAACATAGTCCATTTTAAGGGGTGTACTCATTCTCTTTTATGATCACTTTTTCCGCCCCTAATTGAACATAGCATAGATTTAGACTCGTTCCCTTTTCCAACACCTAAGAACACATAGCAAAGCAAGGGTGAACTCGTTCTCTTTTATGAGCATATTTTCCAACCCCTATTTTAACATAGCACAACTAGTAAAAGAGAATACGAAAGATTAAAGGGTGTATTCGTTCCACCCTTATTTTAACATAGCACTGATTTCGTTTCCCAACCCTTAATTGAACATAGCGCGTCAGACAGAGACTACGAAACATAGCAGGGGTGAACTCGTTCTCTTTTATGAGCACATTACGAACACACAGCAGAGCATAAGACTATGTAACATAGCACAGATAATAAAAGAGTATGGCTCATTTTTCAACCCTTATTTTACCATAACAGAACATAGCAAATTCGTTCCACCTCGTCCATTTTAGGGGTGGACTCATTCTCTTTTATGAGCATATTTTAGGGGTGTACTCGTTCTAACCCTCTATAGCAAATAAGTATAGTCATTTTAGGAGTGAACTTGTTCTAACCTTTATTTGAACATAACAGAGATTATTTAAAGATTGCAAAGGAATGCGAACTTCCGTGTTTTGTTATCAGTTACATAATAACTTCCGCCATATATGGATAATTCTCATTACGTCATTCATCCAGATTTTAAAAAAACATTGAGCTAGTTTTCTCTTTAACAGACAATACGGATTTAATAGTATAACTTGTCATTCAACGATAGGATTAAAAAGAAGAATCCCCGAACGTGACTTGATGATATCATCTCTATTGCGTAATATTACGTAATGCAATCAATCACAAAGGTATATGTTGATCGCTCGCGGTATAACTAGTCATTCAACAATGGATTAAAAAAAGAGGGAATCCCCGACCGTGACTCATCTCTATTGCACAATATTGCGCAATGCGATCACACAAGTATAAAAGACTGACCGAGATGTTTTTTGTAATCAGTTCCTTGTTTGTGTTTCAGATGTAAAGTTCTGATTTTTTGTGTGGTTTTATTAGTGTGGTTTTGTTTTTAGGTAAGACATATTATAACAATAATATCATATTATAAAAACTCACTTCAGAATTATTATAGTAACATAGCGTTATTTTTAAAAAAAAATGGCAACGAAAAAGGTTAAACCAAATACTATCAATTCACCAACAGATACTCTATTTAATAATAATTTTAAAAAATCATTTTAAAATGTGATACTTTTTTAAATGAGGATAGTGGTTGTTTTTTTAAATAATAACAGAAAAGGCTGTTTAGATATATTAAAACAGGAACAAACTAATACATCTTTTAAAGTAAATTTTTCTTTGGCTACAACTTTTGTAAAACCAGTAGATTTAGAAACATGTAGATTCTTTGTAAATAGTGGTAACGAAATTATTTTACCGAGTACAGATGTGAATTCTATAATCGAAAAACTATTTCATAAAATTTTAGTTGAACAAGAAAACAGAGCAATTAAGAAATCAGGGTGGTCTTTATGTTCTGAACCAAACCATCACTTAGAAATTAAAATCAGTAAATATGATCCCCTGTCAGCTTCGTCATATAAAATTGCCTCAATGGATTATATCTAAAAAGAATTGTTTTAAATATTCAAAATAACGATAATAGATGTTTTATGTATTGCATTATAGCTGCATTGTATCCAGTAAAAGATTATCCACATCGTGTAAATAATTACATACAATATAGTAATACTTTATTACCGTTATTTGAAAAAACGAATATAAATTTCCCAGTTGAAGTAGAACACATAAACAAATTTGAACATATGTATAATTCTGTATTTACTAAGGAACAAATTTCTATTAATATATATGGCATTAATTATGATAATGAAACAATTTTTCCGTTACGTATAAGCGAAAACACATCTGTAGATAAACGTATAGATTTACTGTATTATGAAGAAAATTGCAATAGTCATTATTGTCTTATAAAAAATCTCAATGCCTTATTGAAAAGTCATAAAGAGAAAACTTATGTAAAATTACCTCAATTGGATTTTATCTAAACAGAATTGTGTTTTAAATATTCAAAATAACGATAATAAATGTTTTATGTATTGCATTATAGTTGCATTGTATCCCGCAAAAGATAATCCACGTCGTGTGAATAATTACATACAATATATTAATACTTTATTACCGTTATTTGAAAAAAACGAATATAAAATTCCCCGTTGAAGTAGAACACATAAGCAAATTTGAACATATGTTTAATTCTGTATTTACTAAGGAACAAATTTCTATTAATATATATGGCATTAATTATGATAATGAAACAATTTTTCCGTTACGTATAAGCGAAAATACAGGTGTATTTAAACATACAGATTTATTATTTTGAAACTCTCATTATTGTTTAATTACAAATTTAAATGGTTTAGTTAGACATCAGTTAGGTACTCATCAAACATTTATTTGTAGAAGATGTTTAGTATCTCTTTATAACAAATCAGAATTAGATGAACATTAGAAATTATGTAAAGAACACACTCCAACCAAAATTAACATGCCGAAACAAGGATGTTTTAAAATTTCGAAATTTGAAATTGTTATTACAGAATGATGTGATAATAGTTGCAGATTTCGAAAGTTTATTAAAACCTATAAATAAATAATGTGGATCTCATACAATACAAATTCAGCAACATATACTATGCAGTTTTGGTTATATTGTATGTTGGAGTAACAAATATATGAAATCAGATTTAGTTATTTATCGGGGAGAAAATGTATCGATGAAGTTTATGTCTGCTATGGAGAATGAATTAAGAAAAATCATAAACATATTAGATCAACAAAAAACATTAATACCATTAAATAGTTCTCAGTTACAGGAGTTTAATCTATCCACTAAATGCTCTGTTTGCGATAGTAAATATATGAGTAACAATAGAAAAGTTAAACATCATAACCATTTAACTGGTCAATATATTGCCACAGTGTGCAATAATTGCAATTTCCAAATTAAACGTCAAAGTAATTTTATCCCTGTATTCTTCCATAATTTGTCTGCCTATGATGCACATTTATTTGTGAAAGAATTAGGTTGCACACCTGGCAATATTTCTGTAATTGCTGAAAGCACTGAGAAATACATCACATTCTCTAAACATTTTAATTTTAATGGTAGACCTATCGAGTTACGTTTTGTAGACTTATTGAAATTTCTTTCGTACAGTCTCGAAAATTTGGTGTCAAAATTAAAACCTGAGCAATTCGTATATACAAAGCAATATTTTTCTGATGATAAGTTTCCTTTAATTCTCCGTAAGGGAATTTATTATTATGATTACATAACAAATTTAGATACATTTAAAGAAACTGAATTTCCTGAAAGAGAGGCATTTAATAGCAAATTGAATGGAACACAAATTTCCGAGACTGATTATCAATATGCAAAACTGATTTGGCGTGTGTTTTAATGTCAAAATTTAGGGGACTACCACGATCTATATTTAAAATGTGATGTACTTCTCACAGCAGATGTATTGGAAAATTTTCGAAAGACGTGTTTAAATGCTTTTTGTATTGACCCAATTAATTGTTTTACTGCACCTGGTTTGGCATGGCAAGCCATGTTATATAAAACAAAAATTGAACTTGAACTTTTATCAGATATCAATATGTATATATTTTTAGAAAAATCGATTCGTGGAGGTATCACACAAGCTGTACTAAGGTATGCCAAAGCTAATAATCCCTACATACATGATTTTGATGCGGAAAAAGAAAAATCTTATTTACTCTATATTGACATGAACAATCTGTACGGACTATCAATGATTGACTATTTACCATATGGTGGTTTTCGGTGGGAGGATAAAATTGACAATTGGCAAGACAAGAATAAAATTATCAATTGGCCCACTGATAGTGAATGTTGTTTTTTATAGACTTGGACTTAGAGTATCCAAATTATTTACACGAATACCATTCTGATTTTCCGTGTGCTCCCATTAATGAAGTTCCACCAAATTGTAAATACTCAAAATTACTATTGACACTTAAATCGAAATCGAATTATATCTTGCATTATAGAGTATTACAATTTTATCTAAAACAAGGTTTAATATTGGTAAAAGTACATAAAATATTATGGTTTCGTCAATCTAAATGGCTTGCATCATATATACAAGAAAACGTCTTGCAAATGCCACAATTGAATTTGAAAATGATTTCTATAAGTTATTAAATAATTCTGTATACGGAAAGAAAATGGAGAATGTACGAAAACGAATTGATATAAAATTAATTAACAATGAAAAAAGTGTAAAAAATTAGTAGCGCAACATCAGTTTCAAAATTGGTTAAAATTAGGAGATAATCTTGCATTATTCCATATGTTAAAAAATCTGTAACTTTAAATAAACCGATCTATGTAGGAGCTAAATTTTTGGAACTATCAAAATTAGCAATGTATGAATTCCATTACAATATAATGAAACCTCGATATGGAGATAAGGTTAGCATTACTTATATGGATACTAACTCTTTCATTTACTACATTAAAACCGACGATATTTATAAAGATATAAAAGACATGAACGAATATTTTGATAC
The DNA here is from genome assembly GCF_964235325.1 of Thermobia domestica. Taxonomy (NCBI): domain Eukaryota; kingdom Metazoa; phylum Arthropoda; class Insecta; order Zygentoma; family Lepismatidae; genus Thermobia; species Thermobia domestica. The sequence goes on from NC_137454.1 coordinate 375,856,088, forward strand.
TTCTAATTATGCGGAAAATCATGCTTTACATAACACAAAAAATAAATATGTTTTGGGTAAAATGAAAGATGAATTAAGTGGAATTCCTATCATTGAATATGTTGGTTTACGAGCAAAAAATTATGCAATAAAAACTGATGAAAATAAAGAATTGAGAAAATTTAAAGGGATCAAGAAAAATGTAGTTAAAGAACAAATTACGTTTGACGATTATAAATCATGTCTATTTCAAAACGAGACGATTCATAAAAGACAATTTGAAATTAAAAGCAAATATCACAATTTAACAATAAATATGATATCAAAATTAGCGCTAGATCCGTATGATGACAAGAGAAAAATTTTAAATTGTAATATACATACTGTTTCTTGCGGGTGTCATAATAAAGTTTTAACATTAATTATTAGTTTAACATTAAGTTTTAACATGTAAGATTTGTATATTGTAAATATGATAATTTAGTTTTTGTATATATTAGTATTGATAAACAAAAAATATGTCACAATCAGTTCGAGAACAAATAGTTGCAGAATTACATAAAGGTGCAAGACGAAACTATCCTCGAATACCCGTTATAACGAAAGGGATTCATGATTATAGGCAAGCTGATTTAGTTGAAACGAATAGTGGAAAATTGAAAGGTCTAGCAAAAACTAATCGAAATTTTAAATATTTATTAACTGTGATAGATACGTTCTCTAAATATGCTTGGGCTATTCCTGTGAAAAATAAAACTGGGAAAGAAATTACACAAGCATTTATAACAGTACTGAGAAAAGCAAACAAAAGCCCCAAATTTTTACAAACTGACAGGGGTCGAGAATTTTATAATTCAGAGTTTCAGAAGGCGATGAACCAAAATAACATTAAACATTATTCCACGTTCAGTGATGTGAAAGCAAGTATTATTGAAAGATTTAATAGAACATTACTTAATTTAATGTGGAGACAATTTACACTGCAGGGAAATTATAAATGGATTGGCATTCTGCCGGAATTACTAAATAAATATAATAATACTATTCATTCCACTATTAAAATGAAACCTATCGACGCTATTAAGAAAGAAAATGAAAAACATCTATTGACAAACATCTATTGCAAAAAGTTTTCTGTGATAAAAAGTTAAAGAAATTTAAGGTAGGTGAATATGTAGGAATTAGTAAACTTAAGCGTCCTGGTTTTCGTAGAGGTTTTACACGCAATTGGAGTACAGAAATGTTTCGAATTGTTAAAGTTTTCTTCTCTAATCCTCCAACATATCACTTAGTAGACTCAAATAATAAACCTGTTGAAGGAAGATTTTACGAACACGAATTACAATTAACGAAATTTCCAAAAACATATTTAATTGAAAACGTTTTGCGAAAGAAAAATTGTAAGGCCCATGTGAAATGGTTAGTTCTGCCAAAAAGTGAAAATTCTTGGATTGATTTAAAGAATACTCTATTGTAAAAAAAGAAAAGAAGAATTTATAGGTGAAGCATTTCGTCACAAGTATTTTAAATTCTAGCAACACTGTAAATTTTCGTTGCTTAGTTAAATTGTCATCATCATCACGACGTCTATCAAATCAAATTTGTTCTTCCACAAACGCTGTGTTTTTATGTAAAGGACAAAAGAAAGCAAAATATTTAAAAACGCTATTTAAAATAAATGTAATATATCTGTAATAGAGATGGAATGGAAAATTTCTTTTACCAGGTATGGTAGCAGGTCCTACAGGCTGTGAAAAATCATATTTTGTTAAAACATTTCTTGACCATTATAGTAAGTTATTTAAAAATATTGTATGGTGTTATGGTGAATGGCAACCATTGTATGATAATCTTTCAAACTGCACGTTTAAAGAAGGTTTACCGCAAAATAATGAATTTCAAGCACACGATGATCCACATCTTGTCATTATTGATGATTTAATGCGTGAGTGTGACCATCGGATTGTAGATATTTTTACTAAGGCTAGCCATCATAGAAATATAAGTGTAATATTTATAACACAGAATATTTTCCATCAACAAAAAGGAATGCGGGATATTTCGTTAAATTGTCATTATATTGTTTGTTTTAAAAATCCTAGAGACCAAGCTAAAATTAATTATCTCGCACGACAATTGTATCCAGGTAATACAAAATTTATTCAAGAAGCATATCAAGATGCAACTCGAATTGCACATTGTTATTTACTTTCTGATTTAAAACAAAATACTCCTGATGAGCAGCGAGTTCGAACAAATATCTTTCCAACAGATTCTTTTAATTATGTTTATGTGCCTGTAAAAAATAATTGCAATATGGTTTATATTCTAACAACTATTTGTGCTTTAATAGCCGTAAAAATGATTAGCAAGGAAAATTCACATTTGTTAAAAGTTTTAGCAAAGTCAAAACCGAAAGCACGTAAGGCAATTTTACAAAATGTAGATCCTGATTTAATTCGCTCTATTTGTGAATGTTTGTGTAACGTATTACCGGTTAATGTTCCATTAAATAAAACAGAGATAAATAATCTAAAAAATATAAAAAGGAACTGAGATATTTGGTGAAAAAAGGTCCGTCATTAAAACAAAAAAAAAAACGAATAATTATACAAAAAGGTGGTTTTCTTACTGCATTTCTTGCACCTATTTTAAGAGGTATACTATCTAGTTTAATTTAATAATTATGCAAAACGCACAAAAACTTATTTTAAACTCACCAGAAAAATTACATCATTATCAAACGATATCTAATCTTGATGATGAAATAAAAGAAATTTTAAATAATAAAAGTTTAAATGCAGAAGAAAAATGGATAAGATATAGCGAAGTCTTACAAAAATATTTAAATATAATTCAAAAACCGGCAGCAGTTACACCAACAGCAACTACTACTACTACTACGGACGAAGAAGAAGAAGAGGATGAGGATGAGAATGATGATGAAATAATATCTACTCTCCCTGAAATTTGTAAACGTAAAGCAAGACCTTTATTATGTACATTGAAACAAAATCCAAATATTCAATGGGACGATAATGGAAATGTGAATATTAATAATAAATTAATTCCAGGTGCAAATATAGTTAATTTGATATCCGATTTTGTTAGATGTCGTAAGAAAACATTTCAGTTGCCGGCTGGAAACCTTTTGCTACATTATTAGCAAAAGCCAATATACCCTTAGAGTACATTGGTAATCCTCAACGAATAGATTATATTAGAAAACTAACAGAAGACGAAGAGGACAAAGAGGATGGTCCTCCACCCCGTAAACGCAAATGGTGTACTTATAAGCAATAATACTAATATTCTATTGTAATCTATTGATATTTTTAAGTATATAGAAAGAAAGAAAGATGAATGAGCCGTACTTTAATTATTACACGCATCAAGCAGGAGGTGATTATAACGTGTATAAAGGTACAACATATCAAGAAGGTTACGGCATTGGTAGTTTACTAGGAGGTTTATTTCGTACTGAATTTCCTTTATTAAAACAAGGTGCAAAAACTGTTGGTAAAAAGTTGATACGTACAGGAATTAATGTAGCAGGAGATGTACTAGATAATAATAGACCTATTGAAGAGTCTTTGCATGATCGATGGCAAGAAGCTAAAACATATTTAAAAACCAAAGCTCAAAATAAATTAAATCAGGTGTTGGAAGGGTCTGGAAGAAAAAGAAAGAAAGTTTATTTTAATGGTGGTGGTGGTGTGAAACTGATAAAAAGATCCAAAGATATTTTTGATTGATTGATTATGGAGCAAAGTGATAGTTTTTATCTCACACTTCCTAGCAATAGTTCTATGAAATATTTTCCTCAAAATACTCTTGCTTGTTATACAACTAAATTATATCATCCTATTGTACTGGAGAGGGGAGTGTGGGAAACAGCTGTTGTTGAAGAACATTCTACAAGTTCATTTCAGAATGTTTCCAAATATACAAATAATATTTATTACCGTATCCTGAATACAAAAAACTGGAACATAACTCAAATCTTACCAGGCCACTATTATCATGTTGACGATATTCTATCTCAAATTAATCATAAAAGTGATATATTAAATTTACAATTAAAAGTCAAAGCATCTGTAAATCGAATTGAGGTTAATAGAGTAATAAAGGATCAAGAGAAGCATATAGAAGTACGCCTATCTCCTGAACTAGCCAGAATTCTAGGTTTTGATCATATTCAACAGGAAGATATAGCAGTTGTTCATCATGCTCGTTATCCACCTGATTTACAAAAAGCGCTACCTACACTTATGTATATTTACAGTGATATTGTAGAACCACAAATGGTAGGTGACACCATAGCACCATTGTTACGTATTATAAATACAAATATTGCAGAGCATGGTATTAATAATGTACATATTTTTGATAATCCTCATTATGTGCCAGTGCAACGTAAACAATTTGATCAAATTATTATTGATTTAAGAGATAGTACAAGTAATCCACTTCCTTTCCAATATGGCAGTGTATGTGTAAAATTACATTTTCGCAGACGTAATACGGTATTATAAATTTTACCATCTGTGAATATTAATAGTAAGAAAAAGACAAAAATGCAGTGTGAGTGTATAAAATCAGAATTAGATTTATTTGCTGGTTTACCCACTCAAACCAGTATTATAGGTAATAAAATAGTTCCATATAAGCTTGTGGCTTCAATATCTGATAATGCACCAATAGAATTTGTAGTCCCCGGTCATGGGGATGACTATATTGACTTACCGCACACAATGTTATATGTTAAAGGTAAAATTACTAAATCAGATGCTTCTAATTTAACTTCTACCTATAAGAAAATTGGTCATGTAAATGATTTTCTCAACACAATGTTCAGTGAAGTGCAATTATATTTAAATAATCAACTTATTTCCTACTCTTCACATACATATCCATATCGATCGTATATTGAAAAAGTACTAAATTATAATGCTGAAGCTAAAATAACGCATCTTCAAACATCAATGTGGTTTAAAGATACTGCAGGGCATATGGACAGTGTGGCCGATAGTAATGTAGGATTTAAACAACGTTTTCTTCTCACTGCTTTAAGTCAGTCATTTTAATTATTGGGTTATATTCATGCTGATATTTTCAATCAGGAGAAATTTTTACTAAATGGTGTACAATTGCGTATTAAACTAATCCCAGCTAAACCTACATTTTGTCTAATGGGTGACGCAGATGCTGATGGAAAAGTTGTAATTACAGATGCAACATTGCTTGTGAAAAAGGTTGATGTATCACCAGCAGTTAAAATAGCACAAAATAAAGTATTACAAAATCCTAAATTTAGAATAAAATATCCTATAACAAAAGTGCAGGTGAAGACAGAAACTCTACCACAAAGAATTATGGATAGTACACTTCCAGATCTGTTTTCAGCCATAGTGTCTAAACGTATTATTATTGGCTTTGTTACTAATACTGCTTTCAATGGTACTTATCAAACAAATCCATTCAATTTTCAACATTTTAGTATGACGTTTTTTACACTGTATGTTGATGGAACTCCAGTTCCATTCAAACCACTACAACCGGATTTTGATAATAATCTATATGTACAAGCATATTCTACGTTATTTACAGGTTCAGGTATTTATTATTCTAATCAAGGTAATGATATTTCACGTGCTGAATATCCTAATGGTTATACTCTACTGGTGTTTGATTTAACTCCTGATTCAAGCACAAGTGCTGCATTTCATACTAGTCCACAACGACAAGGAAGTGTACGTTTAGAGATTCATTTTAAAGAAGCACTGCCATCTCCTGTAACAGCAATTATTTATGGTGAATTCTATTCAGAATTAGAAGTCGATTTCCAGAGAAAAATATTTATTAATTAAAAAAGAATGTTAAATACAATTGAACTTTATGAAGCATTACAACAAAATTTGCCTAAAGATCATTTTATTGGTGTATATGCTGCTGATGAGTTACCTTTGTTTATTCATACATTTCCAGACGCCATAATTATAAATACTGATTCTAGTGATAAGCCTGGTGAACATTGGGTTGCTGTTTATATATCTAATATGTGTGTGGGAGAGTATTTCGATAGCTATGGTATACCTTCCTATATACAACATCATATAAGGTTTATAAAACGAAACTGTCTGTATTATACATGGAATAATAGACGTATTCAAGGTGATTTATCTCAATTTTGTGGACATTACTGTTTTTTATATCTAGCATGTCGTGCATCTGGTTATTCACTGCACGATTTCTTAAACAAATTCTCACTTACCACTATTGATGCTAATGATATTATGCTTTATTCATTTATGAGAGTATGATGATGTTATTTCTTTAAACTCCGCCATTGCCGGTCCCAAGCCCTGGATGAGAAAGGAGGAGGGTTGGGGGTGTTGCTACCCCCGTAAAAGAAAATAATCTCTGTTATTTTCAAATATAGGTTAGAACAAGTTCACTCCTTAAAAGAATCATTGCTATAGGGTTCGAATGTATTATCTGTTATGTTCAAATAGGGGTTGAAAAATGAGCCATACTCTTTTACTAGTTCTGCTATGTTACATAGTCTTGTGCTATGTTTCGTAATTAAAATAGGGGTTGGAAAAGGGAACGAATCTTATGTATTCTCCGCTCTGCTGTGTGTTCACCACCCCTATTCTCTGCTATGTTCGTTATGTTCAAATAGGGGTTGGAAACTAGTTCACTATGTTTCGTAGTCTCTGTCTAATGCGCTATGTTCAATTAAGGGTTGGGAAACGAAATCAGTGCTATGTTAAAATAGGGGTCGAACGAATACAAACGAGTACACCCTCATTATAGTCTTAGTTAAAATAGGGGTTGGAGTAGTTTTATGTATTCTCTGCTAAGTTCAAATAGGGGTTGAAAAAGTGCTCATAAAAGGGAACGAGTTCAAATAGGGGTGGAAAAATAGGCCAACTGTTATGTTAAAATAGAGGTCGGAAAAAGTGATCATAAAAGAGAATGAGTACACCCTTTAAAATGGACTATGTTTAATCTTTGCTATATTTCTGTTATGCTAAAATAAGGGTTGAAAAAGTGGAACGAGTCTTATGTATCTGCTGTGTGTTCTTAATGTGCTCATCAAAGAGAACGAGTCCACCCCTGCTATGTTACGTAGACTTTGCTATGTGTTCGTAGTCTCAGTGTAATTTCTGCTATGTTAAAATAAGGGTTGAAAAAATATGCTCATAAAAGGGAACGAGTACACCCTTGTTATGTTAGGTACTCTTATGTGTTATCTGTTCTTCTATGTGTTCGTAATTTCTGCTATGTTAAAATAGGGCTTGGAAAATATGCTCATAAAAGAGAATGAATACACCACTAAAATATGCTCATAAAAGAGAATGAATACACCACTTCTATGTTTCATATTCTTATCTGTTATCTGATCTTCTGTTATGTTACGTAGTCTGATGTTCTGCTATGTGTTCGTAGGGGTTGAAAAATATGCTCATAAAAGGGAACGAGTTCACCCTTTAAAATATGCTCATAAAAGAGAACGAATATACCCCCTGAAAAGTGCTCATAAAAGGGAACAAATTCACCCCTAAAATGGAGGTCGTAAAAGACCGTGGGTTCACGGTGTAAGGTGCTCAATTTCCCAGGGGCTCCTGAGTTGTTCTATGTTGTTCAATACTGTTCCAGATCGATCCATTTTCTACTACTATTATTATTATTATTATTATTATTATTATTATTATTATTATTATTATTATTATTATTATTATTATTATTATTCCTGAATATGCCACCCTTACATAATGTAGTAACTTTAGACATCTTAGTTCAAAGTGCTTTCTTTAGTAATAATTTGAGCAACCACGTCACAAAATTTAAAATGTATGAGGGGGCACGATGTTTTATTTCCTCCCTCTCTTTTCAGCACCCTCCAACAGAAAGTATATAATTTCTGAGAAGCAAGGCAGACAAAATGAATAAGAAATATATTTAGAGCATCCCTTCCCCCTTCGTGAATGGAATATCACGTAGCATTTTTTATTCTACTGAAGATGACCCTGGGCCGTTATGGTTAGGTAACAAAAGATATATTCCAATTCCCGGTGGATTACTGTTGAACGATAAAAGTGGTTCGGATTGTACTATTATTAGTATCCACATCTCCCTTGGCCATTAAGGCATAACCGTGGAACGTTAAACTCAAGCAAACAAATTGGTTGTAAATTGGTTGTAATTTCTGCATTTCTGCAAGTTGCCATAGCCTTTCTAGAAAAGGTGTTGGAATATGTGTTCATTGCAGACTTCTTTAATGGTTGCGAAATATGCCATAGGTTTCTGCATGTGGTCGCACCCCTATGTTGTAGCCCTCTCTACGGGTTGCGAAAATGTGTGGCATAGGTGTTCGTAGCGTGTCTTGTGTAATCTCTACAATAGGTCTTCTATAATGGTTGAAAAAAGTGGACATAAAAGGCTACTCGTTGTGTAGTCTCCTGCTGCTGTGTTCAATCGGAACCGTAAGTGGCACTGGAACCAAAGTCGTAATCGGAACTGCAATTTTTGTGCGCATGCGCCGCCAAATCCTCCGTAAACAATATATATATATATATATATATATATATATATATATATATATATATATATATATATATATATATATATATATGGGGGATGAAAGAGAAAAAAAGAGACCGAGAGTTGAATTGTTATACCAGCTAGGTTAAAGTAGACTACGAGTCACCCGGGAGCGACCCACTGTGTCACTAGTTTTTTTATCTTTGCTCTACTATGTTCCCATAGTCATGTGTAATTTAAGACATATGCTATAGTCTTTTTTTCACCAAAATAAGTGGTCGTAAAAGAGTGAGGATAGTGTATGTTATTTAGGTAATGAAAAAAAAGAAGGTGATGGACTTTTATAACGTCGCCACCAATGTCATAGTCTTTCTAGACTGGATGTAATTTCTACTATGGTCAACAGGAGTTAAAATATGTGTTCATAGTCTACTCTGTTGTAGCCCTCTCTAAGGGTTGCGAAATATGCTATAGCTTTTGTAGTCTGTGTATTTCTGCATTTCTGCATGTGGGCATAGTCCTTTTAGAGTTGGTGTAATTTCTGCTATGTTGTACACTGAGAAAAAAAAAATGTAGGTGGCATACTTAAAAACGTAGGTTACATTCGTAATTCCTGTAGTTTCTGGACTTAACGTACAACCGTATATAACATCCTGCAGCAAACGTATAGCTGAAAAAGTATGTATTATACGTACTGTCTGCACAAGTGCAATGACGTCATTCGTGTGACGTTATCTGCAGTAACAAGTATATACGGAGGTAATATCTAGCTTTGTGACGTCAGGGTCGTATGTAGCATGTGGGTTAATAATGACGACATACACTGACTATCAGGACGGAGCATGATTTCAAGAAGTATGCAATATACGTTCTGTACGTATGTTTCTTGCGTTCAACCCCGAGACAGCATCTATATTGTACTTGTGCCCCATACGTACGACTAGATACAGTATACGTATTGTACGTATGTATTACACAGATTTTCCTTATGTCGCACACAGCTTGTCCAGATACAGCATACAGAATATCCGTATGCACCATACAGAGTGCACATATGTAGCTTACAGACTGTCTGCATGCAGCATATAGATTATTCGTATGTCGCGTACAGGTTGGCCATATGTAATGTATAGATTGGATGTATATAGCTAATAGGTTGTCCATATGAAATATACAGATTTTACCTGTATCGAATACGTATTGCCTTCTTGTAATGTATGGATCGGACATATGCAGGATCTAGAGTGTACGTATAGTGCACCATTATTAAAGTGCTGCAACATACTGCAAAGTGCATGATACATTCTTACTGTAATGTTGTCAAATATTGTTTTACTCTGTATGAAAACAAAAATAGCTTAAAATATGGTTGATCTCCTTTGTGCCAATAATAATAAAATTAACAATACTACACTTTTCAAATCTTAGTTTGGAGCAGTGAAACTGTCCAAAGAAATGTATTTACCTGCAGGGTGTCCTATAAGTTTGGGCTTCCTGCTAATTCGTTGGAAAGCTACTGCAAAGTCAAGTGTTGAAAAGTGACACAAGCGTTAATTTTAAAATTATGGGCACAAAGCAGGGGCGGATCCAGGACGGACTTCTGGGGGGGGCGGTCGGCGGTAATACTGCTACTTTTAAGAGCTCCAAACTTGTTATGGATGGGTTTATTTATATATAAAATAAGAAAGTTTCCTCTTGTGGGGGGGGGGGCGATCGCCCCGATCGCCCCCCTCTGGATCCGCCCCTGGCACAAAGGAGGTTAACCATATATTAAACTATTTTCGTTTCCATACAGAGTAAATCAATATGTGATATATTACTGTAAGAATTTATCATATGGTTTGCAGTTAGTTAGTTGCAGCACCTCAATAATAATGCAAAATGCACAGCCTTATACAATCCTATATTCAAACTCAAACAAGATTTACGTACAATCATTTATTAAGCTGTTATCATCCATTGCTTGTACGATATAAAGATTATTTTACCTCATTCTTTTCCTTAATAGTATCTTCTACTAAAGTGCAGTTGTTACCACAAGATGCCTGAATAGAATTTTCCAGAAATAACTTCTCTGTACATTTTAATTAACAGGTATTTTTTTTTTAATGTCGCAATAACTAAAAGTGTGGTGTCAGCCGGAAACGCATTCGCTTACAATATTATTCCTACTCAGTACTCGCCATTAAAAATGAAACACCAAGAAGGAGACTGGGTAGATGCGCCAAAGTTCCCAGGCCGATACCTAATAGTAAGTGCAGAATACTCTTAAACGTTCGCTGTATTCGCTGTGTGACAACGTGGTGACAGCGGAGGCATTGTGCAGCCATCGACTAAACATATTTATTCTTCCCTGCTATAGACATTCTGCAAATTTGGACTTTCCTGGATGCATCCTTCTTAGTGCAACATTTTAAGGAAAGAGCAATTTAACAGTCTCATACATTGCTTAAAGAAAGAGCAATGATTCTCAGAATTACTCGGAAGATATATATACACAATAATTTAAAACGGTTATTTCAAACTTTGCAATTCAAAGCACGAAAAGAACTATAGATAAAGGAACACTGATTTTAGCCAAATAGTAATTAGTAAACTCAATCACACTCAGTACCATTAGTTGCTTGGTGTTATCCGTAAGTCAGAGATCACGGTATCTCATTTCGTGTAGATTTTTGCATTTGTTTAACGCTAAAAATGTATTTTATCGGTAATTGAACCCAGTACCATATATATACCGACAGGACGTACCTTAGTCACAAGGTGACATGAGTGAAACACTAAACTATTCGATTGACACCTGCGGCCTTGTCAACACTAGAGAAAGTTACAAAGTGATTAAGTAAATACGGAACATAGTTCATACAAAGTATAGCGATGTATGAAGTCTCCGTTTCATACGACTTGGATAAAGGATACATCTGAAATAGCAACAAAGAAATATATAATGATTTCTCTGGATAATTTGGATTAGTCCAGAATTCGAACACACACACGCTGGTAAGTCCAACATTTTTTTTAACTTCTTTCTTCGGATTCCCAATAAAGTTGACTACTGAAAAGCTGAGTTATAGATTCTGTATTAAAACAACACCTTCGCAAGACATGTTCAGTATACACATTGTCTTACATACAGAACAATACATTAGTTATTAATGCATGTCTGAAATAATAGTGCTTCGTATAGAATTTTACTTCATCCAATCGCAATAGCACAAAGATAAAAAATATTGCTAGGGATAATATTCTTATTACAGAGAAAAAGAATTAAAATGACTTAACATTAACAATCATTTTCTTTAAACAGAGATAATATTTTATTATAATTTATGGAAGAAAGAAATAATTTGTAGTACAGTATCTTTATTAGGGTTATATATTCGTACAAAATAATGTAAGTACAACTGAGTCTGTCTTCAGAAAGGGCGTACTTTTAGCCACAACCTACACTGCTTCTTTTGACTGTCTTTCAAGCAGAATCCTGGTTTGATGCACGAAATACCTGCAACAAAAATCAGAAAATATTTAAAATGTTATATTCAGTGTGCTTAATTTGGTTGTACTTAACAATACAAAGTATCTTAACATTTTTGAGATTAAATGGACAAAATCTGTTCGGTCAGGTATGGACTTTTGGGTTGCACGTAGAAAAACTATGAAGTGTTTATTGATGCTGAACAACAACTCAAAATGCATTACCATTCAAAAGTAAGTGGGTACCTCAATGGTGTTCGGGCTACCATGGGGTACCTAATGTCTGTATTTTTTAGATATATGAAAATATATGTCTCTAAAATGTAAGGAACTGACATCTGTTTACCGAAAACCTCAACTCGGTAAGCCTTATGGATATCGAGATATGGGAAAATAAAGAGCGACACTACAGAACTGTGGAGTTTGCGTACTAGATGGTGCAGTTTCGGAAACGTAATTACGAGGGCTTACAACAACCTCAAAAGTAGTTTCAATTAAATACACTACACACACGCCCTGATGGGGGTTTTCGGGTACCATGATATTCCCAGAACTCTCATTTCTAAATATTCTAAAATATGTCTTAATAACGTTTTAAAGAACGTTAGAGGTGTGTGTTTACCGAAACCGCAAGTCGGTACGCCTAACAGTTACCGAAATATGGTGAAATAAAAAGCGACACCATAGGTACGTGGAGCTTGCATATTAGACAGTACAATTTAGAAAATTAATTAAAATATGACTATCAAGATATTGTCAAATAAAGGGAGGATCCATATAGTTATGGGGTTTTCGTGTTAGGTGGTGAAATTTCCGAAACCGGTCATGTAAAGTTAATAAGCATAAGCAGTAGCAATTTCATCTTAAAATAATTAGGTATTTCCATGGAGTTTAAGAACATCATGGGGTCTACCAAGATTAAATTTTAAAAGTTTTGTAAAATATATTTTGACATTTGTAAAGAGTATTAGAAATATGTATTTACCTAAAAGTTCCAGCTAGTACATCTAGCAGCTAGAGAGACACCATACAATAAAAGCGTATTAGATCTTAAAATTTCAGAAAACAATTATTGATCCTAACAAAAGTTAAATAAGATGGTACTTATATGGGTTAAGTGAGAACCTCAGACTCGTCAGTACAATTTCGGAGGAAAGATTAATTCAGCTCTAAATTTTCTTTGGACAATTCCAAGCGTTCATCGGGCTCTGAAATAAAGTGAACATTTTTTGTCAATATCTAATATAGCAAGCGAGATATAAGGAATTATGTATTTTATGACGTCGTAAAAATAGAGACCCACATGGATTTGTACTTTTGAATATTTGCTGTAAGAAGAAGAAATTTCAGAAAACAACCGTATATACCTTAATAGACAATTAAATGGGCGGGGGCACAGTGGCTTAGTGGTAGAGTGCTTACCTCTGGTGTATTGGGTTCTTGGTTGGATCCACGGCCAAGTCAGTTTGTAGTGGACATCGTATTCGTGGGTTTTCTCGGGGTACTCTCCTCCCACCTTTGCATTCCATCAATTCTGTCAACAACATTCACTTGCTTTAATCATAATCTCCCTGAGACTAAAATGCATAATCGTGGGTCGCTACACTGAAATATTTCCTTTTATTTAATTTTAAAATTAAATAGGGAGTTAAGTATGATCGTATTTCTATGGGTTAAGTGAATACTCCAATAGTTTCTGCAAAAAAAAAAAAAAAAGATTAGTTAAATACCCTACCACTAAGCTACTGTGTCCCCGCCCACTGAATTGTCTATTAAGGTATATACAGTAGTTTTCTGAATTTTTTTCTTATAGGAAAGACCCAAAAGTACAAATCCATAAAGATCTCTATTTTCACGTCATAAAATATATAATTCCTTATATCTTATTTACTATCTTATATATTGACAGCGAATTTTCATTCTTTTGCACAGCTCGATGAACCCTTGGAATTGCCTGAAGAAAACCTAGGACTGAACTAATCTTTCGATCGAAATTGTACTGAGGTACTGATTTAACCCATAGAAGTACCATCTTATTTAATTTTGTTGCGACCAATAATTGTTTCCGAAATTTCAAGCTTTTATTTCACAGTGTTTCTCCAGATGTTAGATGTACTAGCTGGAAGTTTTGGGTAAATACATATTTCAAATACTGTTTACAAATATCAGATTATATTTTCAAAAGCTTTTAAAATTTAATTTTGGTAGACTCCATGATGTTCTAACACCCCATGAAGATATCTAATTACTTTAAGATGAAATTGCTACTGGTGTTTATTAACTTTCCATGACCGATTTCGGAAATTTTAGCATCTAACACGAAAACCCCTTAACTGTGTTGGTCCTCCCTTTATTTGACAACATCTTGATAGCCGTTAGTCATATTTTAATTCAATTTCCGAATTGTAGCGTCAAGTATGCAAGCCTCACATACCTATAGTTTATTCCCCCCCCCTAAAAAAAATCAGTTCTTTACATTTTAGAGACATGTATTTCCATATATCTAAAATGCAGAAATTAGGTACCGCATTGGAACCCCATTGGAGTACTCACTTACTTTTGCATAGCAAGGTAAAAACGCCAGTGGTTCTCACTTTAAGTTTGAAAACATACTATTTTGTCTCTTCTCTGAGCATCGTGAATCTGTCGGAGCTGTACCATAGTTGGAAAGACTCACTGATCCTTCCTATAGTGACCATGTAGTCAGAATTCAAAAAGGAGTAGCCCTTGAAGGAAAAACAATATTTTAAAATCCTTGCACCAGTAGTCGTCACCTTAAAATCAAAATGTTCCAGTAGTAGTCAGGATTTTCTACCAGTGTTCATCACTCAAATAACTTGACAATTTATTCAAAAACGCACTGTGTATCAGTTTAGGGTTGAGAATACAATATAAAGTAGTAAGCTTAATAACTTTGCATCACTTTTAGCACTCAAGAAAGAAAATAAAAAGTTTTTACATACTTTTTAAAGCAATTTCAGAAAGAAAAATGTTAACTGAATTCAAAAGTTAACTGTATATCACTTCCACGTTAAGAGTACAATATTAAATACTATGTTTAATAACTATACGTCACTTTAAACTCTCGAGAATGAACATAAACAATTGTACATACATTTTAAAAACAATCTAAGAAACAAAATAAGTTAACTGAATTGAAAATTTAATTATACATCACCTTAAGCTTAAGAATACACTATAAAATGCTGAGATTAATAAAAAATGAAATCTTTAAGTTTAACGTCCCACGGTTATGCCGGTTAGGATAAGGAGACGGTGATAATGAGAAATGAGTGAAATGGTGGAATGAACAAAGTGGGAGGAAACGGGAGAACCCCGAGAAAACCCACGAGCAAGGTGTTTGTCCACCACAAAGTCCACACGGCGCGAGTTGGGATCGAACCAGGGACCCCAAGCACCGGAGGTGAACGCTCTACCACTGAGCCACCGCCCCCCTGAGATTAATAACAATGCATTACTGAAGAATGAAAACAAAAATGTTTTAGCTACCTATATTGTATTTACATGTTATTTCTCATTAACATTTTTTTTTTGATAACTCATGATCAAGTCTAGGGATGCGCAAGAGAAAAGATTTGAGGTTGTCTCCTTTCGAAAAGGTGCCGCGAAAGTTGTCTCGTCTCGAAAACTGGATCCGTTTCTATTGGAAAAGCTCTATCTTGTCTCGAATTTCGTAACAAAAATTGTCTCGTCTTGTCTCGTGCGCATCCCTAATCAGGTCCATAGCCAAAAACTTCATTTCGGAGGGTGCTCGATAGGGCTTTGGGATATCCGAATTTAGATATAGATAATCGATGTCGACAAACTATCGAAACTTGTTCGAAATATCGAAAAATACAGCAATATCGAAATATAAACAATATCAAAAATCGAAAATATAGAAATATGAAAGAGATCAAAAATATGGATATATCGAACAAAAATGGATATATGATCTTGGAATACGATTTGGTGGAATAATGAGGGAGAAAAATAATCATTGATTAAATATTAAATTGAAAAGAAATAAGAGCCTGACGCTCAAATACTTATCTATCCGGCACCCATCTTGATCCCCATAAAATATCATGAAGTGCTTCATTGATTCTAAACCCAATAATAGTAATTTAACAATAAACACAATATATAATTTACTACGCACCTTGAAATGTAGAAATTAATGATTGTAATCCCCAGCTTTCCAATAGACCTTTGATTTCTCCAAATGAAGATTCGGATATCTTGTTTCTTCTCAAGCAATAATGGGTTACAATAATCAGTTGCAGTCCAAAGCCAAGTCACTAAGTTAAGCATAAAAATAAAAGAATTCATTAGTTAGATGCATACAAAATCCTACGCATGTAAATCCGAATCTACTTGTATTAAATTGTAAATTTAAACAAACTAAATTATACTACAGTTATAGTGACATCAAACATACATTAAATAAGGTATACAGGGTGTCTCAAAAGTCCTCTGACATAAGGTAACTCTGTTATTATCAGAGTTACAACAGAATGTAGGAGGAAAAAGCATATCCAATTATGATGTTTTCAATCTAAAGTGAAGGAATTTTTAAAATCGGATGACCCGTTTGCGCTGTACACTCTCTATGCGCCCAATGTGAAATGAAAATGCAACGTTGCCACTTACCTGGACCCACAACAGAAGTGAGTGAAGTTACTGTCTTTTACGCTAACATGTCGATGGCCAGCCCCCGTTTCAAACAGTAACTTCATTCACTTATGTCGTGGGTCCAGGTAAATGACAACGTTGCATTTTCATTTAAAATTGGGTGCATAAAGAGTATACAGCACATTCATCTTGTCCGATTTTTTTAAAAAAGTGTTCACTTTAGATTGAAAACGTCATATTTCGAGATGTTTTTCCTCTTACATTTTGTCGTAACTCTGATAATAACAGAGTTACCCTATGTCAGGGAACGTTTGAGACATCCTGTATACATCATAAGAGGTTCCTTTCTTAATTCTACACGGATGTGGTTTCATTGAATGTGAGGTGGGTGATACACATTAGGCCTTTTGGGAGTACGTCACACGGACGACCGTAATTTTGTGTTCAAAATTTTTATGAACTGGTGGGATATGTGATACATATGGCCACGGGCTAGAATTTTCTCAGTATGTCAAATATGCAATCAGATTTCATGCAGCTTAATTTGGTGAAAAGCTATTGCCAATTGAACGTTACATTTACCTCTTTCTTGCAGATGTTGAACCATGCCGTTAGCACGTGAGGAATGGATCGAAATAATCAAACTGTGGGGCGGGAGGAGTATATGTGCAGTGGTTGCCGATTGCAGAGTCATCCACAATGTGACTCTGTGTCACATGTTTCAGTGTCACAGTAATTAACTAAATTTGAGAAGACGGGCACATTCGTGAACATACATCGTAGCGGTTCAAACTCGCGGGACCTTGTTCCTTCCCCATTTTGAACCGGTACATGAAAGTGCGATTGTTTTTCATGCTTGCCTGCGCCGATTTTGAAAATTCCTTCACTAGTCGATTTCTCTCGACGAGTACTACAAGAATCAGTTAAAATCTCGCGGTCCTTTTTTCTTCCCATTTTGAACCGGTACCTGAAAATGCGATTTTCTTCATGTTTGCCTGTGCCGATTTTGAAAATTCTTTCAGTAATCTATTTCTGTCGTCGAGTACTACAAGAATCAGTTAAAATCTCGCGGGCCCTTTTTTCTTCCCCATTTTGAACCGGTACATGAAAATGCGATTTTCTTCATGCTTGCCTGCGCCGATTTTGAACATTCCTTCACTAATCGATTTCTCTCGTCGAGTACTACAAGAATCAGTTAATATCTCGCGGTCCTTTTTTCTTCCCATTTTGAACCGGTACATGAAAATGCAATTTTCTTCATGCTTGCCTGCGCCGATTTTGAAAATTCCTTCACTAGTCGATTTCTCTCGACGAGTACTACAAGAATCAGTTAAAATCTCGCGGGCCCTTTTTTCTTCCCATTTTGAACCGGTACCTGAAAATGCGATTTTCTTCATGTTTGCCTGTGCCGATTTTGAAAATTCTTTCAGTAATCTATTTCTGTCGTCGAGTACTACAAGAATCAGTTAAAATCTCGCGGGCCCTTTTTTCTTCCCCATTTTGAACCGGTACATGAAAGTGGGATTTTTTTTTCATGCTTGCCTGCGCCGATTTTGAACATTCCTTCACTAATCGATTTCTCTCGTCGAGTACTACAAGAATCAGTTAAAATCTCGCGGTCCTTTTTTCTTCTCATTTTGAACCGGTACCTGAAAATGCGATTTTCTTCATGTTTGCCTGTGCCGATTTTGAAAATTCTTTCAGTAATCTATTTCTGTCGTCGAGTACTACAAGAATCAGTTAAAATCTCGCGGGCCCTTTTTTCTTCCCCAAGCCAATATTTTTTTGTATATTTTGAATGTATTCAAGTATGGAACAAAAGTATTATATAATTCCCTTAGTAGGCTTCTCAACTTAATATTTTTCAACTTAAATTTTATTTATTTTAATTGTTTATTTTCTTGTGACTCAATATTTAATTGCAATCGTTCATTGGGGAGAAGGGTGGCCATTCTCAAATATATAAATATAGTATTCTTAAAATTTATGTGTTCTCGTACTATTAGTTTCTTCCACTAGACCTGGAAATTGCAAAATTAATACCTGGAAAACCTGCAAAATTCAGGGAAATTGAGTTCCATATTTATGTATGAACACTGCTATTTACAATTTTTTTTTTTTCGAATAGGGAGAACTGTACGAAAGGGTGGTTTGAGAATAGTATAACAGTAGGTTTCTGGGAGTGTTGTTCGAAATGAAATCTTTAAGTTTTACGTCCCACTATTATGCTGGCTAGGCTCAAGATGACGGGGTGTTGTTCGGTGGGGGTCAATGTTGCCAATTTTGGGTAAAGTCGCTAAATAAGGGGAATTCGACCTCAACGATAGCGCAGGGTGACCATAAAATTTTCAGTTAAAAACGGGACAGGTTCTTGCAACACTAGACTTTTAGATCTACCTTTGTTCTTATCAGTGCCTTGATATCAGAGTTCCCCCTCTCTCTCTTCGTTACAGAGCGGGTACTTATGAAAAAGGAAAGACACGTTGAAGTTTGTTTAACACACAACCAACTGCTAAAACCTCTGCTGCCTTTCGAGCAGTACTGCGAACTATAGAGTATGTTTAATATAGGGATTTTCAGTTCAATTTTTGCCGCTTTGTTATTATTAATACTTTTAAAAGGAGTAAAGGTACTGGGTTTGTTATTTACTTCTTTCATTTACATAAAACGGGACGAATACTACTTTTTTCCATCTACTGACGGGACGGCCGCGACACGCCCCTAAAACGGGACTGTCCCGGTCAAAACAGGACGTATGGTCGCCCTACGATAACGACAAAAAAAAAATTCCGATTGGAGACTTTTTTGGGTGATTTTTAAATAACGATTTACCTACTTACACATTTAGCGACTTTTTGCTGCAAACAAAATGTTCATCTGTAGAGAAGCATTATTAGTTCAAAACAGTTTTTACGTTCTTTTTTTCTGTTTGTTTGTTTTAATCAGCGCAAGTGATGAAGAGTTTGGAAATACAGCGTACTCACTACTCCACAATCCTGCATTGTTACGTTACCCTTGCCCTCTAACGAAGAATAACTACAAACTTGATGTCCTTTAGTTCGCAGAGTTTCCGTTGAGAGACACACGTAATACATCATTACCGATAGCAACAAGATTAGCTATAGATGCGTGAAAAAAGGCGAAGAAGGTGTTTGTTATATTTGTCCTCTGGGGTCTTTTAATTATTCTGCACTTTTTCTTTTACAAAAAATTGCTTAACGTAAGTACTGTAGTGTTAATTATTTCGGAACTATTTTGACCACAACATGAACAAAAGTACCCGAAACAACCTGAAATGATCCCTGAATTAAAGGATTGGTTGCGCCCTGTTTACAAAGATGTGAATAGAACCAGCGGCGCAAATCTGTCTTCAACATTGGGGGGGGGGGGAGGGTAAGACCGTTACCATACTTTTTTTTTTTGGCGATGTCCAAAATACTTATGAAGTTGAAAAACAATGTTGTGGAGGATCAGAGTTGTCTTTAGCGTTAGGAGGCTGCAGATTTGAGGCTTATTCTGGGGGACATCTCACGTTCCTTTGTAGCAATCGGACAAAAATCATCAAATTTCTCCCAAAAAACACATTTCAAATCGGATTATTTGGGAGAAGTCCCCCTCAGTTCCAAGATTGGAGGGGACATGTATCCGTCATCCCCCCCCCCCGGGATTTGCGCCAGTGAGTAGAACATATTGTTTAGTTTACATCTACAACTTTTACAATGCTTATAGACAATGAATTTCTCGATTATTTCTTATAGCGACTTTTCACCCAAAATTGGAGTCGTCACCTCTCGTTTCGCAAACTTATTGCCAACATTTTAGAAACTGGTTGCGGGGAGAGCTACAATGGATGATTCAAGTTATTTCGTCGCTTCCGCTGTGAACCTAAGTACAAGATTCCAAAAGTCACATTTTTTTGGTTCCAAACAATATGTCTGCTGGGTGAAAGCATAGACTGGAATGTGTTGCCTTTCCTACCTTATCTTTAATCCCATAGTAGCTCCTTTCCCAAAGTTAAAAAAATGCAATTCTTCCTTTCTTAATAGTACTTATGACCCAAAGTATTACGTAAGCATTGTATGTTACTTATGTAGCTCACAGAGCCGCAGCTATGGGCGAGCAAGCAAAGCACGTGTCCCGGGCGCGTGGTTGGAGGGGGCGCCTAAAAGAGAGGTTATATATTAGTACTTTTCCTGGCGGTATTTAATACTTTTCATCAGAGTGCGAAATCATGAAATCAAAGTGAGAGGAAAAAATGAAATGAAATCTTTGAGTTTTACGTCCCACGCTTATGCCGGTTAGGCTAAAGGAGACGGTGATTATGAGAAATGAATGAAATGCTGGAATGAAGTAAGTGGGAGGAAATGGGAGAACCCCGAGAAAACCCACGCACACGGTGTTTGTCCACCACAAGGTTCACTTGGCGGGGCTAGGATCGAATCCGTGACCCCAAGCACCAGAGGTGAACGCTCTACCACTGAGCCACCGCGGCCCTAAAAGTGAGAGGAGACTGGAGGAGTGAAGAGAGAGAGAGAGAGAGACAGAGAGAGAGAGAGAGAGAGAGAAGAAAACGCTCGCACTTTTACACTTCAAAGTAAATTAAGTCATTTATTTTTTCTGTCCCCCTCCTCCTCCTCCCCTAAGTTCTGTCAAAGTAAATAGCTAAAAACACTCCCAGGCCAGAACCGCATCTACGTTGGAAATTTGATCGAGATCGGTCGGTCGGTGCAAGAGATTAAGAAAAAATGAAATGAAACCTTTGAGTTTTACGTCCCACAGTTATGCCGGTTAGGCTAAGGGAGACGCTGATGATGAGCAATGAATTAAATGGTGGAATGAAGTAAGTGGGAGGAAATGGGAGAACCCCGAGAAAACCCACGCACACGGTGTTTGTCCACCACAAGGTTCACTTGGCGGGGCTAGGATCGAATCCGGGACCCCAAGCACCAGAGGTGAACGCTCTACCACTGAGCCACCGCGGCCCCCGGCCGGGAATCGAACCCGGGTGTCCCACGCCAAAGGCGTGTTCATTAACCACTTAGCCACGAGGGAGCTCATCTGTGAGGCAGTGTAAACCCCCCAAAAAAGAAAGAAAATAAACGCACACTGGATGTTTGCGCAACTGAGGATCAAAACATTCTCAATGGAGTATGAGAAATAGTAAACGTCAATCAATGTGTGCTTTTGCTTATTCATTACTTCGTTAATACTTAATTCCTTCTAGAAATAGTGAAACAATACTATGAAGAAACACTAATTAAACTAATAACAATTACGTTGTATTTCTTACCATACCGTTTTTACCACCCATAGAATTTCAATCTAGCACTATACTGCATTAGTCACGCCGTAACGAAAGCTGAAATTCAAAGACCTGGCACTCGTTAACTGTTGAAACTGTGTTGTAGCTACCTGTATATCACGCGGCCTGCGTTGGTACTCCTCAACATAAATACGTCACAGCCCAAAGCCAGGAAACATCACAAACAGAAGACAGGGGCACAAGCAGTGCCTGACACTTCACGAACTCAAACCCACCAAGACTCAACTCAACATGACCTTCAATTACGTTCTAGAAACCAAACCAGTGCTAAGGCACAAACTCACCAACTTCGTATATGAAAACACAAGAAAAAAATCTAACGTTTTGGTTCCAAAGTGATGACATAACAATAATACTAACAAGGTTTTAATTTTCAGTAACCCAAACATTAATTAACTAGGGAACATAACAAAGCAAAAATAAATAAATAAAAATAAATTAAATTAAAAAATAAAAACCTGACAAGTAAGCTCTCCCTGACTACTTTTTTTTTTAAATTTCAGTGAGGCTGTAAAATATGTCAATATCTTCGTTATATATATATATATTTCATTGTAAACAAGTTCTTTAAACAAAAGAAAGCTCTGAGAGCGCTTACCTCTGACGCGGTAGGTCCCTGGTTCGATTCCTGCTCCCGACAAATAGGCTTTTGGTGAACACTGTAGTTGTGGTTATTCTTAAGACTTTCCAGTTTCCTTACATTTTCTTGATTCCACCATTATCATGTATCTCATCGTCACCTTCTCTCTTACATTGATGTACAATCATGGGGCGTTAAACTAAAAGAAAAAAAATCTTGCAAATATCCTAGTAAAAATGAGGTTTCTAAACTACACTAGTGGCCCCGCGTAGCGTATTCGCTAACGCTCTCGCCTTCGGTGCGAACGGTCCCGGGTTCGATCCCGGTGGGGGAACTCGGTCGAAAAAGTATCAAAAGATTTTAAGTCCAGCCATCCTGAATGAGGTTTCCTTGGCTTTTCCTCATTCACAGCAGGCAAATGCCGGAGTGGTACCTAACATATAGGTCCCAGGCCGTTTTCTTCCTTCCCAAATCCAAAAATGAAAATGAAATCTTTGAGTTTTACGTCCCACGGTTATGCCGGTTTGGCTAAAGGAGACGGTGATGATGAGTAATGTATGAAATGGTGGAATGAAGAAAGTGGGAGGAAACGGGAGAACCCCGAGAAAACTCACGCACACGGTGTTTGTCCACCACAAAGTTCACTTGGCGGGAGCTGGGATCGAACCCGGGACCCCAAGCACCAGAGGTGAACGCTCTACCACTGAGCCACCGCGGCCCCATTTTTCCCCAATCCATTCTTCCCTTCCTTTCCCCGGATAGTGTGATCACCGAGGGAAGTCATCCCTCATATGCGACGGGCTAACAAGGCCATTGATGCCGAAAGCCCAGAAATCTAAATCCTAAATCTTCACTACACAAGGGAATTTTCGCGCTGAAAACGGTTTATTAGCAATTATGTTAAGCAGCCCTGTAGTAAAACTGCTCCAAGTAATAAATCGTCACATATAAAACGGAATGAATAAACACATAACATTCATTTTGCTACCTTGAAATGTAAAATGTTTCAAAACATTAATATTCAAAGATTTCTCAAAATTCAGATTCACCCATTCCATTGTCCTCAATCATTAACGAGTTTTACAATAGTAAGAATTGTATTCATAAACTACATTACTTACTTAGTACTATATTAAAGCAAGTTACACTAAAAGAGTATATAATTAATGGAATATTTAACTAAAGTAATAGTTAACTAGTGTACTTACCCAAGCATTTGTTTCCTTCCTCTCTTCTTTTCCGTTTGTAAACAACCTCGTTTCGCAAGCAAAAGACGGTAGTTCAATGACGTCAGCCATGGCGAAAGAAAGAGGTGTCTATAGGCGGCCTGGATCTCACACACAGAGGACGTATTTAACATATAGCTGAAGTATTTAACATACGTATACGTATGTAAAATACGGAAGATTGTTAGATGTCAGACATCCTGCAGCGACATGATGTAATATCTAAGCGGGTAAAAGGCAGTACCTATGTAGTTTATGGATAAAGTACGCTCCGTACAGATTTCCTTAGTAAACATAACGAATCCTTGTATTTGTACAATATACCGCTGTCCGGATAATGGATTTTTCTCAGTGTAGCCCTCTCTAGGGGTTGCGAAAATATGTTCGTAATCTGAACTCTGTTGTGTTCATAGTTATAACAAAGTTTCTGGTCTTTCTTATGTATATTTACAATAGGTGATAGTATTTTATAACTGTTAAAAAAGTGTTCGTAAACGCCGCCGCCTTTCTCCTATGTTCCCCTTTGCGTAGTCTCCTGCTGTGTATAATCAGAACCAGAACCGGCACTGTAACTGAAGTCAGAACAGCAGTCGGAGTTCTAGGCGAAACCGGAACTGGTACTGGAACCGGATTCGGAACAACAATCGAGGTCCGAACCGGAGCCAAAACTGGAAGAGGAACGGGAACCATTTGCACATGCGCAGTAGGCCAAAAAATTCCCTCAAGTGCCACAATTCTACTAACGAAGAAATCGTATTTGTATGGTACACAATGAATTAGTGATAATTTCTCGACAATTTAATCGAGGGCTGAAAGTTAATTGCATGAGAATTTCTCGTCATATGAGGTTAACGAGTTAATGATTTTATATATGTATGCTACTTTATCATCTTTCGTTTTTCTCAATTTAATTTTGTTCTAAATCCATAGGCATGTTTCTCACATAAGTGCGATTTTTTATCGTTTACTGTATATATATTAAGGCTGGATTCTCAGAGAGACTCTCTTAGGTGAAGAAAAGATACAAACTTACGGTCATAACTCCGTTGTGTTTGGTATAGTTCAAAAACAAGTACATAATTCAACTGATAAGAACATATGTTATAAGTATTGGATGTCCTAAGACAAGTATTCTAAATAAATTCATGAGATTTTGACAATCAAATTTTTGTACGTTATGCAGTATAGGGAAACGGCTTAGTAAAGGATACAATGCATGTTTTTCAAATGTGTAGGACGTTACTAATAACACAAAGAATAGGAAAAGTAACAAAATTTAAGGTTTATTTAAAAATAAAGCTATTTATTTTTTATTACCAATTATTTGAATATACTTGTAAATCTTAGGATAAAGTTGAAGTGTACTAAGTTGCTATATTAATGACATTGTTTGTAGGCTGACGTGAGAACTAATATTCTCATGTTTCGGTCACCGACCGACCTTACGAAGCGAATTTTATTCATTCTTAAGAAAAAACTTAACAATATAAAAGCATAGTTATTTGATAATAGAGTTATAATTTCTTAGTAGTAGAAAAAACAGAGTTCTGGTTCACTGAGCTCGTACCCATTTCATCAGTTGCACCTGAAGCAGAGAAAGACTTTCCCAGTGCCGCCTGATACGCGGTGTCAGACGACTCAGGTACGAGTCAGGAATTTGAGTCACCCGAAATAGGGGTGTATTCGTTCCCTTTTATGACCATTTTTAGGGGGTGTATTCATTCCCTTTTACGACCTCTTTTTACAAGCCCTATGTAACAAGTCACACCTATCGCCCAGCTATGGAGAATCGAACATCCGTCATAGAACTCATTCTCTTGTATGACCACTTTTTGGGGGTGTATTCGTTTCCTTTTATGAGCCCATTTTAAGGGTGTATTCGTTCTCTTTTAAAAGCACTTTTCTCAATTCCTGTTTTAACATAGCACATACACAAAACTACGAACATAGCAGATCGATAACACATTTTCCAACCACCTATTTAACATAGCACATATTACATAAGACTATGTAACATAGCAGAGCTAATAAAAGAGTATGGCTTATTTTCCAACCCCTATTTTAACATAGCAGAAATTACACAGAGACTAAGAACGCAGCACTCATATGTACATAGCAAAGACTACCAACATAATAAGGGGTGTGCTCGTTTCCTTTTACGATCATTTTTTTCAACCCCTATTTTAACATAACAGAAATTACGTAAGACTATGTAACATAGTAAAGGCTAATAAGATAACAGACAATAATGATGGTATATTCGTTCTCTTTTATGAGCACTTTTTTCAACCCCTATTTTAACATAACAGAAATTACTTAATACAATGAGCACATAATCCAATCAGATATTACACGGAGACTACTAACATAGCAGAGCTGATAAAAGAGTATGGGCTATTTTCTAACCATTATTTAACATAGCACAGATTACACCTCTATTTAATACAGCAGAGAATATGAACCAGTAGCAGGGGTGTATTCGTTCTCTTTTATGAGTACTTTTTTCCACCTCTATTTTAACAGCAAAAATTACGTAAGACAATGAACACATACTACGAACGCATATCTTAACAGCACTCCTATGTAACATAGCAAAGACTATAAACACATCTATGGCATACCGCAACCCTTATATAACATAGTAGCTATTACACAAGAAAGCTACATAGCATTAGACTGTGAGTACATTTTCGAACATTATTTAACATAGCAGAGATTTGACAAGGTATAGTAAACTGTTTTTATGACACATTTTTAGGGGTGTACCCGTTCTCTTTTATGACTACTTTTTTCAACCCCTATTTTGACGTAGGAGAAATTGCACACAGAATACGAACACCTATTTTTGCAACCCTCTATGTATAAAAGAGTATGGCCTATTTTTAAATCACTATTTAACATAGCACAGATTACACCACTATTTAACACAGCAGAGAATATGAACCAGTAGCAGGGGTGTATTCGTTCTCTTTTATGAGCACTTTTTTACCTCTATTTTAACAGCAAAAATTACGTAAGACAATGAACACATACTACGAACGCATATCTTAACAGCACTCCTATGTAACATAGCAAAGACTATAAACACATCTATGGCATACCGCAACCCTTATATAACATAGTAGCTATTACACAAGAAAGCTACATAGCATTAGACTGTGAGTACATTTTCGAACATTATTTAACATAGCAGAGATTTGACAAGGTATAGTAAACTGTTTTTATGACACATTTTTAGGGGTGTACCCGTTCTCTTTTATGACTACTTTTTTCAACCCCTATTTTGACGTAGGAGAAATTGCACACAGAATACGAACACCTATTTTTGCAACCCTCTATGTATAAAAGAGTATGGCCTATTTTTAAATCACTATTTAACATAGCACAGATTACACCACTATTTAACACAGCAGAGAATATGAACCAGTAGCAGGGGTGTATTCGTTCTCTTTTATGAGCACTTTTTTTACCTCTATTTTAACAGCAAAAATTACGTAAGACAATGAACACATACTACGAACGCATATCTTAACAGCACTCCTATGTAACATAGCAAAGACTATAAACACATCTATGGCATACCGCAACCCTTATATAACATAGTAGCTATTACACAAGAAAGCTACATAGCATTAGACTGTGAGTACATTTTCGAACATTATTTAACATAGCAGAGATTTGACAAGGTATAGTAAACTGTTTTTATGACACATTTTTAGGGGTGTACCCGTTCTCTTTTATGACTACTTTTTTCAACCCCTATTTTGACGTAGGAGAAATTGCACACAGAATACGAACACCTATTTTTGCAACCCTCTATGTATAAAAGAGTATGGCCTATTTTTAAATCACTATTTAACATAGCACAGATTACACCACTATTTAACACAGCAGAGAATATGAACCAGTAGCAGGGGTGTATTCGTTCTCTTTTATGAGCACTTTTTTCACCTCTATTTTAACAGCAAAAATTACGTAAGACAATGAACACATACTACGAACGCATATCTTAACAGCACTCCTATGTAACATAGCAAAGACTATAAACACATCTATGGCATACCGCAACCCTTATATAACATAGTAGCTATTACACAAGAAAGGCTACATAGCATTAGACTATGGGTACATTTTCCAACCCTGTTTAGCATAGCAGAGATTTAACTGTTTTTATGACACATTTTTAGGCGTGTACTTGTTCTCTTTTATGACCACATATCTCAACCTTTATTTTAACATTGAAGAAATTACACAGAGACTACGAACACCTATTTTACAACCGTCTATGTATAAAAGAGTATGGCCTATTTTTTAACTACTACTTAACATAGCACAGATTACAACTCCTATTTAATGCAGCAGAGAATATGTGTATTCGTTCCCTTGTAACAACACATATGTAACATAGCAAAAATTACACAAGCATTTATCTGGTACTGCATGCTCCAAAAGTACTGAACATCGACGCCAAAGTCAAATGATTAAACCCTAATAACTCGTAAACGAAGCAACGTATTGAGGTGCTGTTTTCCACATTTAGTAACAGGTCATCAACTACTACATATCCCAAAAGTATTGACCATCCAGGTCAAAGGTCAAGTATTTACACCCGAATAACTCGTAAGCGGAGCAACGTATTGAGGCACTGTTTCCACATTTAGTAATGGGTTATCAACTACTACATGTCCAAAAGTACTGAACATCGAGGTCAAAGGTCAAATATTTACACCCGAGTAACTCGTAAACGGAGCAACGTATTGATGCACTGTTTCCACATTGAGTAAGGGTTATCAACCACTACATGTACCAAAAGTACTGAACATCGAGGTCAAAGGTCCAATATTTACACCCGAATAACTCGTAAACAGAGCCAGGTATTAAGATGACGTTTCGACATTTAGTAATATGTCATCAAATAGAAAAT
The DNA here is from genome assembly GCF_964235325.1 of Thermobia domestica. Classification (NCBI taxonomy): domain Eukaryota; kingdom Metazoa; phylum Arthropoda; class Insecta; order Zygentoma; family Lepismatidae; genus Thermobia; species Thermobia domestica. Next base: position 375,884,779 of record NC_137454.1, read on the forward strand.
GTTCTGAAAGTAGTGACCATCGAGGTCAAAGGTCAAACATTTACACTCGAATAATTCGTAAAACGGAGTAACGTATTGAGGTACTGTTTCAACATTTATTAATAGGTCATCAACTACTACATGTCTGAAAAGTACTGACCATCGAGGTCAAAGGTCAAATGTTTAAAGGGGAATAACTTTTAAACGGAGCCACATATTGAGGTGGTGTTTCCAAATTTAGTAACAGTTAATCAACTACTATATGTCTCGAAAGTACTGACCATCGAGGTCAAAGGTCAAATGTTCAAACCGGAATAACTCATAAACGTAGCAACGTATTGAGGTGGGGTTTCCACATTTTGGTAATAGTTCATCAACTACTGCATGTACCAAAAGTATCCAGATCAAAGGTCAAATATTAACCCTTAATAACTTGTAAACAGAGCAATGGAGAAATTTGTGTGACCTATTTAATTTTTGTACATTTCTCCATGATATAATTGCACGCCCGATTTGTCTAAGTCCCTTAAGATTGTAAGTTTGGCAACATCGTAGTCGACGTAATGGTAGAGGAAGTGAAAAGAAAAAATAACGAGACTTCCCAACACATTTCACAGTTTGCAGTTTGAAATACTCAGTTCTCTTTTTATAAGTTAATGTAATAATACATTTAGAACATCATAGTACTTCTTGGTAAATGCAGAAAACTTGGTTTTTAGTAGAGCACAACGCTTTTCGACCACAATATTCGTTAAAAAAAGGGAGGGGGAGTTGACACGTGGACCTAAAGTTTAAGGTGAAATCCAAACCACCGTAATGCGTTCAAATTTCAAGGCTGTTCAACCGAGAATCGAAGCCGGTACCTTGTATACAAAATACATGCTTGGTAGCCACTATACCAGCATGAAAGGCTTACAAACGTAGCCTAGTTTGTTTTTCTACAACTATGCACTATTCCATTCAAAGATGAGCATGTGTTTCTTACACTATCCAGAAGATCAATCATCAGGTCTACTAAGAGACAATTCCACTTCCAAAAGTTGTAATTTCATTCGATCAGCGTGGAGGACAGCAACTTTGTTTATTTTTCTTCTGGAAGTATAATAAAAATTTCAAAACCAATTCCACTATCTATGTTTCAAACTCGATATTTAATAATACGAAAGTTTATTTTACAGCACAATTAAAATAACAACTAAAGAACTCAGCAACCCAACATTATTTTGGAAATCTTATCTGCCAGAATTAGACCACACAAGTTGCAAATTGATACATGGTCTTAGCAAATGTTTACCATGTAATATTTCCTTTTTGGCATTCATAACTTACTCACTTTCTTAACTTGGAAGAATTGGAACGATAATAAGGCATGCTATACATTTTTTAATATGAAGTAGGTGAATGCTCCAACATTCTTAAAGATAATGAGTGGGGATTCCTATGGTAAACAAAAGAGATAAAGAGGTAATAAATGGATATTATATATATATAACTGGTTCGTTAAGTTTACATTACGATTTGATTCAGTGAAGTATCACTGCTATCCACCGTATATCATGTGTTCTAAGTTGTTTCTATATAGTGTTACATAACATGTATTAATTTTAATACTTATGTTTTGTTTTCAACATACTGGGGTAAAGTTTACCGTTCAATTTGAGTTCGTTCATTGAAATTTAATGAATCGTTTTGGAATCGAAGCTTCATAGGAACATCTAATGATTCAAGTTGGGCTCAAATCGTTATATGGGCTTAGTCGAAGGCTTGGTTCACCATCTGAGGAAAAACTTACTACCATAGGAAACACCAGTGTTAGTCACAGAAAAAGTGCATCAACTATTATATTGTAGAGTGAAACTAATTATTTTCATTTCACAGAGATAAAATATGATAGACTTCTGAACTCTGTGCATAAAAAGATTAAACTAGCAAATTTGTACTTCAGGTTGCAATAGAGGGATAAGGTCAAAGATAAAATCTACTCTCTGAACTGAACTCATATCAAAAACAGATTCTTGTTATTTCTTTAATTATTTCTGTATATAAATTAATATTGAAACCGTAGGTTTAGTATCTTTTAATGTTTATGGTTTAGAATGGGAACTGAGGTAAAATCTAGTCTCTGGATCCCGAAGTCACATCCATCAAATGTTTGTCGCTTCCTATTATATTTTCTCCATTATGGGAATCAATATTAAATCAAAAAGAGGTAGTACATTCCTACCATATCTGGTTGCAATAATGGAATAAACTTGGAGATGAAGCTCTGGTGGTATTGAATATATAAACACTCGTCCGTATTTATTACAGCGTTTTTCTAAAGGATATGGTTAAAACCAAAAATTGTACGTTTCCTCCACTACCTGTCTGAATAGAAAATGAATGTCAATAACTCTTATTCTTAGGACGCTGAATCCATAACAAAAGGTTATTTCTCGCTATGTCTTATAATTTTGGTCTGTAGTTATTATAATTTCGGGAGGTCGTGGGTTTGATTCCCGCTGCCGTAAATCCTGATTGTGGTTTTCCAGGGTTTCTGTCAGTCCTACCAGGCAAATGCCGGGACAGTACCTACTAAACAGGCCCTGGCCGTTAACTTCATAAATCCTTTCCATTGTTGTTGTTGTCCAGTATAAAATTGTCTGAGCTGTATCTGGTGATTGTTAAATAAATAAATCAACCAGAAGTGTAATAGATTTCTACCACTCAAGGTTGTTGTAGAAGAATCAATTCGGAGATAAAATCTATTCCTACGATAGAAAATCCATATCAAAAACTGCATCTCTTTATCTTTCACCTATTTCATCAATAAGGTCATCGTGTAAAAAACAAAAATCATAGACTTTCACTACTTTCACATGCACGAGAATAAAGCCTAATGGATCTTACTCTTGGCTTTAATATTTGTCAGAAAGCAATTCCTCGCTTTTTGCTACCGTTTTTAATATATGGAGATCATTTGAAACTGAAAATAGTAGTAGATTTTTAACACTTTCATTTGTAATGTGAAGTGACGGTAACAGTACTGAGTCAATTTTTTTTCTCGTTAGCCACTACTTTCTTTTCCTATGGCAATTAATGTTGATACAAGTAATCATAGGTTATCAGATTTTCGATTTAAGCAAATGAAGATCGAGCTGATATTCTGGTAATATATATCTTGCTCTGTAACGATTCCTTTACTATGAACTGGTTTCAACGGAAAATAAAGTCAGAGATAGTATGTATTGTTGCAGTATTGAATTGTATCAAAAATACTGCTTCTTGTTGCTTATTTCTATATTCTGTAGAGAATAATGTTGAAACTTTAAAGTCTAGCTTTTCATCACTTCCAGTTTAATAGAAAGACACAAATCGAGATGAAAGTTTCGGGGATCTGATACCATGTCCAGAAACTATTTCTCACTATCGCTAACTTTCTCTGCTGTATGGAAATCAAGATTAAAACGGGAAGTGGTGGTTGGTCTACCCCTACCGATGTTATTAGAGAATTAAGGATGGAATGTACTCTTCGGACAGTGAAGGGATTAATATTAAAACTTTCTTCCATCTATCACTTGCTTAGCTTTATCGTGACCATTGTTTCATTTTCAGGTGAAAATCGCTAGTATGGAGACACAAAACCATTTATCAGTTATTGTCCATTCATAGTCAATGAGCTTCAAACTCCAAAAAGAATAATAATAGAAAAGAAGATACCATGACCAGTATACGAAAAAAACGCAAACAACACAAAAGTGGTAGGATGGTTTCTCTGAGTACACAGAAAGTTATGTAATAAACTCAAAAATGGCCTCTATTCAGGTCTGGGGAAGTTCGTCCACAGTGATTTGCAGTACTTCTTGTTACAATTTAAACATAACAAACCAGATAACATTGGTAGTTTCCCATGTGACTAGTATCCTGCATGACAATTCTTTATATTTTGACAAGTAAAAGATATCTTATGTGTTTGTGGATTATTCCGAAACAATCTTTTCTGGTTCTGTACGTATAATCCATGTATCGTAACCGGACTGTAAGAATTTCAATGTGATACGAATTCCATATAGGACTATTATTACTTATGTCCTCATAAAAGCTATAAAGTACCTTACCAGGTGTTTTGCAATTGATCCGGAAGATATACCAAAGTATGTATTCAAGTCATGCTCAGATTATCTTGCAACTATATTAGAAAATATAATATCTGAAGCAGGTATCTTTCAGAAGCATCGAAAAAGTCTTTCATAATTCAAATGCAGAAAGCTGGAGGAAAGAATAACGTGAAAAACTATTGCAAATTTAAACTCATTTAGCAATATCTTTGAAGCAGTCTTTCATAAATTCCTGTATCTTGACTGAAATTAAAGATAACTGAGTATGAACGTGGGTTTGTTTAATAAAAGTCTACCATCACGATTCCTGTTAAATTTACTGAATATATCAGCTGTGTTTTACAACGAAAAGTTAAGAAATTGTGATATACATAGATCTAAGTAAAGCTTTCAACACAGTAGATCACTCATTGGTATTAATTAAACTATCTAATATTGGATTATTTCCTAAATTTCTAATTTACTTTAGCAACTCTCTTACAAATGGGTGTTTTAATATTAAGTGAAATAATGTTTTTCCAAAGAAAAGTTTTATAGAAAAAGCTAATCCAGGAAAATCAGCAAAAGGATTACTGTTATTTGTAGTTTTAGTCAACAATCTAGTCTAACTTACATGCTATAGAAATTCTGTTGTACGCTTATGATATAAAGGTATTCGAAGAGAGAAAAAGTGATGACGATAGAAATATTTTACAGGAGCTGAACACAATGCATGATTGATCTATCAATAACGTATGAATAGAAACAATAATAAATGAACATAAAGATCCTTCACAAGAAATATTCAATGTTATCTTATAAATTGCAGATTAAGTAACACAATAATTGAACATATAAAATTTAATTGCTATAATATTAGGATTTTGATTTAGATTTCTGGGCTTTCGGCATCTATGGCCATTTAGCCCGTCATGTTTTGAGGGATGACGTCCCTCGGCGAGCACACAATCCGGGCAAAGGGAAGAAAGAAAGGATTGGGGAAGGAATTAAGCCTCCTGGGACCTAGGTACCACCCCGCCATTTACCTGCTGTAAATGAGGAAAACCCAGGAAAACCTCATTCAGGGTGGCTGGCCTGAAATAGTGTTTCACACTTTTTTCGACCGACTGCCCCCACCGGGATCCGAATCCGAAACCCCTCACACCGAAGGCGAGAGCGTTAGCGATACTACTATAATATTCGTCAATAAACTTACTGTAAGGGCAACTGAGACACATACAAGTGTTAATGTTAATAGGTTGTATTTTAAGAAATTGATTCGATTTCAAAAATTTGAAGTTACCTATATATACAATTATCCAATCTAAGCTGGAATTCGGATTCCTAGTCTGGACTAATATATGTAAAACAAACGAAGAAACGATCCGAATGGTACATAAAAAGTTTAATAGCTACAGGTTGGCTACAAAGTCCCGTTACCTCTTGATAAATTATAATGTAAGTTTGCCCGCTACCCCTTGATAAATGTTAATGTAAGTTTTTCCATTACTCCTTTATAAATGCTAATTTAAGGTCTTCCATTTCTTTAGATTGTGAGAATGATGACTGATATTTACACTATCCGGATCTGCTCGCACCACCTGCCTGGTCACCACAAAGCCCAGGTTTCACCACCTGTGACAATGCCATATATGGGTTTATAAAGGACATCCTTGCACAAATCCGTTACGATACCACTGTCAAACTGACAGAAATTTGAAACAAGCTTTCACTTAAGTTACATCTTCAATGCTCCGCAAAATGTCGCACATTATCTGGCTCCGGAGCGTACTATCCTTTGTCATAAGAATGACGGTCGACAGACTGATCCTTTGGACACTTAATATTTTCTATCTGAATAAAACTTCTTGAAAGCGTTGTTATTCATGTCATTCAGTTCCTTCCGTGTAGTTATTTACGTACGTTAGTGGTTTATGTTACTTACTTTCAGGGGTAACGGGACTTTCTGGCAACCCTGTATTTGTGTCTGCATCTCAAATTACATCGTCTTTAGTATGGCTATAGCAGGCTCTCTGACAGCCTTGAACTAGAATTTCTTGCGACTAGAAGACAGCACATTAACACAATGTTCATTGAGGAATTATTTGGAAATAATAAAAAAAGCAGCGTATTTTGAGGAAAATATTATTCCGAATTCCAGCTCACGAAACAAGAACAAAAATCTATAATATGTAAAAAAAAATAAGCAATAACTCTTGAAAATAATTATATCAGATTATATACAGACTTCAGTGTTACCTGAAGGTCCAAACTGTACTCAAATCGAAATTGTATCAAGTTAATGATTCCCAGTTTAAATGCATATGGCAATAGAACAAAAAAACATATATATAAGGACAAGTGGTGTTCTGCAATAGATTCATCATCTTAAGACAGCACACGGTCACTATCTCCAAATCCGAAACTCACTGGAGTTTACTATTACTTCCAGCTTCAATAATTATTTATCTAAAGAAAAAACGATACGAGATATAGAGAAACAATTTTCTGTAATCGATTCAGCTTCCCAAAAATAGTCTTCCATTCCTCCAGTAACCCTCTACTGAAACCGAAAGTGGATCAAGTTAAACATTTCCGGTTTCAAAGCTTATCGCAATAGAACAAGAAGTGTAGTATATAGTGACTCGATTCTCTCTAGTGGATACATCTTCTGAAGAGAACACACGGGTACTACCTCAATTCTGAATCTGATTGGAATTTACTATTACTCCAGCTTTTAGTATTTATTACCATAGTGAAAAGGCGGTAAGAAATATCGAAATACTGATTTTGGCACAGATTTAACTAGCAAATGATCAGTTGTGCCTATGCATTCAAAGTTTACCTATGTAATGAAGCCGGATGAGCTGAAAATATGTATACGATTTCCGTTTACAACACTACTCGCATAATACATTAAACGAGAGTAGACGATAAAAGTGGTTTTAAATACTGAATTATTCCGCAAGAATATGGTTCAACTTTGACTCTATTATTTTATTGCAACCGGAAGTGATGAACATGAATTAGCACTTGGTGTGTCAATATTAATAATCACATAAAAACAGTAATAAATAGAGAGTAACTGCTTTTGATATGAATCGGCATCCGAGGAACACGTTCTACCTTCCATCTTATTCCTCTACTGCAGTCAATAGTTATAAATGTTCTATTTCAAATTTGAGTGTTGACTTCACATGGTTGGGAACTTTTATGCAACTTATCTGTGAAACTAACTCACTTGTTTTTACGAATGATATCGTGAAATTTATCTATTTTAATCAGTGGAGATCGGGAGAATATAACCTAAGGTAAATCTACTTCCACCTTAAAACTAATTTTAGAATAAACAGAATACAAATCAAGTTACATATACATCTTATTGAATGATCATAGGATTTTCAATTAGATTTCTGTAACTGAGAAGTCTCCATGCTTCATGGTCTTCCACTGACCTCTTTCTTTTCGTGTACGAAACTTTCTTTGATATCGTCCATTTATTATAGTCTCCTTCACCTATTCCTCTCTTTCCTGCCACTATACCCTCTAACACGTCCCTCATGATATATTTCCTTCCTAGGCAATAATAATATTTAACATTTTTCTTCTCTCACACACTGTTTCTAACCACATCATTAGTATTCCGGTCGACTCAGATAATTCTTTCCATTCTTCTGCACACCCACATTTCGAAAACTTAGAGTCGTTTTTCATCATTTTAGCGTAATGTCGATGTTTTCATCCCATATAGTGCAATACTACACACGAAGCAACTTATTAACCTTTTTCACAAATCTTCATTTAAGGTCAAGCAAAATAGTATTTTCTTCCCTCTAAAGGCTTCTTTAGCCATGAATATCCTTGCTTTAATTTCATGTTTGCACTTCATATTATCAGTAACAATAATACCCAGGTATCGAAAACTAGTCACTCTTTCTATTTTCTCCCCTGTTAATTATATATTTAACACATACCGCTTCGTTCCAATCACCATTGCTTTTGTGTTTTTAACATTTATTTTCATTCCATATTCTTCTTAGTCCTTCTCAAGTTTTCTACCGTCTTATATTGATTTCGTTTACAGATTCCGCAACAAGCGCAATATCATATGCAAGCCGTATACACCTTCTATCTTCCACTGCAATGAGGTATTCATTATGTAGGCTCTTTCTCACTACCTCTTCTAGATAGATATTAAATGTTAGCGATATACAACTTCCCTGTTGAACTCCCGTTTCAATTTATTCTCTCTGTCATTTCGTCCCCTATTCTAACGCTTACTTGTTGGTTCACAGATAAGTTTCTTATTTATTAGTTTTCGATCTTTCCGTTTCAACCGTATCTCCTTTAGAAATCTGAACAACAATTCCAAATTCACACGGTCAAAGCCTTTTTAGATCAATAAATACCACATGTACCTTTCCCACACAACATAAATATCACATACACAACAATAATCTAATTGCATGTATTGTGCTCTTACTTTTTCTAAACCCGAACTGTTCCTCCTCAACATTTTTATTTGCTGTTCCATACAGCTTTCTGTTCAGAAATCTAAGTAAAAATTTTGCTGCATAAGATATGTGTCTAATAGTTCTATAATCTTCGCATCTCTCTGGGTTCGATTTCTTAGCCATCGTTATCATGATCATCTTTAGAAAGTCTTTTGACCACTATCGTGTTTCACATATTTCATTGTACAGTCGGAACAATTCTTTCTTGCCCTTGTCTCCTATATTCTTAATGAATTAGAATTGTACATTATCTATCTCGGTGACTTTTTCATTCCTAATCTCGGATATAGCTTTTTCAAATTCATCTCGAAAAATACTAAATCATTTTTCGTGAAATAAAATATTTATAATGGAATATAACACAAAATGTTTGAAGTATCGTGGAAAGGTATTCACTCCATCATCCATCATCCCATTTTAAACACAAGCAATAGTTATGATCATGAATCCACAGAAATGATACATGGTATATTGTATTTTATAATATTTTAGAAGTTACCGTAGAATATATTGTTTGAATCAGAGCGGATAATTTACCTCTGATTGTGACAAATTCACCGAGTCAGATTATTGACTAATTTTATTCTCAACCAGGAAAGGTTCAAAATAATATTTACATCAAATTAAATAGAAATCAAATGTTATAGTAGAAGTTTGTATTATATAGGGTAAGTGTAATACAACATCTTACATATAGTAAATGTTTTCTTTTGCATAATACACCTCGACACCACTTGCCTACATCATTGTAGAAACAAGACACAAAACATGACAGTATTAATAGTAACTTTATCAAATATTTATTCCTATATTTATAACCGCTACCAGGTTATAGGTATTTTTGTGGACGCTCTGTATATTTCGTAAAGACAGTGATTATTTTTTCGATTTATACTTTATTCTGCGACGCATATAAGTTCTTTCTTCGGTGGGAATTGCTTCTCTCCCACGCAACTGGACAAAGAAGTCTTTCATTGTTTTTTCATATATATATTTAAAACATTGCCTTTTGGTGAGAACATTTCAGAGAGTGACGAATCTTCTCAGTGTTCCTCCCTCACTTATTATATGCACAGTATATATTCTGCAGTTATTTGGAACTGAATTAAGTGCTTTCTTCAATCATTTATGGAAATAGTAGCTGACCAGATATTCCCGTGACCAGAGTGACTTTAGTCACATTGCTTTTGCAGTTCCTTATCTGTACTTTCTCACGCCCGAGTTATCGCAATGTTTTGTGCATCGTGGCCAGTAGACTAAAATTAACATAAATTATTTTCCATATTCTGTTTGTATGTGCATACAGGTGAGTTAACTGAGTGGTTTTTAGAATAAACTGCCAACACTCTTGAGTCAACCATAGCAGCTCGTATCCTGAACTTTTGAGCTCGGAGAGTTTGACTCCGGAATTGTGTGCAGCCACCACGCACGTTGCGTCGGGAATTAAGTATGATTTTGTGTTAAGGGGCACAAGCTATTAGCCGGTGAAGGACATTTTCTTACGGCTAGCCCCAACTAGTGAAGTCCCAGGTTAACAAACCTTGCGCGCCTAAATGTTATAAACGCGCCCTCCAACATTGGTATTCTACTTTGGAGACTTTTTTTAATTTGCTGAAGACTCATCTTAACATTCAGAATTGTTTTGCGCAGGAACTGGATTTCTAGGTGGGATTATTCCGGCAAAATCTCCGCCAAGTGCGTGAATGGTGTGAGAGAAGCCTTTGCAGTGAAACCTGAATTATAATCTCCTATAGTGATAAAAAGGGCTACAGTGCATTAAAAAGGCAAAGTGTGATTTTAGTAATGAAGATCATTATACATATTCTGTGTTAAGTGTTGTGATCATTTCTCTTCGTTATTTTTTATATAATAGTATTCTAATAAATAAGTATAGTGTTATTTAATCCAGTGTGTTTTCGTTGTTTGTGTGAATGATGTTTGCGTGCGTTATGATCTGGATGACCGTCTGATCGTCCGTGAGATTTTCTAGACGAGACATCCGAATCTCTCGGAACCTAATGCTTATCTCATCATTGAGACCGACGAGCGATTTCGAAACAATTTGTAATCCTTTCTTGGAGAGGTCCTTCATCGTCCTATCGAGGTAAGTTCAGGTGATAGGAGAATACTTATTGGTAGGACAACGAACCACGAACAGCGATCTATACATGAATTGGTTACAAATATATGTCCTCCCTAATAGAGACCTCGAACCGAATTGGTTATAAATAAGTGCCGCCCGAACAGCGACCTGACACCCAAATGGTTATATATTTATCTTACGCAAAAATTACTCTTTTTTCAGTGATGACAAGAGTTAAGGTTTATACAAGTTAAAGAGTGTTAAATAGAAACTGCTATATGTTTGAAACCTATATTCAGTCTGCTAACAAAGCCACACATGAAATTAATTATATTCTGAATTCTAATTCTACTTAATCATCATCTTTAATTAGAACCAAAAGTTTCACTCCTTCATACATTTAATTACACCTACCGTGCTGTCTGATTGTAGACACTCCAAAATATTTCATAAAATATAATTCATTATAAGTTTCTCTATTTCATGTTTATTTCCTACCGAGTAACAACTGCAGATCGCATTGACTATTGGCGTTGCTGGAATTAAGTATGTGCTCATTAATAAAACTCCATATTTCCAATCTGAAAACAGTAACCCTCAACATCTACGCACTCTTTTTGAAGAAATAAAGTAACTCTCTTTATATTATTTTATGATATTTTGTTATTTGTTCTAGCGACTCCCTCTCTTGAGTTTGAATGAAGACTTTTACTTCATTTCAACCAAACGTCTTTCACTGCTTCAACTAACACGGAGTTGGCAATCTCTTTACGTTGTTTAGATGGTGCTCATAATCAGGCTTATTTGGGAATATTTTTTCTCTATTGGAACATAACACCGACGGCTTTATGCGAATTAGTACCCACTGAAGTATAGGAATCGCATTCTGCCTCTGTAACCTGTAGTACGATTTCTTTTCGTTTGTTACCTAAATGTCTGACAGTCTCATCACCAGATGATTCAAATGAATCTGTATGTCCTGTTTGAGGAGAACGGTGGCTGACTGATAGGGCACTTACTTCTGGTGCGTGGAGCCATTGGGTCGATCCCCCGTCATGTAAGCTTGAGTGGACAAGACATTATGTTGATGGGTTTTCCCGGGTATTCTCATTTCCTCCCATATTCTCATTCCAGCAATTTTTCCAACACCATTGACCTGCCTTAAACATCCATCTCCCTTAACCTAATGGACGTAGCCGTGAGACCTTAAATTGAAAGATTTTATTTCTAGTATTTTTCTATCCTGTTTCTTGTTTCTTCGCAATTTCTTTCTTTAAAATCAGCGGATTCCTAACTATTTTCTAAATCGGCTCAGAGTTATGAACTGCACACGAATAGATCTTCATGCTTTTGTGTTACTTTCTGACGTTCGTTTTCCCTTTATTGTTTGATGGGACTAACAGAAGCAAAATGATTATATCTGTTATACAAAAGACATTTCTTTCGAGAAACATACATTATTTAATATAATGAAAATTTTCACATTTTGCGCACTGCTCTTTCTGCTGTTAAGGTTGATTAATCTGTAGAATTTAATTCCATAAATTCTTAACTTTACAGGCCAATGCAAAGTAACCTCTTTGATGACAGATTACAAACACAGTATTTATTTGGACATTGTTCTGTTTCGTATTGGCTAGCGCAGTCATTACAACTAATAACCATAGGCGTAGCCACGGGGTGTGCCCAGGCATACGGTAACGGGCTGATTTATCAAAGAAAATTAAAGACAGGCATTTCAGTAAGAGAAAAAATAAGCGATATGTTTCTTTCTTTATTAATCTTGCTGCAAATTCGTTAAAAGTATAGATTATTCGAAATATTGAATCCGCTGAGTCTACCCTTGAATTCCACCTCTTCCTCAATATTGACTTAAAGTTACCAATATTTGTGGAAATGTGAAAACTGATTCTTTTCTTTCCTGAACGGTCGAAATTAAAAACTAGTATGATAAAGATAAACAAATTGCCGTCACCTTTAATCTTAAAAATCAATTACGTGGGGCAGGAAACTTATCAGTAAAGATTTTGACAAAGCACTAAACTTGGAAGTTATTTACGAATGTCTCAGGTAGATTTTATTTTAATCTCTTTATCAACTAGATACCTCGTTGTTACTGTGGGTATACTGCTTTTTTATATTCTGTTGCAAGTTCATATCTCGAACTTATCGAAGGAGCCATTACTTAATGAAAATTGAAGACTCGCTGTAGAAAACAATGTGCCACCTTGAAATCGTTTCGCTTATTTTATTTTTTGAATACGGGAATGCCTTAGTTAAATTTTCATAGTTGGCTATACGTTAGATTGTAATTCTAAGCAATGTTGTTTTCTATTTTTTGACCCCTGGGCACAATTTACTAGCGTTTGTCTCTACTGTTATAATAACATTTGCATTTGGCACTTACATTGTTTTCTACAGATAGTCATCAATTGCTGTTTGTTGGACGTGATATTTCGTTTGCGTATACTTATCAAAATATTTCTTTAATAGTGAGTTCATGATTTAAAAGGAAATGGGCCATTTTGTCGTGAAACTGAAAAGAAACGAAGGTGATCCCGATCAGAAGCACACCGTTCAAACACCCGTGATAGTACTTTTTGTAGTAATATCAGGGAACTTATGAATAGCAAACCATCCTGTTACGATGTCCTTGATTCTGAACTTTCACCAGGTAAGCGTGTTGAAATATCTGTAGATGTTCCTAAACCTGTGATTGCAATACCAAATAACAGAACAGAATTTGAGGCAAGAGTGAAGTTAGGGCTGTATCAACCAAATCTAGTCGCTTTCCGTAAAAGCAGAATAGGTGTGAAAGGAAGAACTTTTCAACGTGGCTGGTTTGAAAGTTACAAATGGTTGGAATATACACACAGAGTCCGAAGTATCTTGCTTTGGTATAAAAATATATGTCAAACCTATCCGTAATAGGGCACACACACATGTCGTAATGATATGATGAGAATGTCAAACTGACGACGTTGGTATGTCACCATGATGCTTAATATGTCATTTTGACAGACTTAAGTACGTCAAACAATTTGTTCGTAGTATGACTTATCGTAAGTCAACATGACACATCAGAGTGGTCTTAGGTTTTCTGACATACTAGAATGCTCTCTAGACATACAAATTGGAATGGGAAGATGATTCCCAATTATGTCATTTTGACATAGGAGAGGCAGTCAAATGAGAACCGAACAACCTCTCTAAAACACACTCCTCGCAAAATTTGGCAATACAGTTCTTAAAAATCGATACTGCCATCTCTCGGGGAGGAAAAATGCATAGTGACAATTCGCAGATACACAGTTTGTTTATTGCTCTGTAAGTGAGCGTAGTGAAAATTGTGTTCGTGCAGCATTAGAAATAGAGGTAGGCAAAGAAGAGCAAAGATGTGTGGTTCGTTTCTTGGTGCCTGAGGGTTGTAAAACACAAAACTTATCATCTGGATATTACTACACGACAGTGACAAGTGTGCAGGAGTGGCTTAAGAGATTGCGAGAAGGACTCGCATAAGAACAAGTCGATTCGTTCCCAATGTCTTTTACCACTCCTGCACACTTGCCAGTGACGTGTTGTATTCGTCATACACAGTAGCCATGCGATGATAAGTTTCGTGTGTTACAACCGTCAGCTACCAAGAAACAAACCACGCCTCTTTGGTTTGGTTTACTTGCCTCCATGTTTAATGCTGGACGAACACACTTTTCACTACGCTCACCTACAGAGCAATAAACAAACAGTGTGTACATGTGAGTTGTTACTATGCATTTGTCCTCCCCGCGAGATGGCAGTATCAATTATTAAGATCATTGCTGTCAACGTTTGCGACGAATATGTTTTAGAGAGGTTGTTCGGTCTTCATTTGACAGCCGCTAATACATACTGCTTGGATAATCTATTGTTTAATTGATGTGCAAAATATCATTCCAATACTAGTATAATTCATTCACTAAAACTACATAGCACGTCCAGAAAGTAAGTTTCGTTCCAATTTATCTCCGCTGCAGCGCTGCGATCGCAGTTCAGCACATGCGCGGTAGACGCTCTGTATCAAGGAGAAGTAACGTGCGCCATTCGGAGATCACTGTCAGTCACGTACGCTTTGTTGTGCTTGTTTGAAATGTCGGTGTTGATTGAAAATCCCACCGCTTCTGAAATCAGAGCGGTGATTCTAAATGCGAGGAAAGTGAAATGTATCGGCAAATTTGCGATGTTTACGGACAAAATGCGATGAGTGATTCAATGGTGAGAAGATGGGTCCTACAATTCAATGAAGGACGTAGTGATGTGCACCACGGAGAGCGAAGTGGGCGTCCATCTTTGGTTACAGAAGAACTGGTTCACGCGATTGATGACAAGATCCAGGAGAACCTCAGGTTTACAATTAGTGCTCTCGGTATGGAATATGGTATGCTTGGCAGTCAACACTTCGACAATGACGACGAGCTGAAAGAAACTGTTTCCAACTGGTTGAAGACACAGGCGGCAAACTTCTATGAAGAAGACATACAAAACCTTGTGCCACGCTATGACAAATGCCTGCAAAATTTCGGCAGTTATGTGGAAAGTAGTTTAAGAGTTGTAGAATTTTGTGCAATAAATAGTTTTTCTGTATCTGTACACAATTTAATTTTATTACCAAACGGAACTTACTTTCTGGACGTGCCTCGTACTACTATTACCATTAGCACAACTATATTAATACCACTGCTGCTTTTACTTTAACTATTACTATATGAATACTAGTATTTTACTAGTTACAAAAATATTTCCTTAATTTTGGTCGAAAATACATTGCAATAGTTTCGATTTAAAATGACATTTTTCTCTAACAAGCTCAAATAGCACTGGCCGAAGACGGAAATCACATGTTAAAAAATATAATCTTTGGTTAAATTGCTAATTGCCTTAATTATAGCTGTAATGAAATGAAATTGCTAGAAAATCTTTCCGGAGAGTACTTATGGGGTGGGGACTAGTTCTGAATTTTACTTAATATGCGCTTTTACCAAATGCAGAAAAGGATGTATCACATGCTTGAAATTATAATACAAAGCTGAGTTTCGTATATAAACCATGAATAAAATGCAACAGTATATTGATATTGTACAACGCATTTTTATATGCATTTTAGTTAAGATATTCTTATACCAAATGCAGACAAGACAAATGTTCGTATTTGAAATTAAACCATAAAAATAAAACTCAGCTTCATATTTTAAGAAATAATTTTAAAATATATTTTGTTCTATTGTAGAATAAATTTACTCTTGCACCAAATGCAGGAAAATATATTACATGATTGAAATAATAATACAGAGCTAAATTTCATATAAAACCATGACCAATTGCAGAGAAAAATATTATACAAATCTAAGTTTCATATAAAAACCATGAATAAAATCATAAACATATTCCAATTGTACAAAGTGTTTCTATCTGCATTTTAGCTACGATATTATTGTAACTAATGCAGAGAAAAGAGAGTTGCACTTATTTGAAATTAGTAGAAATAAAGCTGTTTCATATTTTAAAAAAATAATGAAAATATTATTTTTTGTAGAAACAATTTACACTGTTAACAAAATACTATATGCTTAAAATTACAATACAGAGCTAAGTTTCAAATAAAATCTATAGAAAGAAAGTATATTCCTATTGTACAACGAATTTGTTATCTACGTTTTACTTAGGACATTCTCTTATTAAACCAAGACAAAAAAGAAAAGTACGTATTTGAAATTAAACATGGTTAATAAAGCTAAGTTTCATATTTAAAAAATAAATTTAAGACAAATATGCTCTAAAATGATTTACTTACATTTATTCTAAATAATCGTTTGTTTCTATTTCTTCCGTGTTTATTATTAGGATCGATGGCTTGAGATTTGGAAACTGTATTACTGAGGCGGGCTATCTAAGTGAAGGACAATGCATGTAAATTATTTGTGAGTTTTGCATCGCTGAGCGAGGATTTCACCTGTAAATTTTGTATTGTTTTGCAAATACAAATATATATATATATATATATATATATATATATATATATATATATATATATATATATATATTGCAATTGCCTCATATTCCAATAGCGTAGCTCCGAAAGTAGGAGATTGTCCTCTGAACATTCTTTAAAATGTCCAGAAAATAGCTAGTAAACTTGTCTCAAGGGAAACAAATACAATGCAAATTTCATTGTTAAGAATCTGTATTTTCATTAAATTGATTGTAATTAATGTGTAGCTGAATAGTGTGTACGGGATAGGCAAAACATTACCAGATCACAACTCAACAAAGCCTGATTATTTCCTCTATTTGATAACGGTGATCAGATAGCAAACACATACCTTTGAATTTGAAGATGTTGGTCGTCTTCTTGAATAAAGGTTGTAACAGTTTCATTAAATAGAAAAAAAAATGATAGTCGGTTAAAATTGGTAAATAGCGCCATTGAGTTTATAACGGGAATTACGAGTACTAGAAGCTGAAAGTTGTGCGCGGGTATAGAGTAGGCTCATAATTACGACAACGATCGAGAACTGGACACAGTCAAATACTCGTAAATTCAAGTGTTATAGAAATTGATATTAGTGGAAAGTTCTTAAGATATATATGTAGTTTATAGTGACAATGTGAAACAAAAATTATTCTTAAATTGATATAAGCTGTAACAAGTATTTTCTGAAAGTTGAAAAGAAATAGTTTATCGATCGATAAGTTAAAGTGTTTGGTTGTCGGAATTAGAACTAAGATTATAAAGAAGACTATTTTGGCTACTTTATTCAAATAATTAATTTATCTATGTTATGGGAACGACTACCTTTACATTTACGAGTGTGTGTTACATTTTGTGAATGGCTTAATGATATTTGTCTCATTGAAGTTTCGAGTGGAAAACTTATACTCAAATTATCACCTTTATAGTGGTTACAGGTAAAGTTCAAGAAATTTAGTCCCATTGAAGTGTGTTTAGCAACCAATTAATAGCCTTTCAAGTGGGTCTAGTGCTCCATAATTACCTTTTGGAATGATAATGTTAAATGCATTGTACCAGAATTAAAATTTGCTATGGAAGTAATAATTTCTAGAGCCAGAAATGTTGGTAAGTGTTGAAAATTTTGTTCAAAATACTTAGTCTCATGATTATTCCAGAAATTAGTCGTCTTTGATGTAAAACCTAATATTTTGTTATTTTGTTGATTAAAAGTTCAGTCAATTTAAAGTCCTTGATTTTCATTACTAATTTTGAAATTACATTATTTCATATTTGGAGTATAGTGACTCAGATTTAAATGTTTATTCTTCATATTTAAAATCAATTATGTGTATGTACTCAAACAGTACATGTCCAATGGCGTTAGTCTTTGTGGGGAAAACTTAACTTCACTCAGGCTACGTTACAAGGTGCAGCTTAGTAAAACTCCGAAGAATAGGATGGATGAAACTACTTGGAGTTAGAACTTTAAACGTTGATAAAACTTGATAACTGATAACTGTCAACTTCTTAAATATCTCAATATTACTCGTAGATTACTCGCTGTACAATCCTCTCTCTTCCTGTTCTCTTTCTGCTCCCAGTTCCATCCTTGGTAGAGTATTTATCTGTACAATGTTGATTTCTAAACTGCTACCTCGATTCACGTCACTACACGTGTTTGCTTATCCCATTGCCGCAATTCACATTTCTGCAATGATCGTCAAATAGACAAAATCTCCAGACGTCTATCTCCGTAATCTGACAGTTTTGACATATCCCAAAAATTGTGTTGTTGTTAACAAACATTAATTACAACAAATCTTAAAATAACTCTTACAATGCAACTTGACTGTTTGTTGTACTTTGTCATCAGAACATTGCAAATCCTCATGTCCACATGTCTGTGTTTACTAGCTTACATAAAATCAAAACAATGAGTTTGACAACATTACGATTTCATCACAATCTTGAAATAACTTTAATAATGTCTTTCCTTACCTAATTTTAATTTTGTAATTTCTTGTCTGTCTAAACTTTAATTCTGTAACATCCTCTTGTCTATTTTTGATCAATTTGTAATAAATTTTTGAATTATAATTTTATTTTAATCTAACTCATCATCAATATATATATGTTTTATTCCTCATTCATTACAATTGAACTTCATATCAAACACACATTCGGACACGAGTTACATTTGAATGGTAGGTTCCATTCTTTGCAATTTGTCTGTTGCATGAACACAAATTCCCAACAATTACATTGTAAATTTCTTACAATGTAAGTTATATTATAACAAATTAAGTAAAAATGTATTTACATACGGTCAACTTAAAGTAATTCATAATGATCATAAGCTCTTAACAGAATTAATAGAAAACCAAATACTATCAAGATAAGACGAAATTGTGACAACATAACAAGAAATGCTAAAAGAACAAGAAATTATGATAAAAGAAAGATATACATTAGAATCAAATTGGGATAGTAAACGTGAAAATGATAATGTATCATTCAATGACGATCAGGGTTATGATGAGATAAATTCTTAAGAGCATTTTGTTTTAAATATCTTTCTGTCGTTGGTACTCAGAAAACAACTAGTTATTTTCTTCCTTATATGAGAAAGATCTCCTCTAATTCTTTACCTGTGGGTAACGTACCCAAAATGGCTGACACGTTCCCACGTTGAACTGCGACACTGATCCGTTGAATAAGGAAAGATTAAGATCGTTTATCTCCCGATATAAGTGAAATACGATGGCCGATTTCCTTGATAAAATTAGCTCCTTCTTGACCCCAAGTACCACTTAATTCGATAGCAATTGGAACAAACCAATATTTATCAACGAGATTAATATATTTATTTCTCTTGTCGGTCTCCTTGCGAGCAGCTACGAGATCTGCGAGTGATGATGAATGTGGAAGGTTGGTGGAAGCACAAGTATCTGTGCGGGTGAAGTCCCAAGCTAGAGCTTTCCATTTTCTCCAGAGAACTAAAGTCATTCCGTCTGGTCTTTTTGCGTGTGAACGACTGCATCCGTTTGGTTCTCGTACTGATGGGACACCTGCAGATGTGAGAGCTCTCAAAATGATATCGCACACACTTGAGTGCCGTGATTGTCTACCTGAGCTGTTCTTGCATGATGAGCCATGTAAGCCTCTCTTACCGACGAGAGCATTACAAGCACGACAACGGTGTGGTTCGCAAATATCTGCTCTTAACCGTAGAGCTGTAGATATACGAGAACTTTCGTTGCTGAGATGTATACCAACAGAAGATGACGGTAGAGCTTGAAGCCATGTACCGTTTTCAGCTGACGAAACAGCGAGGAATCTGGCCTTGTCTTTCATCTTATGAATTGATTGTATTAATGAGGAAAGATGATGTTTTACTATTGGTTCGTCCCTGGTTTGCGAAAAACGTAAAATTCTATCTCGGAGGTAACACACAGCCTATTTTGAAACATATTACTATCTCTTCGAGAATATTTACGTTTAAAGGCAAAAATGTGGCATTTTACTTTGATAGATCTATTATTAAAGATTACTTACTACCTTTTTCTTTTTTTAGCTGAAATGTATAAGAAACTTGTACATACAATGACGTATTTGATTATTTTGTCCTACAGTCCACAGCAAAAAGCCTGCAACATGAGCATGTAATTTCATTGTGAAACTACGCCTAAGAGCACAAGGAATTAACATAAGGTCTAAGTGCCACGAATCACGCCAGGAGAAACCTAGGCGTCCTACCCTGCACACTTATTTTGGAGCAAAAAACTTCGTCGTTCCACAATAAATTTACAAGTTCATGTTGCAGGTTTTTTGCTGCAGACTGTACAAGATTAATAGAGATGAGGTCACACTTTCGGTGATCAAAAAATAATCTCTTTAAATAAATAAACATGCCTAAAGATTTTATGCTTCAACTTAATATACCGCTCTTCTTGCATTATTTCCTGTACAACACACATCAACGTTTTTGAAATTATCATTTTGTAAAAAAAAAAAAAAAAAAAAAAACACGAATAAATACGGTACAACAAATTCGTACTACAATAGTGATACGGAGCTCTTGGAAAGGCTAATCCTTAAAGCACCAAATGTACAGAGTAAGAACATTTCTGTGACAGCCACTAACGGATACTATAATGTTATATGACCATCTGTGAGCTATAGTTGAACCACTAGAGCAACATTATATTTACTAAAACAAAAGAAGCTTTTCATTTGGGATGGATGAAGTGTCTGAAAATAAGAGCTTTTCTTGTCTAAACTGGATAGAAACTAAGTGGCAAATGATCTTATATTTCCTTACAATACAATATTTGAAAACGAGATAAAACAGTATTACAACAGAACAATGTAAATGACCATCATAATATTGTTGTTTGCGAGCATTAACAAGAAATTATCCTATTCCTTGATTAATAATACACTAATTTATTACTTTGAATACACAATCATAATTAATTCTGGTATAATACAATTATCTTTGGAAAATTAAACACATTGCTGAACAAGACTGCACTTATTTAATACAAAAACACGTTTAATATAAAAACATGTAAATGTGTTTTTATATTAAATAAGTGCAGTCTTGTTCAGTAGTGTGTTTATTTTTCTGATTTTATTTGCAAGACGTATGATTATGATTGTGTGTCAGTTTACAATTACCTTTACATGTATAAGAACATTATCCATGGCTTTGGATTTGCTATTGTAACAAAAGAAACACAGACCAAAGCTTCAAAACACTCTGTATTTCAAAAGAACTCAGTTTCGGATATCTAAAATATCCATCATCAGACAGATAGTGTCTGATGAAGGATATGTTAGATATCCGAAAGTGTAACACATTATAGTTTAAAATACAGTGTGTGTTGAAGCTTTGGTCTGTGTTTCTTTTGCTACAATTACCTTTATAGCAATCTTAACCATTAATATTAATAGAACATACATATAAAATTTCAATATCACCTAACTTTTCACGAACAGCTATTTCCCTGACATAGCATAGCTCGCTAACGTTCATTAATTTTCCCCTTAGTAGCAACAATGGGCTTCACATTCATTTCTGAGGTTTCAATAAACACTTATAAGAACTGATGTCGTAAGACTAGTGTGCGACAGATATTTACAAAACTCTTTGTATGGCAAGCTAGTTCTTTGAAATATTGATGTTTTGCCGCAAATCGGAGTGTCCAAAATCTCATTAATGGTCCGTATTTTGTCATCTGATTTGGAGAGTGAAGCAAGTAATGCATTTTTGGTTTTAAAGGTTGATGAGTGATTATGATTCAAGAAATTTTTCATTTTTTTTCATTAACAAAGAAATTCATTCTGAAGCTACTGAAGAATGTATGAAATGAAATGAAATCATTAAGTTTTACGTCCCACGTTTATGCCGGTTATTCTAAAGGAGATGATGAGAAATAAATAAAATGGTGGAGTGAAGAAAGTGGGAGGAAACGGGAGAAACCCGAGAAAACCCACGAGCACGGTGTCTGTGCACCACAAAGTCCACACGGCGCGAGATGGGATCGAACTAGGGACCCCAAGCACCGGAGGTGAGTTACGGAGGAGAGTACTAATTCTGTAACATACAATCAACTTATTAGTAACTTCCAAACATTATTCTCTCAGTCAAGCACCACATTTAGGAGACGGTTTCTTTTATATTCTCTGCACTTGAAATGACCGATGCGCATCTAGAGGAGAATATTTCCATTATCTGAGCTTATTGTTTACCTCATCTAAATACAAGTATAACATAGTTAGTATGCAATGACTTAAAACATGTAACACGACAGTTACTATATCTTCAAAAATATCATAAAGAATGTTTGACGCGGTACCTTCTACAAAATGGAAATAATTCAAATCATTGAGTGGACATTTCTCTTTAACACCGTACACTGAAGCCATATTTAAATCAAATTCTGGACTCCTTACATGATTGTCGTGCTTTTTTTTTTTTTGTTCGCGAATTAACACTATCGACTCTAGTTAATGTACTATATCTTTTTGATTTATTACACAAAACCTACATAGTCTGTGTACATTAAAGCGTTCAGAAAAGCCCCCGCCCCCAAATTGTAAGCACCAAAATTATCTGCAATTACGACTGACACTGTTCCTTTAAAACAACACTCTTTACATGATATAGTTATTAAAACACCAGCATCCTCAAGTTGTTTCAAATACTCAACAAGGTGTTTGAAAAGTAAGTTCTCATTATATAGACAGGGTATTTCAAAACAATGCCAACAACGTTTGGAAGGAGATTTCTGAGACCAAGATAAGACAAAAAGTATAGACCAACCTGGGTGCACAAATGCTTCCTTTCGGAGTTATAGGCTGCCAAAAACATGAAAAAACGAACTTTAAAGATCCATAGCTCCAATACTATGGAACCTACCTTAGTCGGGTCAAGACTTTATTTAGGAACTAGTATGTGCCATATCCAAATATCCATGTTTCAGAATCCGCAACATTTTTTATAGAGGTAGCTGGTGAGTACTTACAGTTATATGCCCGTAGCAAAACTCCCTCTTTAAAAATTGTTGTGTGTTGTGTGAGGATTCTGAAAAATGGATTTTCGGATAGGGCACATGTTAGTTCCTAAGTAAAGTCTTGAGCTGGCTGCGGAAGGCCTCATAATTTTGGAGCTATGGATCATTAAAGTTCATTTTTTTCATGTTTTCGGCAACCTATAACTAAGAAAGGAATAATTCGTGCACCCAGGTTGATCTATACTTTTTGTCTTATCTTGGTTTCAGGAATCACCTCCCAAACGTTGTCGTTGTTGTTTTGAAACACCATTTATATTATCTAAAACACTGCGATACAATAGTACCGGTTTTTGCATGTCTATATTAGATTTTTATTTTGTAGAAAGTTATTAGTATGAAATAAACAGCAGTTAATTTGTTTTATTTAGTTCTGGTTCCACGTGGATTAGCAACCTGAAAATCACTTACATACAATTGAATTTGCAAAGCATTAGGTGCGGAAAGCAGAGGATTCTGTAAATATGGTTTACCTTCAAAGAAGTCTATTAGATTGTTTCTACTTGACACAGACTTTAATAAATTTTCAACCTCTATTACCTGAAATATTAATCCGCTTATAACAGGATGAATATTTTCAATAAATATTCCCTGTATGATATAAAATTTTACATCAGCTATAAGTTTTGTGATTTCGTTAGAGACTTTTGAGAAAACACCATGCTTTAACTTGAAAATTTCTCGCATTAACAAAAGAAAGATTTATATCTTGTGTGCATGTGATGATTCAATATTTCGAACTTCTTCACTTGAAGTTAGTGCCTTCAGCAATGACACAATGTCCCAAGTATTTCAGCCTTGAAGCAACCATTTAAACAAAAAATAAAGAACAACTATCAGGAGTGCTGCACGAACCCTTATTTGCAAACATACAATTAATTTTGAATTCATGTACACATGTAACCGGCTCGGAAGAAACAAAATTTATGCCTAAAAATCGATTTACTGGTTTCAAAAATCTGCAGTTGATCCGACTAGGAGGCTACATTTCCTAAACTGTTTATAAACAAAAGTATTAAAATTGCGACGATAAACGTGTTTGGGTGTTTCAGTTTAGGCATAAGGTTTGGTTTTTCCGAGCTGGTTACATATACGTCACAAATAAGGAAAATATGAAGATACTGTGCAGTAAATAATAGCATCAACATACTCTTCAGTGTGCATACTTGGTGCTGATACCTGAAGAAACGTGGAAAAAATAGAGGTGGTACCGCATGCTTTCTTTAACTCAAAAAAAGCATGACATTTCCTCAGTTGCCGTGGTTTGAAGGATATATTTACATCAATGTCCATAGACTTAAGGAATGACCATGTAAAAGTTTTCAACTTTTTTCACATAAGCAAGTTGAATGCCCATCACTAGTTCGAATACCTCTTCACTCTGAGCAGCAGCACTCCCGCTTCGTTGACGTTGCGAAGTTTGCCATACGGTAGGCAACGCTGCGATTTTCGCCAGAGATCGTTACATATTCTAGGGTGTGCTTTTTTCATTTTCTTTTTCTTCTTTTCTTTTTTGCTTTGCGAAGACTGGATTTTAGACTAAAATATCCCTGAATATTAACATAATTCCCTGATTTTTCCAGGTGTGACAGGTTTTCCATGTCGCTCGGCTGATTATGAAAAGGTCGGAAGCTAGAGGATTGTGAAAGCACAAAATAGCCATATAACTTTATTAGGCAAAAACATGAGAGAATCATTTACCAAACCCAAAACCGAAAAACACTTTTTCGCGTGCTGGACCCATGCTTTCTTCCTGTCGGTTTCTCATGGAAAACTTGGTCAATAAACTCTTCAAGGTGTATATTTCCGAAGATTTCACCTAGCGAACTCGAGCTGAGTGCCGTCATTATTTTTTATGTCGTAACCCACTAGCTAGCGGCGTCAAGTGTCAAGCCTGCCTGGACTCCATCTTGCACTAAATTCTTCCTTAAAACTACGTTGGTAGTGCTTTGGGTTTTCTAGGGGTATTCCCATTTCCTTCTACTTTATCATTCCAACATTTCTTTCGTTATCTTTTATCATCTCCTGTAGACTAGCCAATACAACTGTGGGACGTTAAACTTAAAATTTCATTCCATTTCATTGAAACTACACTGACTTATACTTCTGGTCTGTGATTTTAGTTCGCTCTAATTGTGTTTTAACCTGAAGAAGCCCAATTGGAAGTGGGTGAAATATAGTTTCAATTATATTTCAACTTGTCGAGGTATTCGTTTATTCTTTTTCTTAAAAATGTAAACATATTGCAAATTATTTTAACGCATAAGTATGAGAGCCCATAAAGGTACTTTTGAGATATGGAAAATAGAAGCTCCCACGACAATTGAACGCGGCACTGTTCCACTTGTGAGGATTAATTACGTTATATGTAGAAACTTCTTGTTTAGCAATGTAAACAAAGTATTATTTGTTAAGCTAACAAGTGCAGATATTAAAGCATCAAACAGGTCATTCTCGTGCGATTATTTGCTTCGATTTAAAAGTATATGCTGGATGCGTACTAAAGCGTTGAGCGCTTGAATATTCTTTTAAGAACCTTGTTCCTAATCGCGTGTTTTTATCTTTCTCAGTGTTTTTATTTTCCACGCATCTCGAAGACGTATTAGTGGCTCTCGTAAAATTTAACAGCTAAACTAATGGATTTTAAAGACGGAACGTTCTGGAAATCCTATTCTATCTACAAGACTTATTTCCAACATCTTTGGGTAATTTTAAAAGTGTAGTCCCATACGGATAAAAGCTATCTATAAGACGCGATTGACAAAGCTGCCGAGCAACTTTTCAGAAATCGAAGTTAGAATGGAAAGAGGGTAGTTTCTCAGCTGCTAGAAAATTGTCGGTAATATTCCTAAATATTTTACTAAGGTAGATTCATATGAAACTTCATTCAAAAGTTCGCTAGGACAGGACCTCACTGTACGCTTTCGTTCATGTGTAACTTAATCTGAGTATAATTAATTCTAACATTAGGCTACATAATTAATGAAAGTTAACGAATGTCTGTACAGTACACTACTTTACACAAAATTCTCGATAAAACGAAGTACAGAATAGGTATTATTGTTGTAAAATTTAATGTGACTTAACATGCTCAAATATCTATACTTACATGATGCACTTCAATTTTGATTTGGAAGCAAAATTCTTTGTAGATTCGTCACTTAGAGTTCCGATTTTTTTCTGTACACTCTACTCCAGAACTCTATAATATCGGCACTTACTGACAATCTATTAATACACTGAGTGTACTTAAACCATCAATGTGTAATTGGTTAAGTAAAAATGAAATCCTTAATTTTCATGTCACACGGTTATGCCGGCTAGGCTAAAGGTGACGGTGATGATGGGAAATAAATGAAATGGTGGAATGAAGAAAGTGGGAGGAAACGGGAGAACTTCGAGGAAACCCACGCACACGGTGTTTGTCCACCAAACATTTACTTGGCACGGGCTGGGATCGAACCAGGGACCGCATGCACCGGAGGTGAACGCTCTACCAGTGACCCACCGCAGCCTTGTAACTCCTCAAGTATACTTTATAGACAACAAAGGTAAAATCTCTCAGCAAACCAAACTGGGACCACAAGAACTTACTGTGGTTTATTACAATTGGTGTGAACTTAGTCGTGGAATGTACGTGCGTACTTTCACTACATGAAGCACTATGCGAGGAGTGACTGAAAAGTTTTGAGCCGAAATACAGAAAAAAAAGACTTTACTAAATCTGTACTTCTTACAGTTTCCTACTTCTTATAGTGCCGTGATAGTTCCTGAACTTGTCAGTTAGTCTTCGTATTATATGTGCTATAGAATGACAGTCATAAGGAACTATCACGACAATCGATCGAAATACTTTTACAGTAGGGTAGAGGCTATGATATTGAATAATGCTAGAACTGAATTACAGATTATTTATACTCGTCAGAAAGGACTGAACTGCCTTTCATCTATCCTAAACTTTTAAACAAATTGACAAACTGATACAGTCTTAATCTTGATTATTGCAATATAGAGTCACATTGTGAAAACCAATAGTGTGCATAAAATAAAATTGTGAATAGTTCGAAAAGCAACTGTATTATCATTTAGTGCCAAGACTTTCCCTGAAAGTTGTTAAGAATGAAAATTTGTGTGTGTGTGTGCTGTGTAATACTAGTATATGCGGATTCTCACCATCGTATTAAATGAAAACCTAACGTCAAATATAGTCGTTTTCTTTAATCGATCTCCTGTGTGCATCAGTTGTTGTTAAATAGTAAAAAGTTACAAGTTACTACACAAAAATACACATTAGTGATATGTATGTATGAAAGAATTACGATAGACAATATATAAATTTCTCAATATTTTAATGAAGACTTACTAGGTGTTTTACAAAGAAATATATGAGTGGGTTCGACAAAGCTCCCACCTTGGACTTCCTTGGGTTAAATTATTAGTGCAGTGATTATACGGATTCAAACGAAAGTTACCCCCCTGGTATGTAGTTTTATCATGGTATATTATTTTAAGCCAGTTTTCTTTAGAGCCTTCTCACAATATTACTCTAGGCACTTACCTAGGAAAGAGACAATTTCTTCCAACTTCATTTTTTTAAACAAAGATAAATTGTCTGGGATGTATCCCGGAACGAGTTAATGAGAACACACAACAGAGGAATGACTTCAGGTGGAACATTAACTATGACAGATACGCTATATAAATGAAGAGAGCAATGAACTTTTTACTTGAACACATTTTAAATCATACTTGCTCACTATTTAAAGTTTTTGTTAGTAAGAAGGCTATTTATTGTTACTCTCATCTTACGCGTTCTTGCCAGCCACCAATACGTTGTCATAACAAGCAGTGTTGGCAACAACGTGAACAATAATGTCGCTAAACTTACTGCAAGAAGATGCTAGAAATATAAATTATAATGAAAACAAAGCTAGTTTAGTAGCTAGACAACATTTTAAAAGTTGCTAAATCCCTATTCTAACAAAGGTAAGCGAACCAATTGTCGTTGCTAAAAATCTTTAAAAATTTCTAGATCAAGTGACAGAGTTGCTACATTGGTAACACTGTTAACAAGAGACAAACGAAAACTGGTTTACGCTGTCACGCATGCGTATAAATTTTTGACATAAAAGTACATAAAAAAAAAAACATTTCTCCAATAATCAAGACATAAGATACTAATCCGTCAAGACTAATGAAAACAAGGCAGTAGATCATTTTTGACATCCTACATTTGATCTATTTTTTACATTCATGTAGGACATATCCATAATGTAAAAAATAAACATACCTGTATTTCCTTATGTCCACCATTAGAAAACAATTCATTTGTACATATTAAAAAATGTACAAATTTGAAGAAATGCATTTCTTTGTCGTTTGGACTCGTTTCGGGGTCTATGTGTAATATAACTGTTGATTTTGGATTTTGTTTTTACTGCAGTTTTTTGTTTCAGACAATGCTTATGTGAGAGGACAAATTAATAAAGCATTCATTACATGAGTTTTAGAAACTGGTATAAAGCCAACGAATGCTTTCAAGGCCAAGAACGAGATGGCTCAACCTGATTTTGTAGTGAAAAGAAACTGCTTTGATATTATTTTGGATTTGTAAGAAATTACTCAAGATAGTCATTAGGGTGATGTGAGAGCTAAAGGAAATGGAATAAAACAGCAACTCAGATCGTCTGAGTCCGCCTTCTCTCTCACATTCAATCCTATAGCGAAAGTTAGTAAGTTATTCCAAAATCCAGATGTAAATCAACTTGCGGCTGTATCTAGTGTCAGATCGCTTCGCAATGCTGTGTAATCCATGAGAAACTCGTCTCAATTCATGGAATTTTGCAACGAAGCTATTAAGATCTGTGATAGTCTGAACATTTCAATTCCTTCAATGAAGAGGTTCAAAATTGCAAGGAGTCTTGACAAATTTAGTCAGTTCAGAGTATTTGTAATAAGCAAAGGAAGAGGAGATAGAAATTTCTTCTTATTAATTTCTTTCAGACTTAGTTCTTTGTGGTATTGATGAGAAACTTAGTCAAGAAAATATTGGGGTCATCATTGACGTAGGAAATCTGGTTGACTTGAATGTAAAGGATGAAGAAATAACCCTCTTAGCTACACTCGTGCTCATAAATTAAGGATAATGCGGATACATGGTGAAACAACGCTCTGGTGGGCGGTTTTGGGTTGCAAATCACCTTGGGTTTGACCATGTGGTGCATTTGACCATTCGGTGCGGTGCATGCGGTCGTCACACGGTGGCGCTGGCAGCAGACCAAATATGCAGAGCTGTGTTGGTGCATGTCAGAGTACGGTGCAGCGCGTAAGTGTGCAGATGTTGTCAAACGTTCTAAGGTGACTGTGTGTTGAAAATGGCTCAAAGAACACATATTGATGACATTATAAGGGGTAGAATAATAGGGCGACTGGAGGCTGGTCATACACAGCAGGTCGTAGCACGGGCCTTCCATGTACCAGAAAGTGTGATCTCAAGATTATGGCAACGATTCCAGCAGACATGAAACGTGTCCAGGCGCTACATTACGGGAGTCCACAGTGTACAACACTACAAGAAGACTGATATCTCGTCATCAGTTCCCGCAGACGGCCACGGAGTGCAGCAGGTAGCCTTGCTCGGGACCTTGCCACAGCCAGTGGTACAGTTGTCTCCCGACACACAGTCTACAGACGACTGAACAGACATGGTTTATTCGCCCGGAGGCCTGCAAGGTGCATTCCACTGACCCCTGTTCACAGGAAAGCCCGTAAAGCCAGGTGTCAAGAACACAGTACATGGTCAATGGAACAGTGGTCCCAGATTATTTTCACAGACGAGTCCAGGTATAGTCTGAACAGTGATTCTCGTCGGGTTATCATCTGGCGTGAACCAGGAACCAGATACCAACCCCATAATATCCTTGTAGGGACCTGTATGGAGGTAGTGGTTTGATGGTGTGGGGTGGGATTATGATTGCTTCACGTACACCCGTGCATGTCTTTGACAGAGGAACTGTAACAGGTCAGGTGTATCGGGACGTCATTTTGCATCAGTATGTTCGCCTTTTTAGGGTGCAGTGGGTCTTACCTTCCTCCTAATGGATGATAACTCGCGGCCCCACCGAGCTGCCATCGTGGAGGAGTACCGTAAAACAGAAAATATCAGGCGAATGGTGTGGCCTGCCTGTTCTCCAGACCTAAACCCCAAGGAGTATGTTTGGAATGCTCTCGGTCGCCGTATCGCTGCGCGTCTTCTAACACGTAGGACTCTTCAGGAACTCCGATAGGCACTGGTGCAAGAATGGGAGGCTATACCCCAGCAGCTGCTCGACCACCTGATCCAGAGTATGCCAACACGTTGTGCGGCCTGTGTACGTGTGCATGGTGATCATATCCTATATTGATATCGGGGTACATGCGCAGAAAACAGTGGCGTTGTGTAGCACACGTGTTTCTTACCTTATCACCAATACCGTGGATACCGTGGATGTGACCAATACCGTGGTTCCAATATGTTTCGTTTGTTCGTATGTTGTGTTCACTATATGCCTATGCTATTAGCGCCAGTTTTGTGTAGTGCCACGTTGTGTATTACCACAATCTGCAATTATCCTTAATTTTTGAGCATGAGTGTAGAATATTCAAATTGTCAGGTGACGAGTTGGCAGCAGAAGTAAGACATCTGAAAGGAAAGTCGTCTGAACATAAGGGATGTTCTTTTGTTATGCTACAGGAGAGGTTTCAGTAGTTGGAGAAAGAATATATTTACTTCATTCTAATCTGCAATATACTGATTATCTTCTATACCTGTAACAAGCTGCTTGGGTGAGAAAGCTTTCTCCAAGCTTACTCAAGTTAAAAGTAAATTAAGAGGAATTCAGAAGCAGAATAGATTAAAAGGTTTGCATTTGTTGTTTGTCGAACAGGAAAGAGCTCTGTCTATTCATGTAAATAAAGTTATCCATGAAGTTAAGAACATTGTGATTTTTGACAGACATTTCTTGTTATAGACAATTTGCATTTTGATGTATTTATTTGTAACATTTATAATAATTATGTATATGTGTGTGTAATTTCTATACAATTTGATTTTTCTACTACACAAGTATAACCAGAAATGTTCAGCACTGATATTTATTGAATTTACATTCCTTTAAAAACATTAGTGTAGTTAAAAAGGCAAGTAATGGTATTGTAAAGCTACAAACGTATTAAAAAGGCACAATACCTAATATCCCTCATGCAGAGTCGTTTTGACGTATAATTAGCGTCATGGTAAAGGTCTGATTACTGCAGGTAACATATGTTAGTCGAACTCTTCAGTATGACACTAATCACGCATCAGAACGACTCTGCATAAAGTCTAATTTTTTTGTGCACACCGAAACATAAAATTCTAGCAATGCCTATGCTAAAAACTTGAGAAACCCTTGAGTCCACGCATTTATTCTGATTATGTATTAAACATTGTAGGGTGTTTGGTAACTTCAAAATCACTCTTTCTTTTCTTATATTCTGCTAGAATCCTTGATGTAGGCTTAAGCCATTTTTGTTCTTCCTTAAACTGTCCTAGGCCTTCTCGCGTAAATTAAAGCGAAAGTATAAATCCCTTCTGGTACGTTAAATAGGAACAAGTATATGTTTAATATCTACATGGTGTTTCAAAACAACACCGATAAAGTTTGGAAGGTGATTCAAGACACCAAGATAAGACAAAAAGTATAAGCCAACCTGGGTGCACAAATACTTCCTTCCGGTATTATAGCCTGTAGAAAACATGAAAAAATGAAGTTTAATGACCTATAGCTTCGAAACTATGGGATACACCATAGTCGGTTCAAGGCTTCACTAAAGAACTAGCATGCATCCTATGCAAATGTCCAAGTTTCAGAATCCTGCGGTACTTCCACAACACTTTTTATAGAGAGAGTTTGGCTACAAGCATATAATTTGAAGCACTCACCAACTATCTCTACAAAAATTGTTGTGGAAGTACCCCAGGATTATGTAACTGGGATACAGATGATGATCAGAAAAATAGAAACACCTGAACAAAATTGCAACTTACCAAATTAATATGGTGTCGGGCCACGTTTCGACTTCAGAACAGCCTTGATGCGACGTGGGATGGAGGCATAGAGGTCGTGAATGGTAGCAAGTGGAATTTTACACCATTCCTCGTGCAGGGCATCGGCCAGTTCTGTGAGAGAGGTTGAAGGTGGAAATCGTCGCCGGAGTCGTGTTTCCAAGACGGACCACAGATATTCAATTATGTTGAGATCTGGGGATTGAGCGGGCCAGCGGAGGTGTTGAACTTCATCCCGATGTTCCTCAAACCACGCTGCAACAACACCAGCTCTGTGAATGGGTGCATTATCATCTGCAGATCAGACACTGCAGATCATAAGCTTCTTTGGGCGTTCTCCACACATAAACACGGCCCGTGGTTGGGAATGGGGTGAAGGATGGCTCATCCGACTATATCACACGTTTCCAGTCCTCAACGGTCCTGATAAGCGGTTTGGCCTGTGCAACACGACCCTGTAAGTTCATGTCATGTAATTCGCGGCGGACTGTGATTGTCGAAACAGGGTGGGGGACGTGCTAATTGAGTTCCTCCGTCACTTGCTCCTCAGTGGCACGACGGTTCTGCGTGACAATGCGCTTTAATACCTGGCGTGACCTATCACTCATGATTTTCTTCTGCCCACTGTTCCGCTCACCGATGTGGTTTTCCCGTGTATTGTGTAGGCCGTCATCACCTTCGACACTGTCCCACGCGACACACCTAACACAGTAGCCACTGCCGTGACAATCACTCCACATAAGTGGCTCAGTAGTAGAGCGTTCACCTCTGATGCTTGGGGTCCTGGGTTCGATCCCAGCCCCCGCCAAGTGAACTTTGTGGTGGACAAACACCGTGTGCGTGGGTTTTCTCGGCGTTCTCCCGTTTCTTCCCACTTTCTTCATTTCATTCATTACTCATCATCACCGTTTTCTTTAGCCTAACCGGCATAAGCGTGGGACGTAAAACTCAAAGATTTCGTTTTCTTTTTATAAAATTCTTGATAATTGTAATACTTTATTTGAAGGACGTAATTTTGGATTACTTGGAAATATTCAAATAAACTAGAATGAAGACGATAATACTAAGCAACATTATTAGAACAAAATATTGTTGTTTAAGAAATTGATAAACACAAGCTTTTCTAAAAAAAACAAAAACAAATCAACGAATGGTATGCGATTCGAACCGATGACCATGGATAAAATCAAAACACTTCAGCAGCGCGCGCTAACCGTATACTCTATGAAGCCATGTTAAGGTTCGGTCTCTTAGGAGACGCATATCAGGAAATCAGTACCAGAAATTGCCTGATCGCTTGGCATATTTTGTGGCTTATTTCCTTCTTTTTTTTTACGTATAAAATGTTTAATGCCTATTATTATTATTAGAGCTGTGCAATAAGTATGGTAACTGACATTATGAAAGATTTACGTTGTATTTCTAATGAAGCATAAAGTTTCCTCTAGCTCCGTATAAATTTGGCCGCGCGTTTGCCACGCTTACAAAAACGGAACTTAGAATTTGGCGATTAGTTTCGAAGATTTCTCTTATTAATTATAACTTCTTTGTTTCTTAATTTTTGCAGAAAACTTTTGTTTGAAAATATTGATTTCCTTTTTCTGCATATTTCTAAGAAGGCAATTAACATTTTCTATCATAAAGAAGAGTTATTTCTATTTATGTAATTTCGAAAAACATGCGACAGATGTTCTGGACAGAAGTGTAGTTTCTTTTTTCTTATTTATACTCCGTTTCTATACACAGACAAAGCAACTTTGCTCCATTTTATTGTTTCTTTAAACAAATCACGTAATGACCAATACCTTTGGTTTGACGTTACTTGTTAACTCTAAACTTCAAACTTCTCTATTATTTTTTTTCCTTTTTTTTAAATTTTCTAGTTGTGGTCAAAAAATAAAAGTAGTTCTGTGTGCGCGGGAATCGATTCGTGGACTACAAGATCTTTAGACTACCTTGCTATCGAATACTCTACGAGGGAGGACGGCCGGAGCAGAGACATACGCACATTACTCTGGCTTTGTTACCTCTATCTATGTGCGAATTTACACAACTAAGTCGGTCTTCAAATTTTATACGTGATTTCACCAATAAGTTATTAGTTTTAACGCTACATAACAACGTTGATAAAGTTTGAAAGGAATGACACAAATTACAAATAGTGATCGAACTTACAACTCGAGTCACAAGAACGATTCTATTGAAGGTATCACCTCACCTTCCTACGTGGAAAATCCCGGGTTCTATTCCCGGCAGGAGCTCATGTGTTTCAGAATCCACGTTAGTCAGTAGGTCCCGTCTGATATAGCCTTGTTACTGAAAGAGACGTTAATATCAACTCAACCTATCTAGAAGAAGGGCGAAACAAAATTCGTTACTGCTACCAGCTAACAAATATTTATACTCCAGTCCTTGTTCTCATAAAAAAATAATTCTATCAGTCAATCCATAAATGTAATAATATTCTTACGTTCATGTGTAAACCTAAATAGAATCTGATATAAAGTATATATCTTCTGTTCCTATCAATAGCTTTGACTATTTGTCTTTTTCTTTCCTTCTTTTGTGATAATAATAATAATAATAATAATAATAATAATAATAATAATAATAATAATAATAATAATAATAATAATAATAATAATAATAATAATAATAATGGACACTTTTTCCTCAGAAACTTGCGACTTTATGGTCTACAGTGTAGAGCTCTGCCGACAACAACACATTGGACATTGTTTATAAAAAGACCGAAAATCATTATTCACTAATTTATTGTCTACGGTTTGAACTGCAAGAAATGATCATATTTCTTCACGATAATGTTAATACAAAAGTGAAATATTGTGTTTCTGAAGAATTTCCTTTTCTCCGATAACTGGATACTTTTTTAAAAACTTCTATTTTTGTAAATGAAAAAAACGTATGTCTTCAAGGGGAATCGATTTGAGGACACCGTAAACTTGAGCCCACGATGTTACCGATTACACTATCAAGACTTACGTGCAAGGAAAGCGCTACATTGAGTGATTTGTCGAAAGAGACCAAGAACTTTACATCGCATTGTATTTTCTCCTTGTTTCCTTGTTTTTATTTCGTTGACTCTTTGTTTCTCGTACAATGCACGAAAAAGCAAATACATTTTTCGCCACGATGCCCAGAAATACTATTTTAACTTATCAGCATATAGGAAGCTACTGGCGAAATGATATGGGGTAATGTGTGGTATTTTATTTTCATAGCAGCAAGGGACAAGATACTATCCCGCAGAAAACATGCATTTATTTGTTTGACAGACAATACTTTCAAAGCGACTGAACATTCCTGGTTAAGACATTAAAGAACATTTCCGAAAATTGATTGCAGACCTTTTCGCGGATTGCTCTCGGATCTCGATGACATGAGCATAAATCACCGAGAGGTTCGGATATATCATCTCAAAATCCTCATGGACATCCAGACAATCGCTTAGACCACAACACACAAAGATACTAGTCACACATGAAACGAAAACACATTAAACTAGTAATATACTTATTTTACGTAGAAGAAAATAATCATAATACGAAACACTGGTATGAATGAGGACAATTAACTACTTCAGTAAACAAGAAATTTTACTACACATTTCAAAATATGATAGCCGCTTAAAAATATATCACCTATATGCACGAATGAGATATTATATTTTGAAGATCACTATGAGCACTTTTCTCACTCCACTACACGATGTACATTGGCGTTTACACTGCGGTGTAACACTAGAAGTTATCCGAAGACGTAAGTTCTTTGCTGCTGCGAGGAGAATCTGTAAACAATTTCACAGTTATATTGAGTAGAAAAAATGCAGGCAGTTGCAACGTATAGTTCAGGAAGTTGATAGGACTCGTTAACTAATTATACGCACATAGTTAAAAGATCGAGGAATTATCTAAATGGTCTAGTAGATGAGAAGGTCCTTGTGCAATTACTTAATAACTTATGCCCCTTCGCTTAAATGCTTCACAAAACAAACTATCGTGTTAGTTCCGTCAGTTCATGGAGAAGACTCATCGAGTCGAGATGCTCCGGGTATGAGCTAGGCTGACCAACTAGTGAATGTTGGTAGTTCATTTTAAAATGTAATAGGTTTAAAGCACTTGTATGGATATACAAATTCAATGCTGAAAGAATTTGCGTTAATTTACAGTTAACTGGCCACAATGTAGAAGAATACGACAGAGGTTCGATCGTGAAACCTTCGAGATGAAAACTGGCTGAACAATACTGCTTAGCGACGGTCTGACTACATCACACTTGTAGTCTAGCATTTAAATGTGTAATTGAAGACAGCACTTAGTATAAGGTTCTAAATAACTATTTAACGTACTCTTTGCATATTAATGAGTAAAGAAGAAACACTGAGATATCCAAGTAACTCAAATACATTTTCAAACATATAGTTCAGAAAACGAATAGCGTGTTTGTTGCTTGACAGTAAAATCTTCTCTCCGTAAAACTACGTTTCACATATATGTATTGGTGAACGATGAAAGATTCTATTGTTCTAATTCGTGGGTGAGAAGGCAAACTGTTTGCTATTTCTACAGAATACAAGGAATGATTTTCGTTGTAATAATTAAATATAAATCGAAGAACGATTTCCCTTCTCCAAAAATATGCAGAGTGTGCCACGAAATTATTTATATAACCTGGTAACCTTTATAGCCACACATGGAATCAATAGTCTCTGACTTCTATTTATTGATCACGTTTATTTAGAACCAAGTGTGTAATTCCTTCATAGATATTAATTACATCTATCGTACTCTCTGGTCAATGGCACTACAAATTATCTTATAAACTACAACTCATTATAAGATTTGCTAATTCAGCTTTATTCCGTACCTACTAGTACTGGAGATCGAATTACCTGTTGTCCCACCTCTAACTAATGTTTTTCTTAATTTTGTTGATTCTTTCTTCCACTGTTGATTCTTTCTGAAAATACAAATGCAATTTAACCCCCAACACCCTATATTTTGGATTGATGCTTACTGACGTGCAGAGCATTTAGTACGTCAAGCATAACTACCGGCATTTTTTTCATCTGTCAAGTTTCTGTCCGATATTATGAAATAAGTGTTGGCCAAATACTTCCGAATAAAAATGATTATCTGATAACCATGTTTTACTCTGTGCTGTTATTTGATAATTATTACACAAAACATTTTCATAAAGAGTTTTTACCTTGGACCGTATCTCTCTCACGTTCAGGTTGTAGGCGGGAAAATTGGTTTGTTTAATAGACGAACTATTGTCACAACTAAAATATAAAGGTTCAGTTTTACTTATTGTGATTCTCAGGTTCTGTTTGCATTTCTTTAATGGGTTGGTAAGTTTAATCCTTTTTTCACTCAGAAGACTCTCGTTATTCAGACGGTTCTTGCTGATCAACAGGATTGACAGACGCCGCAGGCATATCGGGTATCGCAATGGAATGTCAATTGACAGTAGGCGACTTGGCCATCTTCTTTAAACGTTCCGGTAGGCAAACATCAGTAAACTACTTTTTTCTGAGACTAATAGGGAGTATTTCATTCTGTCTACACATAAGGAAGGGAATTTGCAAACGAGCATACTTTTCTTGTTTCAATGCTTCTATTAGTTTAAGCGAGCTAATAGAACTTCTGACAATCAACATATTGGCACAAGAGGTAATTTTGTTGTATATTTGTGTTGTGCATTTACGTGTGTCTCTCTGTCTATAACACGATAACTTTCTGAAGCGAAATAGCTACCATAAATCTGGTATGATTATTGCTGCGAGCACGTTTCAGGTAGCTCTGTAGTTACCGTATTACAAAGAATATGACTTTAATGGAAAATAACATGTATGTGGGGTTGAACAGATCAATCGCTCAGGTTAATTTATTGATCCATTCGAGACTCGGGTCTATTCAAGTCAGGTTGAATTTCTAGTTCATATCGATTTAGGTTCATTTAGAGGCATCCTAATTTTTCATCGGGTTCCCTGAATTAAACTAGGTAATAATCAGAATGGCATTTTACTCTCGGACTTTGACCGACGGTAAAGTTTTATTTCGCATAATATCATTTCGGCTATTGGCAGAAAATAATTTTACTTCATTCATCAACGAGTTTTAGTCTATTCTCCGCCGGAAGTTACGGAATTCAGTTTTAACCATGTCAGGTTAAATAATGTCTCATCAATATATTTCACTTGAAACTAATTTATATTACCTTCTTTAAACCTCTGGGATACTATATAATTGGTATCTAATGTATAGTTCGGAATAACACACGATTTAATCACAATAATAGTTTGTATCAAATTATAAATAGCCTCCTGTTTATGTATTTGATTTACTGTAGTTCTGTACAGGCATTGTTTTGTGCTTAGTCACAATACGTACTTCTGATAAGTATTGTCTCTAAGTTACTTTGTTTTTACTAATGATTCAAATCAGCCCAATTATAGGATATCCGGTTAACAGAAGAATGCAATTTGAAATTATTTTCTTCAAATAAAGATAGATTTTTTCATATAGAAAGTGTTTTGTCTTGTAGTCAATAGTTACAGACTACAAGTGCGTCAAGGGGGGCGCGGTGGCTCAGTGATCACAGTTCACCGTGAGTTCTCATGGTGTGTGGAGGTGTTTTTGAGCGCTCCGTGAAAGCATATTCTGCGTTTTCTTTTTTTTCTTTAGTTTTTTTGTACTGTGCTTAGGACTGTATAGTGGTGTTAATTACTGGGAATTGTGTCAAGTAGTACTACGCTATGAATACCATTCGACAAAATACGTTAAAATTTGACTTTGACAAGAATTTCAGACAATTACGACCGTCACCGGCTGAAATACACATATGGCTAAGTGAATTTTTTTCCGATCTGATGAACAAAGTGATTGCAATTCAATTACACAACGAAGACTTCTGTGTATATGTTAAACTGGATACAGCTCTGAATTTTGAACAAGCTTTACGTACTTTGCCAGACTCTGTTCCCTTCCGTCATTCGACTGGTGTTTCCTCTGTGGTGAATATATTGGATGCTACTACCAACTATACTGAAGTCCGTATTTTTGAATTACCGTGTGAACTTAGTGATGATGTAGTACGTGATACCTTGCGTGAATATGGTGAGATTAAACAAATAGTACATGAAAAGTGGGGCACTCACTTAAAATACCCTGTGTTGAATGGTGTTCGCGCAGTTTATAGAATTGGGGAAACATATACCCTCTAAACTCCACTTCATGGGTTATAAGGCTTCAATTGCGTATCCTGGACAGCTGCATACTTGTTTCCACTGTTTGAGTACGGATCATCTTGTTTCCCAATGCAAGGTACCACCACGTCAGTTACCTCGTCCTCAGCCCAAACAGGGCGAACTTCGTATGACAGCTTTATCCACTGGTAATCTCCCGAAAACCCCGTATTACTCGTTAAACTCACTGTCTCCTTCTTTACGGCCCAGTGTTTACACGAGTGTTCGTGATGTGTCTCGAGCTCCCCCTCCTTTGGTGCATGATCCTACAGAATTTCCTACTTTATGTCATGATGTCATAACAGAACCTGAGCCAAGTACTACGGCCTTACAAGATTGTGTTGACCCGATTCAGTGCCCCTCGACCAACTCAGTGCTACCAACTGCCCCGCTCAATCTGGCAACGTCGCAGGATGATGTCCCATTGTCTACCTCTCATGTTCAGCTTACTAAGAAATCAGCCTCAACTCTTGAAAATGCATCTGAATCTACTTTGCCCTTTACTAGTGCTCATGGAAATCAACTACGGCGATCGTTACGTAAAAAACGAAAAGTGCTCTCAAATAAAACGGACAGTGTTAGCCAAGCAATCCAAGATAGTGTGAGTGACCCGGAAACACATAGCGGTGGTGGTGACCTTGACTCTGACATGGTTTGTAACAACTTCTCTGCTACACGCGAGTCTCGTGAGCAGAGTGGTGAAACAGAGTCTACTGCTTCGTAAGTTCTTGTGTATAGCTTCTCGTCAACACCGTTCACGTGCCTTCGGGTTCTTATGCCATACATTTTATTTTCTGCTTTCCCTGCAGTACAGTTCTCACGTGATGTTTACCGGATTGTTTCTATTTATGTTTTTATTTTTCTTTCTTTTCAAACTTCAGGAAGAGTGGTGGAGATTGTGTTTCAGTTGGATGCAATATTTCTCCTCTCCCCCTTCTGTAGTGAGGTGTATTTTTTCACAACTTATCCAGTTTTTGGTGTTACTTTTTCAGATTGCTTTCTTATTTTATGTATTTATTAACTTGATGGCAGGTTCTCCGTCTCCTACTAGACCTAACGTACGCCGTCTATGTACAATTAATATTGCTGGCATTCACCATCCAGCGAAACAAAATAGTTTAAAAACTTTTGTTATACAAAGTGGATACGACATCATTCTTCTGCAAGAGGTCCGCTTTGAACGTTTTGACTTTCTGCCAATGTACAATGCAATTTTAAATATCGGACGGAACAATCGGGGTACTGCTATCTTAATCAAAAAGGGTATTGTCGTAGAACGCATTAAACGATTTCCCTCTGGCCGTGGTATCAGTTTATTTTGTGATGGATTTAATATTGTGAACGTTTATGGTATTTCTGGAACAGTTAACAGGCGTTCTCGTGATCATTTTTATAACGAGGAAATTGTGCAGATTTTACCAGATAATTGTGATCCTATTATTCTGGCTGGGGACTTTAATGTACTGGAACGAAAAATCGATACCACTGGCATCTTCCACCCGAGTGTCACTTTTACCCGCCTTATCCAACAGTTGCAGCTCAGGGATGTGTGGTGGAATCATTGGACTGTGCCTAAATTTACTTTTAAGAATAGTCATATGATGTCCAGGTTAGATAGGTGGTACATAACGTCTTCTCATTGTTCAAATATAATTGAAACGGACATTTGTCCAGTTTCATTTAGCGACCATGCAGCGGTTTATTGTGTTCTTAAAATTCCGACAGGTGTCTCGCATACGCATGGTAGAAGTTACTGGAAATTAAATGCTCAACTTCTCCATCCAGCTACCATTAGGAATGATTTTCGTCAACGTTGGCAATTTTGGGTACGTCAACGACGTTACTTTTCAACTATTTCTGAATGGTGGACTTCTTACGTTAAACCCAATATAAGACGTTTTTTCCAATGGTACGGAAAGGAAATTAAGCGCGAGACTCATCAGACATTAGAGTATTACTACGCTGTATTAAGCGATCTCTGGTCTCAACCCAGCAGCCCTGAAAATCTCAGTCATATTCATAGGGTTAAAGCGCAGATTACATGCATACAACTTCGGGATCTTGAACGATATCAGACGGCTTCCACATCTGCCTCATTTTGTAAATCTGAACGCATCTCCTTTTACCACTATATTCAATCGCAGAAGCGAAGTCAACAGAACTACATTGAAGCTATTACGGTGGATGGTGCTGGCGAAGTTACGGATCTTAATGATCTTAAGACTCATGTGTATGAACATTTTTCTTCCTTATATCGTACTGGTTTAATCAATGCTACTGCACTAGAGACATATTTCCCGGAGACAATGCCCCAGCTGTCTCCCGACGTACACCACCAATTAATGGCGGACATTACTCCGACGGAAGTCCGAGAAGCATTGAGTACATGTAAAGACCGCAAGAGTCCCGGTCCAGATGGACTAATTTATGAATTCTATGTCTCCTATTGGGATATTGTTGGAGCGGAGTTATGCCACCTTTTTAATGAGCTCTTAAGGCATCGCAATTTCATTGATAATCAAGGTGTCATTGTTCTCATACCTAAAACGAACTGTCCGGTGACCATACAGAACTACCGTCCTATAACGTTACTCAATACTGACATGAAACTTTTCTCTAAAGTTTTAGCACGACGCTTGAAACTTGTTTGTCACGGGATTATTAGTGATTTCCAGGCAGCAATTCATCCCACCAAGAATGTGTTTTCTGCTCTTAGCAAGATCCGTGACATCTCTGAATATTTTAAATTTAAGCGTATACCTGCCTGTTTATTATCAGTGGACTTTCAAAATGCTTTTGACTTTTTATCCCACGACTATCTTTACACTGTTCTACGAGCCTACAAGTTTCCTGATTCATTTATTGACTTGATTCGTGCACTGTACTCTTCAGCCACTTCCCGTGTGCAAATCAATGGCCACCTTACAGCTCCCTTTTCCATAAGTCGTGGAGTACGACAACGATGTGCTTTATCTGTATATTTCTTTAGTTTGGCGCTTGAACCTCTGTTCTACCATCTAATGTCGATTCCCTCATCAGTGAATCATGATTTTCAAAATATCAATGTTCAAGCTTTCGCTGATGATGTGACACTCCTTTTCACTACAAATAAACAGTTTGCGCATATTGAACAGTGTCTACAGACTTTCGTGCAGGTGAGTGGTGAAAAAATTAATGTGAATAAATCGACGTTATTGTTGTATAATGCTTCCATGGTCACGTCACCCTTTTCTATTGAACACCAGTATCTGATAAATGACCACGTCAAAATACTTGGTATTACCTTTACAGTTCGAACTGACGTGATGATAGACATAATTTGGGGCCCTTTTCTTCAGAACTTACGCCTACTTAGTGCAGACAATAAAGTTCGGAGCTTGAATTTGATCCAACGCACTTGGTTTGTTAATACTTACATTCTTTCTAAAGTGTGGTATGCAGCTCAGATCTTTCCTCTGCCTGAGTGTTACGCAAGGAAGATTGACTCTCTCATAGGATGGTTTCTGTGGAGTGGATTTTATTTTCGACTCCCACGAAATGTTACCTATTGCTCATATTTTACAGGCGGATTACAAGTTACTAATGTGAGACAAAAATGCAAAGCTCTTTATATGCGTAATGGATTGAAGTTATTTCTTGATTCTGACTCACACACATCGCAATGGATATCGTGCTGGACTGTTTCAGTAACTGAAAATAATCGCTTTTTCATTCGCTTTTTTCCTCATTGCCCTGCACATGTGCGGGAACTCATTTCCGCATGGGCATATGTCCCACCGTTACCCGAGGCTTGCACCATGTCCACTAAAATGTTGTATGGTGCTTTAATCAACAGTGTTATGTGTCATTCTGTACCCCGAATTTGTCATAAGTTTCCCACCTATGACTGGCATGTGATCTGGCGAAATGTGCACAACAAAATTTTATCTTCGGACATTCGTAGTGTTTGGTTGTACTTTATTCATGACTTACACCCTACCAATGAACGACTTCATACTATTCATCGTTCCGAATCTCCTAATTGTGTGAACTGCGGTCGACTGGATACTCTTTTGCATCGTGTGTCTGAGTGCACTGATACGACTCGCATCTGGACCTCTTTATGTGGATTACTTGCAGTGATCTGTCGTAAACCAGCTAACTATTTTGACTGCCGTATACTTGCCTTTCCGGACTATGTGTGGTATCCCAATACAAAACTCAATGCCGTTAATTGGCTTATCGGGCATACTATTTATTATACTCTGTCCTCTACGCCGAAGTGTACAGTGGAGGAATATTATTTATACTTAAAATCTGCTCATCAGACTTTTCCTATGATCAATCTGCATGCAACATCTGTGTTTGTTAATTTCCTCAAAGTGATCTTGTAAGCTTCCATAGTATACTGGTCTCATGTAATGTAACATGAGTGTTTGCAATGTACTAGTTATTACAGTTCAATAAATATACTTAAAAAAAGTGGTAGAGCGTTCACCTCTGGTGCTTGGGGTCCCGGGTTCGATCCCAGCCCCCGCCAAGTGAACTTTCTGGTGGACAAACACCGTGCTCGTGGGTTTTCTCGGGGTTCTACCGTTTCCTCCCACTTTCTTCATTCCACCATTTCACACATTTCTCATAATCACCGTCTCCTTTAGCCTAACCGGCATAC
The DNA here is from genome assembly GCF_964235325.1 of Thermobia domestica. Lineage (NCBI taxonomy): Eukaryota > Metazoa > Arthropoda > Insecta > Zygentoma > Lepismatidae > Thermobia > Thermobia domestica. Next base: position 375,928,998 of record NC_137454.1, read on the forward strand.
CCGTGGGACGTAAAACTCAAAGATTTCATTTTTTTTACAAGTGCGTCAATAACTTAGGATTGAGTCCCAATAGTTATTCTCTATATTAGCGGCTGATAATTTGTCTTAATATTAAAAATTTAATTCAAGTTTGCGGGTGATAATACATCATGATAGTGAGATATGGATGCCTTTCTGCATATTATAAGTCACAAATCTAAAACTGTAGTCAAATATATTTTCAACATGTTTGACGGTCATTGTTGGAAGGGGAAATACAGAGGTAACAAAGAAAGTCATGTCGTTTCTTGTAGACGTCTGCGTTCAATTGACCCTCACACCGTGAGTTGAATGCAAATGGAGTTTAGGCGAAGATCAGTATTGGTGTAGGTATATCGAACATACTATCTGCTTGCAGCGGTTCAGTAACACAGTGACCTTGTGTAAGGACAGAGTGAACATGGGACCTTCATAGAGCGTCATAAGGAAGTTAATGATTTACGAGATCAAACTGAGGTCAAATGCCGCTGCAGCGGGGCAGAAAATACGTCAGGTCTCTTGTGAGGGTGTCGTGATTACGCGGACAGTGCAGCGGTGGTTTAACAAGTTTAAGGACTGTGACGAAACACTCGAAGACGCATCACGTCCGGGAAGACCAACGCATGTACAAAATGAAGATCTTCCGCAAATGAGGCGAACAGTTGCCAGACATGTGAGGAATTGGTACTACAATGCGGCGTGAGTGGAGAAACCATTCGGAAGCACTTCCATCAACTTGGGAAGCACTATAAGTTGGGTCGATGGGTCCCACATGATTTGACTCCGGCCAGAAGTCAACACGAGCAGACTTATATGTTTCTTTGCTGTCTCGTCTGAAGAATGAGAGAGAGCCATTTCTGTGCAGGGTGTTGAGACGTGATGAGAAGTGGGTCCTGTATAAAGCTCCGCGGCGCCCTCATCATTGATTACAATCCCATGAACACGTTCCAAAACAGTCGAAACTAGGAATGCACCAGAAGAAGGTCCACCTGTTTGTTTGGTGTACTGCTCTCGCCACCGTGCATCGGAAACTGCTACCAGCTGGTCAGGGCATCAATCAACTGTGTACTGTCAGTAGTTGAGCCGTATTCAAGAAACAAAACTCAAAATTCTGAAGGCACTTTAAATCGCAAAGGGGTTACAATGTTACAGAACAACGCTAAGCCCTAGGTGGCTAGAATGACCAGGGTTACCATTGTACGCCTTGGAAAACACTACTGCATCCGACATACTTCCCGGACATTGCACCGTCCGATTAACACCTGTCCCATTCCTTGGACAATTATGCTAGAGGACGCTAGTTGAAATCCTTAGTAGACATGAAAAATGCACTTGATACTTTCTTGGCTTCACAGCGAACCAATTTCTACGGTGATGGAATTATTGGCCTTCCACAACGTTGACAGGAGGTCGTTGATGCCGATGGGAATTATTTTTGATTTTTCAGATACGTCGTAGGGGACATATCGATGTTTGAAGGTGGTAGGTGAAAAAACGACAGGACTTTCTTGGTTACCTTTTTTTGTATATCCTGAAATTCTTTTTTTTTTCATTTCCATATAATAATTAACATTTCTCCTTTGAACGAAGAAAAAAATGATAGTATTATTATTATGCAAATACGGTATTGACACTAATCATAACATTGCTAGGACGTAGGTAAATGTACGTACAAAGCTTACTTTACTAATTCTTGTTTAACATTTTTCTTCATAATCCTAAAGCAATAATGAAATGTAAACACATAATTTAAAGTTGGTTGCGAATTTTGTAATTTTGTAAGCATTGAGAATGCAGCAAAGGACAAATTCTTCTGTTTGTATTCTAGTTTCGTGTCCCGGAGTTATGCACCGAGGCTAGGGGAGACGGTAATGATGAGATCAGATGGCTGGTAATAGTGGAATATCGAAGGGAAGAAACAGATGAATCGCGAGAAAACCCACAAATACCGTGTCTGTATAGCACAAAGCCCACTTAGTGGGAGCTGAGATCGAATCACAGATACAAGTTTCTGAAATAGATGAACGCTCTGCCACTGAGCCACCATGACATCAACTACTTTTGTTGGGATTTTCCGGGACATGAGAACAATCATTCTCACGTCTTATTCTCATATATGAGCTCCCTCGTTGCTATGTTCTAAGCAAACGACTCTTAGACAGGAAAGACCTGGGTTGGATTCTCGGGGAGAGTTCATGCGATTCCGTGATACGTTACACTGTAGCTCAAGTCTTATATAAGCTCACTGGCTGCAAAACGTAACGCTAAAATCTAGCTCAGCACAATATTATCATTATAGGGCTTGGCAATTTTTAGTGCAATATAATCTCTAAGAAAAATAATGGGTAGTATATTAAAACCAGTAATAAAAAATATTAACTACAATTTCCTTATGGTTAACTAATAGAAATCCTTGTCTATTGTGAGAACTCATGCAATTCAGATTTCACATAAATATGTAGAATCACATCGTATTTATTGCAAACCAGTCAGCAACATCATGGGTACTAGTAGCTTAATTATAGTGTAATAATATGTCAATACTGTATAAGTCTGATTAATTAAATTTGATATTCGTGATTTTATACAAAGTGAAAAATGCAAAATTATTATCAAACGGGATGTTATATTTTCTTGATAAATTCAAATATTTGAGTATTACATAACAAGTGGACTAAATTTCAAATCTCTTGATTCAAATTTCTACAACCATATTATTCTACAGTTGCAAATGTGTATACTTCCAAAGTTTGAGGCTCACTAGCCCTCCAGTTTGTGCTTGACTGTGTACTAAAGAAGCATAGAAGATAGAGTCGATCTTCAAAATTCTACAATATAATTAACTTCTAATTAAAAAGAATCCAAAGTTGAGACATCAATCAGTAAATCTAGTTGAGTTGGATAAAATAATATTTGTATGTATAAAATCTAATGTGTGATTTACGAAAAGAGTTGAGAGAGAGAATAACGAATGTGTTTTTAAGCATAAAAAAATGATGCCATACACCTTACTGAGATGAAAGTGATATTGAAATATAATTCTATTAAACTTTTCGTTATGATGCTAGCAGGACGACAGTATATACAATGTTTAGTGATATACAGGGTGGTCCAAATGTACTGACATCCTAATAAAAGACAGATTTAAAAAGAACACACAAAAGTAACACTGTAATTTAGTATACCAGGTGGTGTAAAAGCTTCTAGAAGTGTGCTGTTGATGGGTTCTTGCTTGAAATTAGCCATTTTGAATTCTTGAATAGAAAGCACTCATTTCATTTCATTTGATTAAACATTTAATTTTCTTAAACAGGAAGGATATATCTTGTGATACCTTGACCTTACATGAAATTTCCTTAGGATTTCAACTTTGCGTTTGGTTTTACTTTATCTATTACCATAACGAAGTTATGGCCGTATTTTGGTTTTCACAACGTAAGTCACACATTTCTCCTGATTAAAGTATGTATTGTTCGATGTATTGTTAGAGTCGTTGAATTGTCAGAGTCATATTTTTCCCCAATTGATTTAAAACGTTGCTTAAAGTTTTAGGTAAGCTTACATACACATTTCTTAACATATTCCTTTAAGTGGTTAACATCCCGAATTTTTACTCAATGCACAATGTACTTGATATGTCCCTAAATCAAAAATCGAGGAGAGTGAGGTCATTGGAACGTGGTGGTCACGAGTCTACCGATCCACGAGTTGGGAAACTGCACATCTAAGAATTCACGAATATAATTTCCATAATGCGTAGGAACACCATTGTATTGGCAAAAGACAAGGAATGTCCTATATTCGGGTAGAGAGATGGCAATATACTTCTTCCAATATTCAACGATACCCGCTTGCTTTTAAGGTAGTATTGATAAACAAAATACGCAAAATACGGGTCCCCAAACACCACTACTTTTCCAGAAATGCCAGCAGATGCTTCACGCCAAAGGGGATTCGTGTCCGAACAGAAGCGAATATTCTGTTTGTTCATTTAACCAAAAACGTAAAAGTTGGCCTCATCTTTGAATAATACGTCGTAAGCGAAACGGGGATTTTTGACATTTTTGTTCTATTGCCCATTCTCCCAATTCCAAATGCCGATCGGGGTCATCCTTTAACAGGTACTGATGCACTTTAACTTGTAGCGGTGCCACATATGCAGGGACAAAATTCGCATGATGGATGTGTGACTAACACAACTTTCCTGGAACAAACGTCGACTGCTTCGATTGGGACTCTTCCTAAATGCTGCCAGCACTGTTATTGATCTTGTTTCTTGTTTCGTCAGTCGCCGTGCATATTTATTTTTATATTTTAAAAAAAAATCATTTTATGCCCATTTCTCTCCATTTTTTTTAGAACTTTGGCCCTCTTGCGGCTATAAAAGACATTAATGAATTTTGTTTAAATTTTGCAGACTTATTACTTAAACCAAGTAGGAACTTTTACATATTGTTTCAACTTCAGTGTATATTTTTCGACCTTTCAAAAAAATAATTTCATACCCATTTTCCCCTCATTTTCGGAAACCTTGGCCCTCTTGTGGCGGTAAAAGATATTAGTTAATTTTGCTTAAATTTTGCAGTTTTATTATTTAAACTAAGTAGCAACTTTTGCATGCTGTTGGAATTTGAGTGTATCATCTTCGATCTTTCAAAAAAATTAATGTTATACCCATTTTCCCCATTTTTCGAAATTTTGGCCCGTTTGCTTTGGTAAAATATATTAACGAATTTTCCTCAAATTTTGCAGATTTGTTAGCTTGATCACGTTGCAACTTTTTCGTGCTATAAACATTAAATTCATTCCATTTGATTTTTTCGGCCCACCCTACTGTGAATACCTGATAATAATAATAATCCCAACGCACTTACATTTCCGTTAGAAAGACCAAAGGATGTGGTTATGATCAAATATGAACTACGACATTTCCTGTATCTTAGCCAAATCGGAAGACAACAAACCCAATTAGAACTATGTTTAAAGTAGACGAACGTCAAACAAGAAATAGCTGTTGGATTGTTTTATGGTGCATGTTACTGTCTAAAGAATTATTTTCTGTTTAAATTTCTGCCCATATATTAAGAGAGATCGACCAGTCTAAAGTCACCTTCTTCATGTAAGCAGTTTTCCTAATGTAACAGACTGGATAGTGAATTTGGTTTCATATTATACTTCTCACTTCACCCTAGAGCATTCAGTGGAATAAGAATAAGAACAAATCAAGTAAGTATCTATTAATCAGAATTGATCGATTTAATTTACTTTATCTGTTTTCATAGGCAAGATTGTCCACAAAAATTAACACATTAACCGTTTACCGTTTGACTTTGCATTAGGCTGACGGTAGAAAGCCAGTCATTTCCTTGAGTTTTCTTTTCATTCTCCCATTAGTAGTTACTTCTTATACCAATAATTATCTGAGAATCATTTCTTCCTTTAGCATAAAGGCTGTAATCATCTTTAAAAAAATATATACCGTATTCAATATTTTGTACTTATTTCTAATCATAAACAGCTTTTGTGCAGGAAGACGATGAGATTTTTGAATTTGTTTTGCGTTTGGTTTATGCAATAGTATTATTTATTTAATTTATCAATATAACTACAGCAAACGCACTGTACAAACATCGACCTCTCAACAGGGCCGTAACTTGGGGGGAAGGAGGGGCAACATCCCTCCTAGGGAAGCTCCCTGCCGTTCGAAGAAGTGTTCATTTTGAGAGAAAATGTTCTTTCTCCATATGCGATACGAACAAAAAAAAAGTACAAATGAAGCACCAAACAGGTTCATTACATTAAATAAACAAAATAGCACAGAAAAGGTAAATAAAACAGAAATGAGTCGTGACCCCACTTCAGTAAAAAAAAAAAGGTTATTAGGGCCCTAGAAATAATATTTCTCCGTACAGGCCCAGCGGCGTAACTAACGGCTTGCCGTGCAGTAAGGCTCAGAGGCTCCAGGGTGCCCATAAGGAGTAAGAGAAAGATGGAAAGAGGGCCCAGGAATTAGAGAAAATTTTCTTTGGGGCCCTAATACGCGTATTAATCCTCGGCCTCCAGAAAAAAAGTTTAAGTTACAGCAATGCCGCTCAAGATATATATATATATATATATATATATATATATATATATATATATATATATATATATATATACAGGGTGTTTAATAAGTAATGGTCATAAATTAAACCGTAGATAGTACACGCCAAAACTAACAAAAAAGTCTTAGTAAACATGTGTCCACAAACGCTTCGTAGCGGAGACAGGGGCTGTTGAAAGTGTGGGAAAATGAAATTTAGAGACGAATATCTCAAAAAGTATGAATCGGAGAGAGGGCGGTCCAATGAATGACTATCGAAGTCAGACCTGCGCTATGCAGAAATGCATGGTTGATAACTCTGCAATGCGCGCCCAAGGGATTCCCCAAGGAAACGGAGGGATCCCCGGAACGCGTGCCATAGGCAGCAGACGAAAACCCAGGAACGAGCACAAGACGTGTGGGACTTGCCGAAGGCGTATCCAATGCTTTCGTATGGTACATTCTCCATGAACAGCAGTTGTACCCATACCTTCTGCAACGTGTCCAACCTCTGACCCCCACAGACTTTCCGGTGATAATGCAGTTTTGTCAGTGGCTCCGATGACAAATTACTGGCAATCATCATTTCACTGATGAAGAACAATTCACCCAGGATGGCATTGTAAATTTTCACAAATCTCATATCTGGGCTACTGAGAATCCACTTGCAATAGTGAAGTTAGGACATCAACGTAGGTTTTCCTTAAACGTGTGGGTAGCACTTAGATGATCAGCTCGCAATGCCATTCTTTCTTCCTAATGCATTAACTGAGATCCCATATTTGAGATTTCTCCAACACGATTTACCACTTCTACTCGTAGATATACCTCTCGATAGGCGTCAGCGACTGTGGTTTATGCATGATGGAGAGCCAGCATATTTCTTTAACCGTGTCAGAGAACATTTACATGCCCGATTCGGACGAAAGTGGATAGGACGTGGGGGTCCTGTTGCTTGGCCACCGCACTCCCCGGACTTAAATCTTTTAGATTTCTTTCTCTGGGGCCATGTGAAATCGCAAGTTTATTCTACTCATGTTGCAACATTAGAAGACATTGAGAAAGGGTTTAACAATGTTGCGGACATATTCAACAGGATGCCAACATGTTATCACGAGTACGTGTATCTTTGCGAAGACAGATACGAGCATGCGTTCGCATGATTGGACAACTCTTCCAACATTTACTTTAATGATTACTGGGTTACACATCTGGGTATTTACTGTTTACCTTATGATTAATACTGTACACATTACCAACATGACGATTCCTGTTTGTTGATATGGACAAACACGACATGTTCACCATTTTTCGCTTGTTGTAATACACTTACGCGTTCAACATGCGGAATGTTTCATATTCGCCGCCCACATACTCGAATGTTGTAATGCTTTACCCATTGCAACCCAGTTTGCGGATATTCGTTAACTGCTTAGCACATAATGCTTCATCAGTGCCTTGCATACTGTTTGATTTACCTAAGTGCTGCTACACTTGTACGTATGCCTTAGTTGTCGGAATTCTTCCTGGAGCCATTTACAACGTACATCACCACACTTCGATTGCCTCCCTCATTTCCTGCTGGTTATGCAACCACACACGGCACGTAAACATTGTCCGCCATTTTGTATCTTTTCGAGCTTTCGACCTGGTACCACGACTTATGAATTACTGGTGGATAGACTCGCTTTCGATGTTCATCTCGAGCCCCATTTCCTTGGACAATTTTCCGGGAATCCCTCCTTTTCTTTGGGGAATCCCTTGCGCGCGCATTGCAGAGTTATCAACCATGCATTTCTGCATAGCGCAGGTCTGACTTCGATAGTCATTCATTGGACCGCCCTCTGTCCGATTTATACTTTTTGAGATATCCGTCTCTAAATTTCATTTCCCACACTTTCGACGCCTCTATCTCCGTTACGAAGCGTTTGCGGACACATGTTTACTAAGACTTTTTTGTTAGTTTTGGCGTGTACTATCTACAGTTTAATTTATGACCATTACTTATTAAATACCCTATATATATATATATTGTAGTTTAGTACCAAAACCAGTTCAAACCCACACGTTTCAAACAAATTATTACATCATTCTCCAAGCTTTTAGTGTCGCCCTTCATAGTATGTTACGCAAATATGTTATTCTCGATTTCTGATGTCAATTAGTCTAAAACATTTGTAGTCAAATGAAATATTTTAGCTTCATATCTCTCTATCATGCCTTTAAGTTTCAGAAGACAAATGATTAATGGAAATGAAGGATTGATAGAACAAAAATGGTGCATTAAATTTAAGAACCGCGAGAGAACTGTCGCATTCAGATGTTATGCCCTACATATGTTTACATGGAACAGTGGACCTCTCACTGGAAATGTTAGAGCTCTATCACTAATCCATGTGCAATGTGAAATGATTTGAGGTATCTCCAGCAAATTCCTCTGTTGTGAACATGATTCTCGGTCACAGTGTGAGTGTTAAGTATGAAGGATTCGTCACTATGTGGGCCCGTGTAGTGTATTCTCTAATATTCTCGCCTTTGGTGCGAGAGGTCCCGGGTTACATTCCCAAAGACAACGTTCAGCTGAAACGTTGTATCAGCTTTTTCAGTTTGGTAATTTTGAATCATATATATCTATATCTATCTATCTATCTATCTATCTATCTATCTATCTATATATATATATATATATATATATATATATATATATATATATATATATATATATATATATATATATATATATATATATATTGGTTTTTCATCATTCACACCAGGCAAATATCATGATAGAAAAAATGAAATGAAATCTTTAAGTTTTACGCCCCACGGTTATGGCGGTTAGGCTAAAGGAGACGGTGAGTATGAGAAACGAGTGAAATGGTGGAATGAAGAAAGTGGGAGCAAACGGGAGAACCCCGAGAAAACCCACGAGCACGGTGTTTGTCCACCAATATCATGATAGAAGCTAATATATAGTTCTCCTGGCTCTTCCTTCTCCTTTCCATATAGTGTGCTCACCGAGGAACGTCGTCCCTCATATGTGACAGACTTAAGGACGTTGATACCAGTAATGTTGAGAAACATGTATAAATAAATAAATAAATAAATAATCACTCGTTAATCTTCTTCATTTCTTATGATCTCCTGAGGCTAAAGAGCAAAATACTGAGACGTAAACGCTTAAATATATAACAAAATATTTATAAGTAAAATCCAGGTCCTTTCAATAAGATAAGCTTCAAGCATGCACATGTTATATCAATTAAATGAGCTGTAATGCTACAAATTTTGATATTAATGTGAAATCTTTAATTTGAATATAACTTGCATATAATATACTAGCAGCGTTCACCCCGCTTCGCTGCGGTCACCCCGGAACGCAATAAACTTTGTTACTTAGATAATTTTTACTTTTTCGCTTTCAAGTGATATGATAAAAACCATAGAAGATTGCAGTAAATGTTAACATTATATCGCCTGTCATTTATGTTAACCCGCCCCGCTTCGCTGCGGTCACCCCGGAACGCAATAAACTTTGTTACTTAGATAATTTTTACTTTTTCGCTTTCAAGTGATATGATAAAAACCATAGTAGATTGCAGTAAATGTTAACATTATATCGCCTGTCATTTATGTTAACCCGCCGAGTGACACGGTCATGCGGGTTGCATATAAATACGTTTATTTTTACCTATGATGAACTAACAAAGGATTTGTACGTTATGGACACTTGAATGGTCAATTATCTCAAGACACTGGTAATTAAAAATTAAAGTGATATGATAAAAACCATCTAGGGTCCAAATCCTAATAACCCCCCAAAAATAAAAGAAATTGGTTCAGCCGTATTAGCGTGATGAGGTAACAAAGGATTTGTACGTTCTCTTTTATATATAAGATAATATTATAATAACTGACATATTAATGACATTTAATTGATGTGATGATGATTCATTTTTCTTCGGGTATTTCACAAAATGTTACATTGACCTTTATTAATATTTTTAACTATTTTATATAATTATTTTCTTACTTTTGTATGGTGTTGGGAACCATGCTATAATTAACCAATAATAACAATTGGTATGTTGTTTCAAATGTAATAAAACCATCATTCTGATGCCTGTTTTACTCTCGATGAAGCGTGTTTGTCAGAAATAATTAGCGTTATTCTCCGTACAAAATTTTCTCCAGAAATATTCACGGACTTTGGTCCTTGCACAAAAGCTCGCTGGAAATATAAATATTTTTTCCCTTTATGTGTGAGTACAATAACGCTTTCAATTCTCGCTTTTACTTAGAAAAGACAAAGTAAAGTATAACAGTTTCTGGTTAGATTTCGTAAAATTAAAAATATAAGCTCCTGGAAAATGTATGCTCCATCTTCCTCGGTCTTGGCTTACCTGAACTTAGTCATGCCGAGTATTGTCTTTGGTTACTTGGATGGGGTTTAGTGTGGCTTTAAGCACCGAGGATACGTGAGACATGGCTCTATAGTTTAACGTGAAATCTCAACCAGAGACAATGTACTCACCTCCTTTCGAAGTGAAATCTTTCTCATTGGTAGAGAGAATGGAAACTGTTGAGGTCACAACGTGCTGCTGTTGTGGAGGTGATTCAAGTTTGGAAGAAAGACGATAATCTCCTAGAGGTAACTCCAGTACGTGAGTGGTTGACGTCGGTGAACTTATTATTATTATTTTGTCAAACTTCGTCTAACATAGTTTGAGTTGGATGATGGGGATTGTCATGACGAAGATTCCAGTTGCAGAAGCTGCCTATGAGACACTATATTAAATAAAATCTATTTACTTGGCTAAGGATAACCACATATTTCGAAAACATAGAACAGAGATAATTAATTGTAGATTGGCACTGTTATTCATTAGAGGAGTCGCTTCAAAACCTCTATATAAAAGAAGTAATTGTTACTTTGGATGCTTGGAAAAAATAAGGTGAACTTAATAATGCCACCACTACGGCCAAGTGAAATAAACTCTTCAAAGATTTCATACGTGACTCCTGCATGTGAATCTTCCATGGTCTTGGCTTGCTTGGACTGACAATGTCGAGTATTGTCTTATGGACAATGTCATTTATATGAAACATGTGTCTACAGTTCGACGTGAAATCTGAACCGCATGACCTTTTATAGGCAAAAGAACTTTAAACTTAGTATATATCCGAAGATATCTTTTGACTACAATAAGTTGGTTTGAGATCGTATTTAAAACATACCTTCCACTACCGGAGACAATGGAATTTATTAAATATGACGAGATACGTTGTAATGAAGTGGAAATGTAGCTGGTTATTCACCACTTTTTATTATCTTTTCACCATTCACCATTTAGAACGATTACGTTCACTACGATTTTTTTATGACATTACAACATTTCTTTCTGGCAGGTGTAATTAAAACAAGTTTTCTGGATTAAAACAAGTTTCCTGAATATTAAGCGATATTGCAAACTTTAGGTTTGTTTAGTATATTCGAAAATTGGTTCCAGGTATCAAATTAACTAAAATTGCATTATGGTGTCTGCTCTAGAAGGGAAGAAAAAAACTTGAAAAATAAGAGGTTACAATTGTTACAATTGTATCACCACATCTCGAAGTTCCATTATGATTAGAGAAATAAAATTCGATATTATGTCTTTCATTCAAAATAATTAAAGCCGTGTTACGCCATTTTAAAATGTTTCCACTTGAAGGAAAGAAAAAAAACATTAGTACAAAAATTTGGAGTTGTAATTTTTTTAAAAAGAAGGCAACTTCACGCAATCCCTTAAGAAAGGCATATAAATGGAAGAAAGACATGTTATTGAATTTGCGCTACAATGTAAATCACGTAAAGCTATATTCTATAAGACACACTCAGCAGTTTGTCATCAAATAAATGTACAGTTACGAACATTAATAAATGGAGGTTGGAGCCATAAGAAATAATGGCTTTAGCCTCCATTTATCAATGTCCGTGACTGTAAAAGTCCTAGGAGATCATGCCCGTCGTGTGAACAAATATTCGAGAAGTTAGGTGAAGTTGCAACGCACAAGAGCAAGAAACATCCAAATGAGTGGCAAAAGCAAAACGTTGAAAAAGAAAGGTTAATTCGAAACGACGAAACTGGAGTTTCACTGAGATTGATCAATTTGTGAAAATTGCTTGAGAAAATACAGGGAAACAAAAACATCAGTGAAATAATTCATACTTATTTTCCATTGAGTACCTTAGAGGATATTGGAAACAAAAAAGTGTAAGTTAGTAGTGCAAGAAAAGTTGCCAAGGGAAGTTATTATGATAAAACTTATTCAGAATTGGGTTCCAAACATATGAGAAATTAGAATTAACTGGTCCCCAAAATGACAATGTATTTATATATAACTAGTTGAAATACCCATCCTTCGCATGAGTCAGATAAAATATCTATGTAAACAAACTGAACAACGAAAAGAAAAAAAAATATCGGTCATTTCATTATACTTTTACATACCCTGGTATACGGCCCCGAGAATCCTTAGTTCGATTTTTAAAAAAAGCGTCTCTGATCCCCAGCAGATGGGGCTGTATTTGGAACTCAACCACTGTGGGAGTGTCACCATTCATCTCAGCAACCTCGAAAACTATGGCTTTGACACTAATATCGGTCATTTTGGACTATTTTTACATGTCTCGATATCCACCCCGTACCCCCGGCCCGCAGCCGAATAGGATGAATTTGAAAGTTAATGCGATCGAAGTTTCATCATTGATCTCAGCGACCGCAATAACTATGAATTTGACAGTAATTTCCGTCATTTTGTACTACTTTTACATGTCCCGGTAAATGTCCCCCTGAGAACCCCTGGTTCGAATTTAAAAAAAAATGCTTCGTCTCGGTCTGGGGCGTGGGCCTAGGTACCCGTGACCAAAATTTGGTTAACTCTTGTCCACTTGTCAGGTCCTCAGGTCACACATAGACCGACAGACACGTAGACACACAGACAAACAAAATCTTTATTTTATTTATATTTGTGCATGACGTAGATGAAGTCGTTTTGAGTCGGAAATAAATATGTGAGACTCGTGTTAACACGGATAGGTGGTTTCATCATGACTATGACTTAACTAAGGCAAAATTAATTTATATATTGTTATGAAGTATTATTATACTTTAATATTGTTTGCGTATATATGTAATGCGTTATGTCTATATAATGTATATATATATAATGTGTGTAGTTTAAATGTACGTATTGTTTGTTTTTTTTAACTGAATAAATATAAGAAGAGATCAAAGTGGTTACTAAGATGCTTAAATTTTTACCAGCTCTGGGAATACCCCTTTGGACCTTTATGTTAGAGATATAAATTTTGATATTTAAAGGAATAATTAACACTTCTGCCCAGAGTATATACAATTATTTATTAGAACTACAATACAGCAACGGTTTCGACAACTTAACGTTATCTTCATCCTAAGGTTGTCTTCTTCTGATGAAGATAATATTAAGTTGTTGAAATCGTTACACTGTATTTTAGTTTTGATAAATAAGTGTATATCCTCTGGTCAGAAGCGTTAATTATTCTTTTAGTATGTTCTAGAGTCACGATGGACAGAGTTAATATTGAATCTTATTATTTAAAATAATTAAATATGTATTTCAATGTATTTTTATGTTTCCTTTAGAAGGGAAGAAAAAGAATGCGGATAGTAATTGTTCGAATGAGATGGCCATATATCAAAATCCCTTAAGATTATAAACATATTAGGAATATGAGAAGTATGTGAGATCTGCTTTATCAATTTATCGCTCAGAGCACGGGGACTTCCTAAGTACGGGGCCTGGGGCGGTTGTCCCATTGACCACCCCCAAACTACCTTTCTGGCGAGTGTTTCTATCCCATCAGAAAGTCGCGGTCGGCAAGAGGGGTTCTCGCCGTCGACGGTGGCAGGTCGCCGGAGGCAGCTGGCACCCGTCCGCGGCGGCACGACGATCTACTTGTTCAAAGTTGCCGACCCTTTGCCGAGGCGGCAAGCGGTCGATAATCTTAAAATAAAATGCCCTTTGCCGACTCTTTGCCGACTGTTGCCGACCGTCACAGTCGGCAAAACAGTCGGAAAGTTCTCTTTTCGACCCTCTGCCGCTTCCTTATGCCGTCCTCTTTTTAACAGTATTGAGCTGTACCTCGTTGACATTTAACTTTAACAATTGATCAGGTTTCGAGTTAGGCTATAGTCAGTGTTAGTTAATGCAGAATGATACTGGGATAATAAAATAATACGTTCATTTTTTTTTTGTTAAGAATGCCTTTTCTTCTTCTTTCTTCTCTTTTGTTTATTGCTAGGAAAACAAAGAACAAGAATAGTAAAAGTATGTTTTATGTATCATCACCCTAAGATGGTGAAGCACAGGAATGGTGACAGAATTGAATTTCAAGTAGTGTTGTATAAGATCCGTCGTATTTTGATTTCTGGGTATCGAATACAACATTTTGTACGAGTTTTGAGATTAAGTATACGTTAATAATTTTAATAGCTGTCATGTATAGAAATTACTACACGTATTATTTATTATTCATACTTTCGAATACAGCCTGTTTTTGTCGCTGAAAATCATTCTCGATCCTCTTGGAGAGCACTGAGTATTTCACATTATCTGCTGCTGCTGCTCATAACTATAGATATAATTAATTTATCACTGTTCTTTTTATTGCTTTTTGTGTTTCTTATGAGCATCCGCCCCCCCCAAAAAACTATACTTCTTTTCTGCCGAAGGTAAGACACTGGTTTAAGTAAAAATTTTATCAAACAGTGAAAGTAAAAACTTAAATTTAGATTTTTCATGTCAGTGCAAGAAGAAGGATGAAAAGTGTATTCAAAGAATCAATGATGAAAATTATATATGATTTATAAATTTATGAGAAATTGTCTCTTTCTAAATACATACTCTCTTTCGTATTAAGTATTTTTATGATTACTAATAAATACAAATGTAATGTAATTTATTACCACTTTTACCTTCCAGTAGAAGGAACAAAAGTACTTTGGTCACGAGAAAAAAAACTAAATCTTAAGCTTTTACACGTTTTATAACCGCCGAATGCCAAGAAACTAACTTTTGGATGCATATTCTTCTGTTTGTTTGTTATTCCGCTGTATATACGAACAAATAAAGGGTCGACAGCTCAACTGCTACAACCAGAATTTAAACCACAGGGATCTTAGGATACTTTTTGTATTTTATAAAACAACATTGTCACTAACAATAACATAAGTCATTTCTCTCGGATAAATGCAGAAGGGAATAATGTCTTCGGGGCAGTTATTTTATAGATGACTTTTTATAGTATGCCTTAGGCGATTTTGTCTATAGTGTGTAAACAAATATTTCATTAATAAGCAAGCAATATAGTATTCACCAGGAAACTCTAGAAATTGTAATATAATGTAAAGTAAGCTTTATTCCTTTTAGCTACAATGATATTGAAGTCTTTTGAGATAGTAAACGAAATTATAAACTTCGTTACGCTTATCATTTTCTATGATCTTCACTTAGACTAGACGTTACTTTTTTAAATTCTCTCCGTCTTTTGTTTATCTGCATAGTTAGGTAGGGACTATGTTTCCGTGTGCAAATTGCCGCCAACTACAATCGGTTCGCTGTCGTCTTTTGGCGGATAGCCGCAGATGTGTAGGTAAAATGACTGCCGGTATCGTTCCACTTTCGGTTCCAAATCATCGAAGCGAAAGCGAAGTGGCTGCCGTCATCGTAAAATTATACATCAGTTGTCGTTTCTCCACCAGGTGGTCTTATAGAGATTTTTCTACGAGTGAATGATGAATGATCGTGAGAGCTCAACAACGTTTGCTGAGTTCTGAAGATCATGTTTTGTTAAGCGCAGTATTGCATAGTAAGCGACTCTGCCCGTAGATCCAGCGATTTAATAATATACAGAGTGTCTGGAATGGGACTGACGGTTTTTAAAAGTGTATAGTTTTAATATGGTCAGAGGAACATATAGAAGAAAAATAGCTTTAACATAGAAGAAAAAACATGCATTTTGAAGGAGAACTCTAAACGTTTATTTGCTCTTACTTACGAGTCATTCTAACTGAGTTTAACTTCACTTGAGCTCCATTTGTAACTCTAACAATATCTATCCTGAACTAAATCTCCCCCTACGTATTCTGTAACATCTGAGGTGTTACTGAAGCAATCACATTCCTAATACGGTTCTCCAGTTCATCAAGGCTACGCACCTTTTCACCAGAATACACAAGGTCTTTCACATATCCCACAGGAAGAAGTCCAGGGGGTAACATCAGGAGAGCGTGGAGAACACCTAATTGGCCCATCACGACATATCAAACGGCCAGGAAATTCAGTATCAAGGTACTCCCTTACTTATAGGCTAAAATGTGGTGGGGCACCATCCAATTCGAATATCTTGAGGTTGCAAATGTTGTAACTGGGGAACAGCAAAATGTTGAAGCATGTCTAAGAACACATTTCCTGTTATAGTTTGGCCTCTGAAAAAGAAGGGGCCTATAACTGCATTATGTTTTAAACCACACCTAACATTCAATCTGAGACTGTCTCTAGAATGTTCTGTGTATGCATGCGGATTCTCAGATTCCCATATCCTAACATTGTGTATGTTAACACAGCCGGATAAGTGAAAAGTTACCTCATCAGAGAAAAAAACGTTTAATAGGAAAGTATGTTCATGATTAATCCTGTCCAAAATTTCAGTAGCAAATGCTGCTCTGTGTGGCTTATCGTTGGGCTTAATTTCTTGCAACAACTGCTCCTTATACGGGCGCAAACATAATCGTTTGTGTACCACATCATGCATTGTTTGCTTTGGAATTGCCAATTGCCTGCTCGCTGCGTGAATTGACTTTCCCGGGCTACGTGAGAAACACTCTCTTACTGCTTCCACATTTTCTTCCGACACACGCAATTTCCCAACGGTGTGTTGTTTCATTACACTCCCCGTTGATAAAAATTGATCCTTCCACGCCTCAATACTGTTGAGTGACGGAAGATCCCTGTGGTAAACACGTCGAAATTTTTGTTGAACCTTGAACAACACTTTTTGTCACTGTAAACCACCATACGCATTGTGCCTTTTCGACTGCCGACGCCATTTTTGTTTATCGGCGATACTAGCACCGTCACCGGCAGTTGTTCAAATATGAAAATTTGCTGGACAAAATTTTTGAGTATATCTTCAATATGAATCTCTCTGTTTTTTTTCTGTATCTCTGACCATATTGAAACTATGCACTTTTAAAAACCGTCAGTCCGATTCCGGACATCCTCTATATCTTAGTGATAACAGGTTGTTCATTTACCATTGTTTGAATATTAAATTAGCGAGGCTTTTACTGTCATATAGATACTAAACTAGCATTATTTCCATTAAAATAAAGTTTTTGTTAGCGTTTTTTTAGTTATGTTTAACACCATTACGGTTCACATCGTTGCAAGCACTGGCGACGCGATGACGGTTGTTTATTCCGAGGAGGATTGAGCAAATAAAACAACCATGTTTGAAAGTTCAGGCAAATACAAATCTACCGAAGTGGGCCATTAGGTAACTCCTATAATTTTGATCATTTAACAGAGTACTTCCGAAATTGTCGCCTCATTACTTACACCGTTTCTGGTTAAAAAGAAATAAAAAAAGATTGTTAAATAACAGTTAGAAGTTTAGGCGCACATGTGCATAAACTACTGCGTAGTTGAATTCCAAGGTGACAGTAGCGTCTCTACAGTTTCCGAATGTTGGATTATAGAGCGTAACGGTGATTCTCGCATAATCCCTTGGCCTGATCTGTAAAACAATAAACCCTTTTTTACAAAGTACATAATATTTCATAGGCATCAGAGCCAACTTGGATCCGTTACAACATGAGAGTTTACTGTATTATATTGTGTCTTGTTACGGGCAGAAACTTTTATTCACACTTAAAAAAATAATAATATTGGAAGGTATCGCCTGACGAGTATGCAGCCTGAAATAAAGATGTAGAAACAATATTATGTCTGTATTATTTTACCAGTCACTGTATTATATTGTGCTTTACATGGAATAATTACTTGTGTATTTCATATAATAATTAGAACCTTATTTACATTTATTACGGTCTTGCTTTAGTAGTAAGTACCAAATATAAATGTTCAGCATAATCAATTTCCATTCTCAAATAGAGTGAGGCGAATGTAATAAATCGCGCGAACAATTAAGATTTAGTGGAGTGTCCTGCGAACAGGTCATGACAGGGCAACAAGTCCTCTGGTAAACACCGTTAGACACGGCAATTTTAAAGCAATTGTTAGGCCAGTCATTAAGCCCTGATTTTCGAATTCAAGAGTAGTGAGTTGAAGTTTAATTTAGGTAAAGAAGATTCATTTCTGATTAAATCCTTGAGATGGAATTGTTTTTCTTTTCACTTTATCTCATAATCTCGGATAGGCATCTTTGGATGTTGAAAAAACGTTAGTGCAAGGAAGAGACCACTTGTCGGTTACATAGACTACATGCCAATTTAAGGGAAAACTTACCGGTGCAGACGAGGAGAAATCGCGGATGCCACTTTATTACCGACTTATTATTTGTGTAATATTGTAACGGTACCGCCGCGTTAACCACCATCAGCCCGTCAAATTTTTTGACGGCAGGCGCCTTGGTTCACGGTTGATGCGCCTATGTCTTGCACATGGAGGTGGTTTCACGAATCAAGACAGTATTTTTAAAACACTGTTTTGATCAGATTCTTCATGGGGTGTTTCTAGAGTTTCCCTTACACCAAAATGTAAAGATAGCGATTTTAGAACGAAAATCAAACCATCAGTTTTCTCAAAAGTTACTCTAACACTCACATACATATTATATAAAAAGAATTACAATAAAAATTTGAAATATTGCATAATTCATTTTTCCGTTTAGTGCTGTGTATTTTGACCCGAAAAATTTTCTGGAAAGAAACAAAAAAGATTAGAGATGGATTGCGTGGTATTTTGTTAAAGAACATATCATTGTTAACGGTAGAATAATGAATAGCTAGTTACTTTCTAACAAAATCCGAAAGAGCTTGATACAAGCTGGGAAAATGATCTTAGAATTAAAATTGTTTGGAGACGCCCATTATAATCTTGTTCATATTCCATAATACAGATAACACAGGATGACATGACTAGTTTTAATATCTACCAGGAAATTACAGAGATGGTATGTAGTCTTTTTTTACAATTATTCCAGCAGTTCAATGTTTAATAAATTAATGCAAAAGTTATAATCTGAACATATGCCATTTTATTGTTTCAGAAGTAGAATCCAGAAAAAAGTACTGCGTTATCACTGGATATATTCACTAGACGCACTAGTATTGTGAACATTGTTCCAGTAAACAACTAAGAACGAAAATATGGCGAAATCTTGATGGATTACATTAATCATCCAGTTGTGCGTGATAACACATTGAGGAGAAATATCAGTCAATCAGAAATTAGTATAGAAACATTTAGTTGCAATTTGTCTATTTATGATGGTAGCTCTTTACATTGTTCTGATTTACATTGTACTAACTTTTGATCACAGCGGTTATGGTAAAAAATTGGAGAAAGTAGTGAAGTTTCCAGAATGTAAACTATTTGAAACGCTGGAAGAAGTGCAAATTCGTTGTCCTAATGCCATGACAATTATACTTCATTATGGACATATTTATTCCAAGGTTACATTTTATTGTCATAGTGATACTCTGGTTACAAATTTTCCTAAAATTACAGACACAGTAAACATCAACACGATAGCAGAAATATACTTTTACAATTGTTCACGGATAAGGGAGAACGTGATCTCTTTCCAAGAGTCTCAACAATATATGTTAACATACCAGATTATTATAATAAGAAATGCAACTTCTAATAGCAATGTATTGAAATTTAATAGCGATGAATTTTACGGTATGAAAATTAGCTCTTTAACTATAGAAAGTGTATATATAAATGGGTTACCTAGTATTCTCTTTCCAGACAGTTTAACGGTACTTGAGATTTCACACACGAACTTAAGTAGACTTCCAGAACAAATATTTGAAAATACTCGAAAGTTGACATTTTTGTTTTTGTCAAATAACGAATTGCACTCTTTACCCAGATTAATATTTCGAAATCTAGACAAGTTAGAATATTTGTCTTTGTCTGGAAACAAACTCCAGGAACTTGATACAGGGCTATTTAGTACATTGCACAGCCTTTCGAAACTTTATCTTGATAACAACAATTTACAGAATCTTCCGTCAAGTATATTTCAATCTCTACAAACCCTTCGAGAATTAGATCTCAGCAAGAACTGCTTCAACAATATTGGTAAATTTATTTCTCCGTTAGCTGGACTAATAGAATTACGTATTCATTCTTGCAATATCAGCAATATTGATAAGGGAGCGTTCACAAACCTGACATCTTTGACTTTACTTGATTTAAGCAACAATCCAATCTCAATTCTTTCTGGTATTAACAGTAGTGAGTTATTCAATCCATTCTTTATATTTTTATTTCTTAGTAATTGCAGTCTTGGTACAAACGCGTCTAATATTCTAAATAATCAGTTAGGGATAGAGGAGTTGGATCTTAGTAGAAATGGCATCAACATTACGCCAAGTTTTCTTGATTACAGAAGAGTTCAAAGGTTAAATTTAAGTTATAATCTACTGCAAAACATTAAATCTCACACCTTTCAAAATCTCACCTTTCTATATGATCTAGATTTAAGCCATAATAATATATCGCTTTTAAATGACAATGCTTTCGCTGGTACATTCGGTTTTCTGGATGTATTGTATGGCCGTATAATACGCGGAGTCTTGAGTCTAAGTTATAATATCTTAAGCAAAATCTCTTCAACTACTTTCCAAAATTTGCCCGTATTAATTTATCTGGATTTAAGTCATAATCAGCTAATTGACTTAGACAATGAAACATTCAGTGGAAGTGATCATATTGAAACCTTACTCTTAAATGAGAATAACTTACCCACAGTTCCTAGAACGTTATTAACTTTACGAAGTTTACGAATACTTGATTTAAGTCATAACAAAATACACAGTTTTGAATGTATATTATTTTATTTCACTACCGTACTGGAAATAAATTTATCATATAATAAAAATGGAGATTTAGAGTGTTGGAACTCATTAATGGGAAGTAATTATTTATATTTTCAAACAATATTGTTCACTCACAATAAAATAAGAAATATTGAAATTATTGGTAACTTTAGCAACCTTCTCTATTTAGATTTTTCAAACAATCATATTACACGTTTTTTGGTCATAAATGCTCCAAATTTGAGGTACTTAGATCTTTCAAATAATTTAATTTCAAAAATCGATTGGGATTGGCGAATTGAGCAAAAATATTTAAAACGTGTAAATCTGAATTACAACATGATCAAAGAAATTACGTCTAATGATTTGAAATTCACATCATGCAATTTAACCATTGCTGTTGAGAATAATCAAATAGCGTCTGTTAAACTGAAACCATGGGAGCTTAATGTAGGTACTGAAGAATCGAATTCAAGTATTATAATGAATATAAACCATAACCCTTTTTTGTGTTCTTGTGGTGTCCTGCAATTCTTAAGATTACAAGATCGAGATATTTACATTTCTGCTGAAGGAAAAAATGTTGCCAAAATGACAGCTGACAATTTAAGATGTTCTGCTCCCTCAGCAGTACAAGAATCTCTCGTTGAGTCGGTCGAAGATTGGACATTGCAATCTCTCTGTCTATTAGGACTCTGTGAATTGTAAATTAGCAAATAAAGAGTAAAAATTATGTTTCTTTATGTAATACTAATACACTATTAAGCTTAAGAGAGATTAATGAATGTAGAAAAATGTTAAAGAAAAATTAAATGTACTTAGTTACTGATTAATCTAAGATGTTCATTCCAGATATAAACACTTCCAACTAGCAGGAAGCTGCATCATAGTAACATTGCTAGACATTACGTCTTTGTAGTTGAAATACCCTGGCTCTGTTTGCAGGTAGATATTATGTTATTGATTCAACGCTAACTGTAGTATTCACTCAGTAGTAGTTTGGGAAATTTGCGTTTAATTTACGATTGTCAGCTCCCAGTTAACATTATATTTTAGCCTTTATTTACGTTGTGTTCCTATCCGCCGATTGTGCTTAGTCCGTAACGAAATGAGGTGCTGTAATTTAAAGTCCTGTGTTACGAGTTTGTAGGACTTAGCCTAAAGCTAATAAAGAGAAGTAACAGAAACAATTTGATGACAAAATTAACCTTATCTCTAAATAGTCTTAAATAACAGTTTACAACTAATGATTTTTTCTAAACTATATGAAACTCTGGATGAAGTAGTGTAGTACAAACTACACATTTTTTCTTTAATTTAGTGTTAAATTAAAATCCGGTGTTGCTTACCGTAGGTGTTTCAGTTTGCTAAATAAGTGAAATAAACTTTTAGATTTCATTAACACCAAAATTTAATGGTTTTGTAAGAACATCTATTTCTGGTTCTTCTATTACGGAAAAAGCTAAACTCAGACTAAAATAATGGAATGAATGTATTTTCTTGTAGATGTTAACCTTATTCACGGAACTACTAGCATGATCTTGTGCAACTCAAAATTTCATACCTCTTTAATAATAGAAGGATCGATATTAGCCATTCTTCAAATGATGAAATTACAATCTAAGAAGAATAAGTATTATAACAGATATTATAAATACAAAACTGTTAAATCTTTCTTAATACAGTTCTCATAATAATGAGAATAGGTTTCTAGATAAAACTACATAAATAAACTCACAACTCTTTTACATCCGAGATCCACCGTGCTAAGCGGTTACCGTACGCGCCTTTGGTGTGGGAGATCCGGGTTCGATTCTCGGTGGAAGCTTATGTGGTTTGGATCTCACGTTAATTAGTAGGTCCTGTTTCACATAGCCTCGCTGCTGAAAGAGACATTAAACTCAAAATCAAGTCAACTCAACTGTTTTACATCCGTCGTTATATAAAATTAATAACATTCAAGTAACAGAACGACCTACAAAACTTGACAATACAAAGATTACAAGGAAATTATAAGAGCTGAAATATTACTGTAAAGAAAATATATTTGTAAACAATATGGCTATAAATTATGGTGTGCTGTATTATCGTTTTAATACGTAGGAAAAACACTTGTTTTATGTACTTTTTCTAAATGTTCCACATAAGTCAAAAAGGACTAAGAAAGGAGCGATTTTTTAAAATTGAAGTTACATTTTCAAACATTCAGCACATGTCATTTGTAAAATAGAAAAGTGACACTGTTCAAAATCATCGACTTTTCAGAAGAGCGAGATGAACATTGCAAATGTTGTAAGTTAACATATGGGAACAAATTACACAATTGTCTCCTAGGGAAGAAATCGCTATGTAAATTAACCAGAGAAATGTGTTTACACAAAAGTCTGCTAGTTTTGAGGTTCATCAGTAGACTCCCCAAAGCATTCGGATCGCTGCACGCTGAATTGTTAATAAAATCGCTATTAACAATTCTAATTGTTTACTTTTTATTCTTTTAAATGTTGATACATAGTTGTGACACAGTCTTTACCCAATTAAATGTAAATAAATCCAAACAATGCAGTTTTTCAGTTGTTTTTAAATCATTGCAATGCTGTGCAGTAGTTTAAGGTACACAAATTTGCTACACACAATCGCCATCTATTTCTGTCAGGTTCCTACAAAGTTCAAACTGCAGAACATATCACGTAAACTTTGATCTGTTAGGAAATTACATGACTAGAAGATTAAGACGTCCTTCTTTTATAATAGAGACTCCCAAAAATCATCGGTTGATAAGAGTTCTATTTGAATTGTTTCAAAGTTGTATGAAAGCTGCCTGTTATGAATATTGCAAATTGGTTGCTACAAAATTCTATTTTATTGTACGTGTTCAGAGTGGGAGCCACTGCTTTTGCTCTGTGATTTTACTACCTAATCGTATAACATTATTTAAGAATTGGGTTTCGTAACTTGGTTTCCCTGTCAAGTATTCATGTCTTTTTATGTTATTTCCTGAGTCGAGCTTATTTCACAGTTCAGAAAAGGATATTTCTTGAAGTCCTATCTTCTAGGACACCAAAGTATCGGTGTACTTTGAGGAATTCACTTGTATCGGTTATATCAAGGAGAAATCTCTATGACGTCACAGATTCCTGCCCTAAACTTAATGCATTTCACATGGAGAATACGGAATAAACAAGAACGCGTTTACATATTTTGTGCTGCTCTACATTCATAAGCAAAAAGGTATAAAGAGCAGGACCAACATGAGTTATAAATCTCGATCGGGGTTTGAGTCCGGTACAGTTGGCGTAATCACAGACTACCATGAAACATAACCTGTCACACTATAAGCAGTTCCTCATCACAGTATCTAACCTCCATCAGATATATAGTACAGGACAATTCCACTGGTATAAGCAGAAGAGGAGGGAAATAGTAACGTTTAATACTAGAAATAGGACAGGCACCGAAATACTGATCTCGCAGTCCATTGTTTAGAAGGTACCTACTACTTGTTAATGCTACCTAATCATAGACTGCCAAAACGTTTTTTTATTTCAATAACTTACATCATAACACACTTTTCCTTTTCTAAATGTTATTTCTGCCATTTTTTAATTACAAAGATTGCATTAATTCCGTACACTTAAGGGATTGAAATGATTCATAAATTATATATATATATATATATATATATATATATATATATATATATATATATATATATATATATATATATATATATATATATATTTAAAAAGTAATATCAACAAACTTCAACAAAAGCGCTAGAAAATTATAACTAATAAAAACGCTGAAAAGGAGAAAATATTAATAGTAACTCGATTAAAAGCAGAAAATAATTCATTACTATTTTGCACATATAAAATACTTCCCAAATCTGAAAAATAGATTAATACCTAAGATAAAATTAGTTTCATGATAGTGTTATGAGGCGTTCATTTCTTTCATTTGGTACAGACGTCGTAACTTTTTATAGTATGAATTATTTTCACAGTTTCAGTACTTTACTATTATTTTAGATATCTAACGCTTTAATTCTCTCGTATTTTGCTAGTGCCTTTGTTGAACTAGATATTCTTTGTAATAGAATTTATTTTATGATTTTGGAGGCGTTTCTGAAGTCGGTTACTTTCTTTTTTAAGTTTGTGTAATCAGCTGAAAATCACTGGAGTCCAAGCGTCGTTGTAAGGACTGTATAATTGTATTTCACTGTCCGCTGTCTGATTGACTACATTACCCTTGTAACCGATATTAAAGTTACAGTGGCTGGAGAAATAAGTACAATCACTACCACTTTAACTTCTTGTCATTAACGTTTATTCCATTGGCCCACTCAGAAAGCATCATTAAGTAATAATTCATTATTAGTTATGAAATCCTGCAAGAATGAACCCCAATTATTCCTTTCTAGCCTTGAAATAATGTCAAAGCTTTCCCTTGTCAAAAGTGTCCGTGATATCTTGACTGTGTTGTTGATTTTCTACAAATGTTTCTGCTAAAAATGGTTTTACATCATTATTAAACTTCTCATCCTGTTCATCACTTGTTTATACATCACTGGGTAAAGTACTAAATAAACTTTAATTAGAACTATTTATTGAAAAGCACCGCAATAGCGAATGGGAATAGAATAAACTTGAAAACTTAAGTAATATATTGGATAGATAGTTGATTTGATACCAACCCATACATCTAATATTCCCAGTTTCAGACTAAGTCCAAAAAAATTTCTTGTATTTTTCTGCATATTTTATGATTTTTTTATGAAAAAAGAAAAAACATGCTTTCCAGCTTCGGCATTCAAAGTAATACCTTCAATTCACGACTATTGAAGGAGCATTTGTATTAGTATTATATAGAGAAGAAGTTGTACCGTGAAATGGAGTTTGTTACACGAATGCTATTCACTTAAATGATATGATAATTTACTTCCTTTCTTGATAATGTTTCAAACATGGCAACGCAAATTAAGTAAATATTTGACAAAGAAACTATCTATGAGTATCTGCTTCAACTAGACCTATATGTACATAACATAATATTGTGATTGTGTAAATTCATAAATTAACCTTTTATAAGTTATATAATAGGGTGAAAGTACTTAAAGATAATGCTTTAGTGTAGACATTGTCGTAGAAGGAATAATTTTCATATGCTTAGAATTCAAATTTTGTGGAGAATACAGAAGCGAAAATTCTAAATTATTTTACTTTACGTGATATCAACATTACCTTATACAGAAACGCAGCGTTATAGTATGAACTATGTTCGGTTCTATTTTTGCTATGGCATTGCTGACAATTGTGAGCAGTTTAATATAAAATATTCCTGGAAAATAAGGGATACTCAACTATTCCCTAAGGCTGAGATAGCACTTCGAAAAGTGGGAATTAGCTGATAGTTTTACGTTTGCCACAAGTTTCAATTATATTCTGGTATAATATTGAATTATATGTCTTTTTTCATGCATGTATAAAATTCTAGCCCCTTCTTGACTAAATACATTTCGTTGTTTGTGCTTAATGCATTACTTTTATTAATTATTAATATAGTCTTTAACAAAGATAAACAACCAAAAAATATAGAGAGAGGAAAACTCACGAATAAGGGCAGTAGGTCAAACAAAATGAATCCAATTATATATTAATATAATTGCATGGTGGACTGTTTAAAATGGTTTGATGTATTCCTATCAAATATTTTAGTATTTCACCAAGTATATAGTTTTTATATGATGGCTCGGAATTAAAAATAAATATATTATAAATATTAAGTAAGTTTGTTATTGAAATTAACTATGATTTTCATTTGTAATGCGCTTAATATTATTTTGTATTACTATAGTATTGTTTACTTTGCTTGACAAAGAAAGTAAGAAAGGAATGAATATATATCGTGAATAAGTAGC
The DNA here is from genome assembly GCF_964235325.1 of Thermobia domestica. Classification (NCBI taxonomy): domain Eukaryota; kingdom Metazoa; phylum Arthropoda; class Insecta; order Zygentoma; family Lepismatidae; genus Thermobia; species Thermobia domestica. Next base: position 375,956,116 of record NC_137454.1, read on the forward strand.
TTCAAAGGGATTTCTTTGGAATTTTAGATGCCTACTCTTAAGCTACACAACTGCTTTTTGAGGAATATTTTGCTATTGTGTTAATTAATGAAAAATATTTTCAAACAAAATGATTTAATAACCGTAATATATATCTGTGCATTGTCTTTAAACTTTAAGAAAAAAACGATTTCATTTGTTTCTAGGTGTTATAATGTTAACAATGTTGTTATGTTTCATTGAAAGATGTTTATACAATAATAAGTAATAAATGTATTGCACAATATGTTTCAAGTATTTTTCTAAGTATTAGTATATCAACCTCCCAATAAATATCTCCAATCTCATTCAACTACGACTGACAAAATGTGATAAGGAATTAGACAAAATCAGTTGTCAGCATGAAAACCGTATCCTTACACGGAATCTTTACCAGAAAGTACATTGGACCTGCGTGTGATTTTGTAAATCCTCGTGTATCTACTGTCATTGATAATCACAACTATGTTATAATGTTAAGTGCAATGAAAACGTTTACTGTACTAAATACTTAGTTATTTCTTTCCTGCCTAAACTACAAACTAACATTCCCACATTTCATAACCTGCCATTAATTTTTAAGCAGAAAGAGTATCAGATAAATTCCTGAAGTTAGGGAATGAAACAAGGCATAGAGTATATTATCTTCTTACAAAAAATAAGTGGACGTGTATTCCAGTGTTTGTTTGTTAATCCTTTATCCCTTTCGGGAACCCGGGTTTTCGGGGTATTTTTTAGACTTTCAGTCAAGCAGCTACTGCATCGTCACTATTTATCCTAGGATCATGGTTCGTACCTCATTCTCTTCAGAATGGAGCTGGTTTTCAAATGATACCACTTGCATGCTCATACCGTATACCAGAAGCGGGAAAAATGATGTCAAAGGGAAACTTTCGGAGGGAATTTTTTTTCTCGCATTTTGGGCCCCTCTGGAGCGGCCCTGTGTGAACGTAGCCATCTAAGAAACATCTGGTAAATAGTACTTTGCATACTGAATGTGTGTGCCAAATTTCAAGTTTTCTTGAATACCAAGGGCGGGAAAAATTTTTATCAGGAATTCCCACCATGCTCCAAATTACCATAAAACACTATGATCTCAGGTAAAAAATTTCCTGAGACATCCCTAATTACCCTAGGGTCATGTTTCGCCCATCATTCTCTTCAGAATAAAACTGCCTTTCAGGCGGTTTGACTCACGTGTCTCCATCATGTATGTAAGGCGGGAAAATGAGGAAAAAAAGGATTTTTTGGGTCTAAATATCCTTTTTTCAACTTTTAGCCCCCTTGGACCCCCCTGTTTTAACGCAGAGATCTGAAAAAAATCTGGTAAATACTACTTGGTGGGCTGAATGCTTATGCACAATTACAATTTTCCAGGTGCAAAAGTAAGCCCGCCAAAAAAAAATATATACCGACAAAGTCCAATATTCCCGTATACAGAAGGAAATTTTTAAACATTCCCTGAGACATCCCTAATTACCCTAGGGCCATGTGTCGCACATCATTCTCTTCAGAATAGAACTTCCTTTCAGGCAGTACCATTCACTTGTCTCTATCATGTATCTAAGGCGGGAAAATGAGGAAAAACGGGATTTTTGGGTAAAAATATCCCTTTTTTCAACTTTTCGACCCTCTGGATCCCCCCTGTTTTAACGCAGAAATCTGAAAAAAATCTGGTAAATACTACTCGATAGACTGCATGTTTCTGCAAAATTTCAATCTTCTACGTGCAAAAATAACCCCGCCAAAAATATTTTACATAAACCCCCCAAAAAGTATTACACGAAAATATAAATTTTAGACTTATGACGTCATCACCTCCTATGTCTCGACGCAGGAAGGTGTGAAACCATACATAATGTCTTCTACAATGCCTCTGGACTTGAAAAAAAAACGGACGAAAAAGCTCAAATAGGAGAGTTAGAACGCAATGTACCATGAAACACCCCGTATGGTACAAATTGTACCATGGAATCCCCAAAGGGTTATAGGAGGAATTATAAATTTTCCCTTATTGTCCTCCTCTGCATTGAAACAACGTTCTATGTTTGTGATTACATTACGGGCAATTACTGAAAACTTTCAATTTAATTTTGGAACACCCTAAGTATCTTTCTCAAGCTACCTTGATTGAAGGGCTGAAGAGTTCAAAATTAACAAGGTATGTGGAATATATCATTAACCTCTCAAGTTAGAAAGAGGAATATTTATATAGAAAGAGGAAGGAAGCAGAAGCAAAATAGTCAGGAATCACCTTAGTCAAATAACAATGTTTGTCAGTAGTAATTAACAATTTTGATAAAATCACGAGAGATGAAACCAAACCTCAGGGTAAATGAAAGTTCAAAAATACTTATTTTTACACAATTAGATAACAACAACATTTTTCAGAAAATGTAATTAGGGCTATCCTAAGATTTTGTAAATTTTTATAATAGCTTATGGCAAATTAAAAGGAAAGGTAATTATGGCAAACAAGGACAATATTTCATATGAAATGAAAAAGTTTGCAACTAAAAATCATTCTTCATTTTGCATTGTGGATTCTGCATCCAGACTCGAAATGAAAAGGTCTGTAAAATGTCAAACATACCGCAAGAGAGAGCATTGTTTGTTCGAAACTAAGCAGAATATGCAAATTTAATAAGGTAAAGTGTGACATCAGGGAACTTTAACTGTCTATTTGCATGAAACATGATATTAGAAGGTCTCTGAAAGTGGCAGGCAAATTTGAATAATTAAATATTTAGCTTATTTCTGTTATAAATGGCTTAGCATTTAGTGAATTTATAAATTGTTTCTTATGTAGTTAAAGCTAACATACCATGTCTGATTTTGAACTCAACGCTCTTGAATGTTCACAATTGAGCAATTTCATTGCTACAAATAGTATCCACTATACTACCTTTGTACGTCAATTGCTTCCTCCATAAAATATTGTCACTCATGACAATAAGAGATTGAAAATATTGGTGCTTTTCACTCTTTCATTTGATCTACGAGTTAATTATTCCCTTTTAGTTATTGATATGATAAATTGCTCTTTATTTAACATTTCAACTCTTTCGAGATATGGTTCAGTAGATATACCAGTTACGGACGTTTAAACAATAAAATGCAACTGTTAAACATGAGTGGTATTCTGGATTTTAGTTTAATACTGGCCAACATAAAACAAAAAAAAAAAAAAACTTAAAATCGATTAGCAAACATGTAAAATGTATTGTTTCTATTGTTATTAGTAGGATCGTTATTAAGTACGAAGTGACGTAAATATTCATAGATACAAGCTTCTAAAATTCTAACAAAGAATGCTTTCAGAAAAAAAAATATATCTTTCTTGCAGTCCCCGGATTCTATTAATTCAATATGCGTAAGGGTAATTTAGCATAATGGAACTTTAGTATTATTTTTGCGGTTTAAATGTTCAAATTTATCTTCGTGGCTAAAGGTAAAGTTGCTCTGAAATTTAGCTTTAAATGTTTTTTTTTCTAATTTAAAAACACTTATATTCATAATAGTATAACGTTGAAAGATTTAGTACCGAGAATAAAGGAAACGGAATGTAAAGAATAATAATTGTAGAATGAATAAAGTCAGACAATACGAGATAACGTCGAAAAAATACTGAGACTCATGGTGTTTGCACACCACAAAGTCCACAGACTCCATAATTCAGAGATAGAAATAGCTAAGGAATTATTATATTTTTATAAAGATTCATAAGTTTAAAGTTTAATCGAATCGTGCTTGTATGTTTATTTAGAATACCAATTACAGCGTTAATAGCTGAAGAATTTTACAGAAAATAAATTATAAAGGTCTTTCTTTATCTGTTTTCCTTAAAAAGTATCGTTTTAAGAGCCCGACTTAAAAAGCAAAAAAAAAAAAAAAAAAAAAAAAAAACTAATTCGTCTTATGAGCAGCAAACTTTTATCAGTTTGTTTTTCTTTTCTGCCAGATTGTAATACAGACCTTGCAAGTAAATGTTATTATACTTTGTTATCACAAATTTTCAGCTCTTTTAGAAACATAGGGCAGTTACCTCTCACTCTTCTATGAAATAGACGAGTCGGATGACTCAGATTTTGTACCAGAAAGCAGTAGAATGTTTCCGCTGCAAAGAAGTTGATTGGAAAAAGATATATTTTGTGTTCACACGACTTGGGAATGAAGCAATTAGCAAATCTGGTGAGATAAATGGTTTATAATTGTTGCCTGTTTGCAGTTACCGTTTCCACTACTTCCATTGCTTATTTAATCATTCTAGATTATAAATGTATCAAATTTGTGGCCAAGAACAACCGTAAATTTTTGTATCGTAGGAATTGTGTTTATTTACAACAAAAATTTCACATGCGTACTCCTATATTTTCGTTCAATTTCTACCTTGTCAGTGGGAAAAATTCGTGGTAAAAGAGACAGATTTAAACGGAACTCTTAAGGATCTGGGATAACTTACTTCAGACTGTTACTGGAAGGCATGTCTATGGTTTCTTAATAGGAGTGTAAACATGCACACACACACGCTTGTACCGACAATTCCACACACTCAGTAATGCATTTGCCGAAAACATATTTGTCAGAATGCAGCAATCAAAGACAAAAATTCACTTTTTTGCCCCTAATAATGTATTACTTAATTTAGTGTTTTTATTTGTATTCATAAGTTGTAATGCTATTTTCAGTCTATGTTTTTAATTTATTATTATTATTATTATTATTATTATGAATAATAATAATAATAATAATAATAATATAAATAATATAAATAATAATAATAAAGAGTTAAAAATTATAGAGTAAAATGTTTCTGTGGCTGTAACGAGTTAACTGTATTTTCATTAATTTCATTGAGAAAAAATCTACTTTTAACAAAAAGATTATATATATATATATCCAAAGTGAGGGATAACAATTGATAGAACTTATTAGGCTGAACAAAATTATACATATCAGTATAAAGGCTGATTCATAGTTTTTGAGAAAATTGAAGAAAAATAAGTATTTTGAAACCTAAAAATTGACATTCAACGAAAAAACCTGTTAAAATGAGACTAACACTCTAGGATATCTCCATGAAGATCTCTAATATGACAGCATGAATTATGGTTAATGATATATAAAAATTATGATAAATACTTAAATTATATTTTGTATTTAACTAAAATGTATCCCATAATAAATGCCAGGGTTAAATTAGGGTGTCTAGTTTTCTTTATTTCGCAAGATGGTAAGTTGTTTTTTTTTTTTTTCTGCCAAATTGGTAGTACAGTTGAAACAGATTGTTTACAACTACTTTCATGTATTGCATAAAGATATATAAAATATCGTGTTAAATATCACACCCTGTTATGTCTTCTCCTAAAAGAGCAATTCATATGCCTGATAATTATGAACGTAACACTTTAACGTCTTGCAACATTTCTGATTTTAATTCGCTTTTCACCAATGTTCTTGTGTCTATTTCCAAAACTAGAAACCACGAATAAAAATTTACAGAGTAATTAGAATTTCGTAATTACATAGATATAATTCCGTAATATCCATCATTTTTAGTAGTTCAAAAATCCGTAGCTTAAAATCAATATACATAGTCTATATATTAAAGAAAGAACAACATAAATACATGGACATTGTACTGAAACCAATCAATTATTAAAATCATTTGCAGAATAACTCATAATTTAACATAAACGAATGTATAACATTTTATAAGACTACATATAAAATTTCAATAATCTTAACAAACAAAAAATAGCATATCTTCTGCGAGCTAGAATCTCAGGAAAAAAGGAGACGAAACAGTCAGTTTGATATGGAATATTCATATTTTATTTCTTCTAGTTCTGATCAAAAAAGTTATTATCCTTTCTGTGAAAGAAAGAAACTATATGCTTTACTGTTTATTTTTCGTCGATTATTTTAATTTCTGAGTTTTACTGTAGAATAACGATTTTATTTTTACATTCTGATTTTCGAGATAAGTTCATAATAAAATGGGCTTCTAAGGAGAAAGTGCATTTTCTGAAAATAACAAAATCAATCTTAACACTATTCGGTAAGTCTGAAAGCAAAGGGAAATTTCATATTTCCAAAACCATCGTATAGTAAGTACTGGATATTATACCCCTACTAGCTGTTATCTCTGTTCTTCGCACGGATCAGATAAAATCTCAATGTAAACAAACTTAACAACGAAAGAACAATTGAGAAACATTTCTAAAATTTGATCTATTTTGTGTGAATGTATATCCAACAACGTAGATATGTTTTCAGTGGGATGGCCGATGGGGACAGTATTTGAACGTAAACACTATCGGAAGGGGTCACTACACATATGAGCGACCAGAATAAATATTGATTGACACAAATATTGGTCATCGTTCTCTATGACTCAGTGGTTCTAATTTAAAAAAAAAACAACGCCTCCGGTCCCCAGTCGATGGAGGCTGCATTTGAAAGTCAACACCTGTGGAAATATCACCATTCATCTCAGCGACAGCGAAAACTATGGATTTGACACTAATATCGGTCATTTTGGATTATTTTTACATGTCTCGATGACCCTCTATAATGGCCCCCGTTCCTTAGCTGATAGGGGCTAAATTTGAAAGTAAACGCGATTTTGAGTTTCAACATTGAGCTCAGCGACTCCGAAAACTATGGATTCGACACTAACATCGGTCATTTTCGATTATTTTTACATGTCTCGGTAATTCCCCTTTATTATGACCCGTTCCTTAGCTGATGGAGGTTAAATGTGAAAGTAAACGCGATCTTTAGTTTCACCATTGAGTTCAGCGAACCCGAAAACTATGGATTTGACATTAATAACTGCCATTTTAGATTATTTTTACTTGTCTCGGAGTTTCCTACGGTGAACCCTGGTCTGCAAACAATAGTGGATGAATTTAAAAGTCTTCGCTAATGAAAGTATCATCATTGATTTTAGCGGCCGCGAAAACTATTGATTTTACACTAATATCGGTCATTGTGGATTATTTTTACATTTCACAGTGACCCCCTTTATTATGGCCAAAGTTCCTAAGCTGATGGGGGCTAAATGTGAAAGTAAATGCGATTCTGAGTTTCATTATTGAGCTCAGCGAACCAGAAAACTATGCATTTGACATTAATATAGGCCCTTTTAGATTATTTTTACAGTCTTGGATTGCCCCCTTCAGGTAACCCCCGGCCCGCGTACAGTGGTGGAGGAATTTGAAAAACATCGCTAATGAAAGTGTCACCATTGTTCTGAGCGACCGCGAAAACTATGGGTTTGACACTAATATCGGTCATTTTCTACTACTTTTACATATCAAGGTATCCGCCCTCCCGATGACCCCCACCCCGTAGACGGATAGGATGAATTTGGAAGCTCATGCGATCGGAGTTTCACCATTGATCTCAGCGACAACGAAAACTATGAATTCGACACTAATATCGGTAATTTTCTTCCACTTTTACATGTCTCTTTAAACGCCTCCTGAAACCCTCTGGTTCGAAGTTTGAAAAAAGCCCTCCGCCTTGGTTTGAGATCTGGACCAAGGTATACTGAACCAAAATTTCATAACTCTCGGGCAACTTGTCTGGTCCCCAAGCCGGTCCCTGTAAACGCCTCCCCTGAGACTCTCGTGGTTCGAAATTTAAAAAAAAAAAAAAAAAAAAAAACGCTTCGTCTTAATCTGAGGCCTAAACCAAGGTAACCGTAACAAACTTTGGTAACTCTTGGTCCACTCGTCTAGACCCTAGGCCACACACAGACATACAAACACACAAACTCTTTATTTTATTTATATTAGATTAGATTATTAACGTTTATGAAATGCCAAAGCATGAAAAATATGATAGATATATTTTATCGATCTGAAGGAAATAATATACTTGAATGCAAATTTTCATTCGCAGTTTTCGAGAATATCGTAAAAAGAAATTTTGTTTTTTTGTATACCTACGAATGTATGTTGTAAATCAAACTAAATCTGAAATAGAAACTAATCAATCGTTGTATTAGGTATCTATTGAAACGATGTAAAGCATGGTTAATCCTATAAAGCCCACAACTATAATCTACTCATAAACTTTTTTGTTTTATTATATTGTATACAAATAAGACATTGATCACATGAACAAAATTACATCTCTCGGTGAATTATCATGAGAAATCGTTGAGAAAACAATGAGAAACGAAGTTTTATGGCGTTAAAATGTACGTCTTCCTTGCCCATCTGGTGGAGTGAATAGCTTTATTAAGCTAGCAAAATGTTTCTTATTAAATTATGTACTGCATGGGAAAAATATGAAGCATTAAGTACCAGACTGTTGATTGCTCCTAATAGAAACGCAGATACTAGTTGAATTTTAGTGTTCAAACAGCTGATTTACAACCAGCATTACAAAACGGATTCAGGTAATGAGCCAAGCGTCTAATGTGTTTTTATTTCTGCCTGTGAAGTCTTTGGATATGAACTATCATCTGAACTCATGGCAAGTAATTTATCTTTGTAAAATGTACTGCATAGTGAGCAAAGAAACACTATCATTGCCTAGCGCATTGGTACACACAGAATTTTATCAACGTGGGTTAAAATCGATAGTTTAGCAACTATTCACTTAGCATCACTAGGCAAAATGGGAAGTATAGAAAGGACATCATGAACAAAAAATGTGATTTTTCTACGTAAAATGAAACAGAAGACTGAAAAAGTTGAAAAAATGGACCATACGCGAAATTTTAATCTAATACAGGGTAATATATACCTAGTGCAACACAGAAAAATTTCAAGATTTGGAAGAACTTTGGGAGGGCGGAGATTTTGCCCTCGTAACATATGTGGACTCAGAGTTACTGACAAAAGAGCTAAAATATGCATTCTGAATTGCTAATTTAAACTAGGTATTATAAGTATGAAGTACTTGCTTGCAACTCTAGAATAAAAAATGATATGCTTATTCTATTTTGACTTAAGTGTCAGAGAAAAGGCTACCAGGTAAAAAGCACTGTTGTGTTTCGGAAATGAGTCTTGTTTAGTTTCATATGCCACGATTATATCCTTTATACTGAAGGAAACGGATAATTAATGAGAGCAGGTGATGGTGAAATTAAATGTTTGTGCTTCCCATCGGGAATCGAGCCCGAGACTACGTGCACCAAAGGCGTACGCCCTATGCAGGACATACCTGTACATATAAGATATATATATATATATATATATATATATATATATATATATATATATATATATATATATATATATATATATATATATATGTGTGTGTGTGTGTGTGTTGGGTGTTCTAAAAGTGCCTCCCACACGAAAAGTAATCGCTATTCCTCAGGTCAGTAAGTGCAAATGCTATATGACAGTATACCCTCACGGATCTCCTTCAACTACTATGGATAATAAAAATTCCATTTTGTGGCAACGTTCCAGGTTAACTTGCAACCTTTACCAATACTCTACGAATCCATCAAGCAGTAACATCGATTGCTACGCTAATAAGTGATACTAGTGTCAACGTCTATTGACTTTAGTTCATATCTTGAAACAAATGATGTAGCTATTTGTTGGAATGGTAATCTACTCTATGGTTGTCTCATACTTAAAGTTGCGACTCCAGACGAGGATCCGAACAGGGTGATTCTTTATTGGAAGCACAGGGTGATTCTTTATTATATATACAGGGTGATTCTTTATTGGAAGCACATACAGACGTGGTTTATATGTCACTATACTGCAAAACACTTCAAGTTTGGCTCACGTAGTGAGTAGTTGCGGGGTTGACCACAAGCAGCGCCATCGGTCAGTCGTTGGAAATGGACACTTTCACTGCTGCGTAAAGAGATAAGTGCGTGTTTTGGTTTGAAGAAACGAAGTTAGCAACGAGTGTACAGCATACGTTTCGCACACAATACAGCAAGAAACCACCCAGCAGACCAACAGTGTACAAATGGTACAGGACATTTGTTGAAACAGGTTGTTCTGTGAAACACACAAAGGCTCCAGGGTGCTCACCCGTGGACTGACGATGTGGTGGAAGCAGTTAGGGAGAGTTTTGTCTGCAGTCCTCCAAAATCTACACGACGTGCATCTCAAGAAACTAGTGTCCGTCAGACCACTGTTTGGCTTGAATTGCGTTCACGTTCATCCATGAAGACTGTCCTTGGTTCAAGCACTGAATGAAGCTGATAAACGTATCCGACATGAATTCTGTGTTACCATGTTGGATAGTATTAGTAGTGATGGGTCATTCTTGAACAATGTTGTGTTCAGTGACGATTCAACTTTTCACCTTTCGGGCCGCTCAACACACACAATTGTCGTAATCGGGTCACTGAAAATCCACATGCGCACGTGTAACTGTTTCGTGACAGCCTCAAAGTGAACGCGTTTTTCGCTGTTTCCAGAGTAAGGGTAAAGACATATCGAACAGACAACGCGACTGAGGTCGAGATTTAGGTCGCGGTCGCACCCTCGATACTGGCACAAACACATGGATTCAAATGGGTAAGGGCACGCGGAAGATGTACGCTACATCGCGAGCTAGAGGTCGACTGCGAGGGGGAATTAGTGGTAGCTATGATAAACAACCGAGGTTGTTTTTACATCGGTGTTCAACGCAAGCATCGTAAGAAATACAAACAACATCATAATAGGCACGCTTTAAATAGAGAATGGAAGGAAATAGCAACGGAAATGGGAATGTCAGGTAAGTTATTCACATTTATTTGAGAATGTACTGTAGCTTATTATTATAAAAGACAGTGGCGGTTACACGGAGGGGGCTTTCGGGCTGAATTCCGTAAGTTGTGGAATTTCTAAAGAAAAAAAGCTACTGTTAATCATATCTATGCTTAAAAACTTCATGCCCCCCTATAATTCCGAGATTAATAAAAAAGGGCTTCTCCTAAATTCGTTATTGATATAAGGTAAAGAAATACCTGTAAAATCAGGCACGTATCCATAGGGAGGAAACGTCGAATAATGAAATTGTAGTGACGAAACTTCATTTGCTCAAGTTAATAACCCTCTCCATCTCGAAACCTGAAGACAAACCTGAAGACAAACCATATTTTAGCAATTTTCATGTCTCGTCTCGAGTCCATCCCTATTTATAAGCTGTTTGGTCCTTTCAATTTCAAAATATTGTTTTGTAGTGATTTTTATTCAATAATTTCACACGCATCACAGTAATGTTTCTCCTCAAACTGAGAACTTGCTGCAAGGGTGCGACCTCCTAGTTATGTGCGCCCTTCATCCATTTAGATCTAGACATTGAGGTAGCGAAAGCGACTTAAAACTCGACCTCGATCGCGAGGTCTCTTCGGTATGTCTTTACCCTAAAGGCTTCTTTGCTGAGAGCACCATCACCGGCATCGCCTATCTCGATATGCTCCAGAACTTCCTTGTTCCACAGATAGATGAAGATGACTGCGATGGCGGCTTATGGTGGCAACAAGATGGCGCCCCGCCTCACTGCCTGATATAGGAAAGGGAATTTCTTGATCAGCTTATAAGTAAATAGGTCGTAGTGGACCAATTGCCTGCCCGCCACGATCTTCAAATTACGTGCCACTTGACTCCTTTCTGTAGGGGTTTGTGAAATATAGTGTACACCTTCCCCCTACCTAATAATATTAATGAACTAAAACATCGCATCACAACACCCATCGCAGACGTTACCCCCGAAATGCTGGCTACGGTTTGGCAAGAAATCGACTTTCCTTGGGAGGTGTTCAGGGTGGATGCAAGTGCAAACGTTGAGCCATCGTGGATTTGTCACAAACAACTTGAAGTGTTTTGCATTATAATGACATATAAACCAATGTGGTGCCAATGAAGAATTATAACTGATTGAAGTTGTACATAAACCCTGAGTATAGTGAACAAAACGATGTAGAGAAAAATGGAAAAGAACGAGAGAATTCCGTGGAAATTTCAGACATTGTGTTTGTTCATCACCTCTATAATTACTTTCCTAATGGATATTGCGAATATGGTTTCCCCTGTAATATACTTACATAAGGTCAATGACTCTACTTACAGTGGAAGTTACTCAAAACTGTTACGATAATTTAGATATCAATTTAAGCTGTGGTTCTTGTACATAGCCTCATTACTGACGAAATAAACAATCAAACAAATCACCATTAATCAAGGATATGTTCAGTTAAAAATACTATAACCGTATTTTGAAGAGAAGTTAAGATAATTTCGACTCATCTGGATTGGGACACTTTCTTCAATTACTCTGACTACATTTATCCAAACGTTTTGATCTTTGTAAATTAATAGACAATAATCTTGAATAAAAACATCGATTTCTCAACACAAAATTAAAACTCAACAACTAGAGAAACTGTGGATAAAATCCACAATATTTTCTCATCTCTCTACATTCTGGAATCTTTCTAAATTCCCAATCTCTAAGAAATCGGAATGTTCTAAAATTCCGGTTATATTCCTAGAACAAAAACCGGAAAAGAAAAGTTCCGTTTTCTAATTCCTAGAGCAGAAAAAAGCAAGAAAGGAAAATAAAAAGCAAAAAGGAAAGAAATGGAGTTATGATTAAAATAAAGTCTACTAAAGATGGTAAGGATGATTACACCAAACGAAAAACTTATGTTGCAGATGCAACCGACAATGGCACCCAAAGAAGTGTGTTGCAGAACATCGTAGTTTCTTTCGTAGAATTTCCAGTGGATAGATAAAGTTAAAACCACAATTACTGTTCTAGAAATTAACCGATTACCTTTAATAACTAGCTTGGCTGTTATAGACTATTTATTCAAGAGAAGAGATTTGAGAAATTCATTTGCTCTTGAGCTTTAGAAGGCGAGAAACGGACGAGCCAACAAACTAACATTATCATATTGCAAAACTGTGTGAGTTTTTAAAAAAAAAGTAGAGGATAAAAGCTCAGTGTTGGATGTAGTCGTGATCTTTATTACTGATTTTAAAAAGTCTTCTTGGTGGAATTTACCGTAGAGATAAGAATGCTTAAAAAAAAAGAAAAACGTATCAGTTTACAAGGTCATCTTCTTTAATTAAGGAGCCAAGAAGCAGTCTGGAACTTTGCATCTCTTTCATGTTTTCATTCCAATTCCAACGTAAATCAACGAGAGACGACAAAATTTAACAACATTGGAATAGAAGAAGAAAAGCACGTAAGTATCTAATAATTAAAATAGACCTCACTTAGTTAATTAACTAAAACTAATTTATCTGTTTATTCTATAAACACTTTTCTAAAAATGGTTATTCATGTGAATTAGCGCGCAAAGTTTTCGTTCAAGTCACGTTGGTACAGCCTGGTCTTGTATTGTCTTTGTGTTCCCCTGTTTATTGATACATTTCGATTCCATTAACTCTTCGGGGACCGCTGTGACTTAGTGGTAGAGCTTTCATCTCTGGTGCATGAGGTCCCTGGTTCGATCCCAGCTCGCGTCAATAAAATTTGTGTTGGATAAACACTGTGTGCGTGGGTTTCCTCAACGTTCTCCCGTTTCCGCCCATTTTCTTCATTTCACCATTTCATTCATTTCTCATCATCACCGTCGCCTTTAGTCTAGCCGGCATAAACGTACACTTCTGACATTTAAATGAATAAAAAGTCCTGCCATCTGTTGTTTCTATGTACATTACTTTCCCAGTGTAGATAAACTTTTTCCTCTCCCACAGTTGTAGAATAGCATCGAAATTTTGGAGACATATATGTAGCGTGAAGTATATGTTCATTTATACCATTTAAAATTTAGCATACACTTTATTGTTTCACTGCTCTCAAAACCGGTTGTAAGTGATGACCCGCAACAATTCACAATTTTCCATTCATGCTATCATTTCTTTATTTCCTATTTCCTATTGTGATGGTAAGAGGGTGTTTAAAGGTGTTCACTTTTAGGTAATCTTAATTTCGATATCACGTTCACTCCACTTCAATCACATTTCTACATCACTCCCACTCGGTCTCACGCTCACATCATCACTTGGACATCATGGTCAGTCGACCTCATAATCACGTTTCGACATCACCTTCAGTTGACCTCACATCTTCACTTGGATATCATGCTCACTTTTCTCATACTCATATCTTTTCTACATCACACTTTCTTGACCTCATATTCACAACATCATTTTGACATAACGATCACAACATCTTTTTCTACATCAAACTCTTGATCTCCCGCTTACAATAATATTTGGACATTACGTTCAGTCGGTCTCATACTCAGAACATTACTTTGACGTCACTCTCACTCAATCTAACGCTCACTACACAGCTTCGGCATCACACCCTCTCTACCTCACGCTCATAACATGACTTTAACATCACTCTCTCACTCTCACTAATCACTCTCACATCATTTTAATCTCATAGTCATTCGACCCCGCGCTCAGAACATTACTTCACGATCACTCAACTTTACCTCACAAAAATTCGACATCTCGCTCACTAAACGTCACCCAAACCTCGTTTCGATTTCACTTCTATTTAACCTTCTACTTATGTAATCATTGGAAAGCGAAATTTTGAAGCCTTTATCAGACTTTTAAGTTTCAGCCTGAAGGAGAGCTAAGAGAAGTACAGTGGAAAGCCACTGTTCTTATGAAATAACGTTCTGAAATTTATGATATTGTGGTTAATTTTGTCAAAGGAATCCGTGCAGGAATTCTGAGCATAGGCGTCAGACCTCTTAAGGCTTCACAGAAGTAGGAGAAGAAGGTAAATATAATTAGGGTGTAGAAGCGGGAAATATTGCTTGAAAGGATTATTTTGAATATTTTGTTTTGATGGTCATATTTTTATTTCGACACTTAATAGCAAATACAGTAATGACTATTAAATACATTTATAAATAAGTAAAAATTCCTTTAGAAAACAATTCGATTAAAACACGAATGAAACCGGTGAGATCTACATACTGAAGTACAGGGAAGATACAAATGCATCAAAATTTACATTTTGGAATAAATTCAAAATGAAGGTTATTGTGGAATCTGAGTCTGTTGTGATTTCACTACACTTCACATAGATAAGTAATGAGAATCAAAAAAGCTTATTTCAAGCTGAAAATTACTGGTGAGGGTCGCTGGCAAAATGATCTGATCAAAGGTGTTTTGTGATATGTATAGTTAATGTTGCTCAAGATACAAGGAATTTCTTGTCTCAAAATCGAGACGAGGTGTACATTTTTTAATTCAACTCAAGACGAGAATCATGAGATTTTTTTTGTCATTTTCAGAATTGAAACGGAATGGAGACGAGAAATTTTTCGAGTCTTCTGGTAACACTAGTTGGCTCATATATTTTGGTCCAAAACATAATTTAGTGATATATGGTTCATGATTTTAAAACATATAAATTGATAAATTGTTTGCACGACAAAACTAAAGAGCATTTATAAATGTTTAAAAATATGGCATCCCATTACACAATACATGGCAGTAATAAAATTTATTTAATATGGTTTAAATAGCTTTATTTCACACACTTTTATCTTTTCATGTGGAAGGAGATGAAATTAAGAAAAATAAAAGGTACAGGCCTCCGCACTAAACGTTCGCGGTCTCACTTCTTAAACTGAATCATATTACACTATAATCGTTACGAAACCGTTTACTTTGGAAGTATATAAACATAAAAATATATTTAATATTTAGAAAAGAAAAACTGTATCGAAGAAAACACCTCCAAGTGCAAATTATCCTTTATGAATCTTTCCATGGACAATTATGTGATTTCTGACATATTGTAGAGTTGTTAAAAATGTTTTCCTATTGAATAAGAACAAAATTTCCTGAGTAGATTTTTGTAGTAATTGTCCAGGAGAACTCACCCCCCAAGAGTAAACTTCCTCTGTGAAAATTTTTAGTATATTTTAGGTTTCTTAATATAACATTTTTTAAAGAAACATGAAAAAAGGAGGAAAGTGTGGACGCAAAAGAAAGACCCACACCATACTAGGTATGATTTTCACGCTTTTGCAAACGTTTTAGATTGTTGGTCCAATCCCTGTGTATAATTGCTTTCTCCCTGCTGATCTAGTGCTTAGCGCGTGCGCCTATGGTGTACATAGTCTCGAGCCCGATTCCCGGTGGGAGAGTACACAAAATTTAATTTCATAATCACTCCCTTTCATTAATCATTCATCTACTAAGAACAAATGCTGGGACGCCAAACTATATATATATATATATATATATATATATATATATATATATATATATATATATGTAATTTTTATTTCCTTTAAAAAGTTTAATAGAAATTTCCAGTCAGAATTTATGGCAATCAAAATGTGTGCTTAAATAGTGAATGAAAGTTAATAAACTAAACATGTATAAGGAACATTTCTATATAATTTTGTATATATTTAAATCTACAACTAGCAATATTAGTATATCATATGTGAAAAGGACATAGTAATAATATTACTTGTTTTAATGACTGTGATATAATTTATTTAAACAATTTATTTTGCTTAGTTCAGAAAAGACCAGACAAGACGTGTTGGTTGGTCCCCGCGAAGGAGGGCCAGAACGTCCAGCCGTCAGGCTACTTTTCCAGAGAGAAAGTTGTTGAATGGTCAATGGGCCTTCATCATGGACAGGTTCCATTTCCTTTTATAACGTTTTCCCATCAGCAAGATGTTCTGATGAATATGCTCACCCTGCTCACTTCTTATATAGCAGCTAATTCTTCAGAGAAATAACTCAAATGGAATTGCAGACAGTGAATGGATTCTAAAATACAAATTTCATTCTTGTATCTCATAATTTTTCAAGAAGGTTCTGTACCAATATTTCATAGTTTTCTTCTCTTGATGTCGAAATCTAGTTTCTTGACCAAACTTGGCAGACAAGTGTGGAATGTCAAGAAACGAACGTACGCAAAATTTGAAGTGCTTCCGTTCATAAAGACGGACGCAGTGGCCAAAAACCTGATTGATCAGAATACGACAGAACAATGTGTTTCAAGTTTGAAAATTACATTTTATGTGTAAAACAAGTGATGAAAAACAAAAACACATTATCAGATACCGGGAGGAAGTAAAATATCTATTTGAAGTTATGCTTATCATGACCTCTATTTTGAAGTCGGCTATCTTGTATCTTGTTCGACTTTTTTAAATTGGAGGGGGGTCATGTAATATATCAAATTGGGCTACAATTTTATGAGAAATACAATGGTGGAGTCTATTTTTCCATAAGTTTATATTTGTAAGGCATAATGAAATGCACATTGGTATGAGTGCATCGGTTTAAAGATTTCTTAACAGCTGTATCTTCTGAAAAGAATTCAAATCTGGAAAAACCTAATGTATGCTAGTGAGAATATTATGTAGCTACTTATGAAAGGTATAATCAGTTTGAAATCATTATCGACTGCAGACAAAATGGTGATGAGACGATTACAACTTTAAGGAACTGACGGAAGATGGATGACATATTTTCCATTGGATTATTCGAGTTAGAAGACAAATCTTCACAAGCAGCCACCTATTCAGTACGAACTAGTATACATTCCGTTTTCCTGACTTGATTTAAGAAAAAATACATCCACGGGATTTTTCGAAAGACAGGCCAGAGTTTATCCTCTGCCTGTTCTGTACTTTTAATATACCTAGCTAGGTAGCTATAATAAGAGAAAGAATATGAAAAAAGTCTCACTGAGTTTGATTTATTTGATATCATCTCGGTATTCACAGTAGTATCAAATGGCATAATCAGTAAAAACGCCAGCAACTTTTACTTACTGGGGTGTTCAAAATAAAAGAGGGTGTGCACCAAGAATAATGATATACATTTTTACACAAACTCAAATAAAACAATATTTTTACGCCCAGGGGTGTGTGTAAGGAAATTAGGGGAGTGTTAGAGGTGTTGGTGGTGTGCGAAATACTTCTCGGACATAATATCTATTTTTACAACTTGTAAACGTTAAAATATAAGAAACTACTGCAGCATTAAATTCAGAAAATATTTGCTTATGCCCGAAAACTTAATACAAACTATTCATTTAATTATTAGGGAGAGGCCATGCCCTCCCTTGAGGAGTTCATGGATGTACCTGTATTGCAATATGTTGTTCTGTGTACTTGACAACCGAGAGTAGCAGAGCCATCTTAACGATACCATAGCCACTTGACCGGGGACCCCGCAATCATTGGGGTCCCCGCAAGCGGAATGGTATATATTAATTACATGTATTAGGACCAAAATTTAGTTATAGGGATCATAACGCACCTGTTTGCTCTGGGGCCTAATATGCTATTAAAACACACTGGAGAATAGATTTAGCACTAGCGCGGGGCCCCCTTAGGCGCGGGGCAGATTAGGAGCAATCTGTCCAATCGGCTTAAGGCCGGCGATGGCTAAATTATACAGCGTTCGTGCATTTCTCATGGAAAAGTACAGCAAATTTTAGAAGAAATGCATTGGCCAACGCCTATCATTGCTCTAACACTATACTTGCGCGTCATTTGATCAATTATATCTACGCCACACTTTGTTTCATTATAAAACGTTACAGAATCAGGTATCCTCTTTTGCTGGCTTCGTCAATTACTACATCAGTTTACATACTGCTCAAAAATAAAACATTTTTGTTAACTTTTCCCTGTTGTGATGTCAAAGTGCAGTCACTAGTTGGTACACAAGTGTGTGGTACAAGGGATCCTTTGGCTTTTGTAGTGAAGGTGGCATATCTTTTTTATTTCTGTTCAAAGTTCTACAATGCTAGTGCGATGTTGTTTGAGCTTCTTTGCTGAAGAAAGTGATGTAAAAAAGTTGTATGTTCTGATGTTTCTACCTGTATTCAAAAACGGTTCTGCAAGTGTTGTAGAGTCACACTCTCACCTACACTCTACATTGAAGGTCTAGTTTCATCTTTTACCAAGTACGGAACATAACATAACGGCATTGAGAACATAACGATTAGTTGCGTCGGTAGCTATCCAAAACTTCATGCCATATTTATCCGGTTTGTTCGCCATACATTGGATGAATGGGCACCTGCATTTACAAGGATACAGTTGTTCATCAACTGTGATGTTTTCTGTAGGTCAATAGCACGCAATACAATTGTAGCGAAACTTTTCCCACAGTTCAGATACAAGACAGAATTTATCAGTTTGCTTTCGTCGTGCCTTGTTGCCTTATCATCAAAACGAAAATATTTCATAATCTCCCACAACCTGTCCCTTGCCATTGTCTGAGAGAAAAATGGTGGATCCCATGTCTTATTCCAAAAATCTTTCATAATTAGCCCTCTTGCTCCGTAAGCTCTACAAGCATACATTATTGCAATAAATGCATCTATTTCTCGTAACGACACAGACCATGATAAATCTCCTGTTACACGATGGGTCTCTTTTTCTGTACAGTCCTTTATCAACCTAAGCATTGAATCAGTGACGAACAATCTCCACGCAGTAACTGGTGAATCTTTATCCATGTATCGTTTGGCATGCCTAGTCGGCCCACTAGTTTCCCTCAAAATATTTTCATTACTTCGTCTACCTGTTGAATGACCTGGGGCGATTCGAACCCAATTAGGTCCATCGTTTCAGCGTTCCTCCGCTCCGATATCTGCTCTTCCTGATGAAGTCGATCTATCGCCGCTGCTAACGCCTCCTGACGCACTATTATCTCCTTCACCTTGAACTTCGGTGTCAACAGTCGCAGAACGTTGATTCGGAATTCTTGATTTTGATCGGCTTCCTACACGGCGACTAGGATGACCCCTTGTCCTCCCTCTGCCTCTTACAACTCTACTGGTCACATCCAAGACATTATTATTCTCACATTGTGAACCACAAGTTTCTTTCTCATCAACACTGTCACCACTGGTAGAATATGAAGGACAATAATTATCGTCACTGCTATCACTAATAATGTCGGAATTCACATCATCACACTCATTTTCAGATTCTGATGGTGATATGATCTGGAATTCTGCCATAATTTCTGCCTCTGTTAGGATATTTTGCGGACGATACGACGACATGCTCGTTTGTCTAATATCGTAACACGTAATTGATGGATTTGTTTACATAACTTGTTGTAGTTTCGCGGCGCGCTCTAAAACTCAACTACTGAACCATCAAAACCGTCAGCACTACCTGCCGAAAAATAAGTGAAATGAATACTCTTCAATGTTTATAATAACTTTCCTTCATATAGCTGACAGCAAGAAAAGGTATTGTTGTAGTAGTTACAGTATGGATGCGCTTGGTTAAGTTACCTGAAACAAATATTAGAAATTATCCAAAGCTTCATTGTTTACTGAAAAATACCAAATTACAGGGAAGATCATTTTACGTAAGCGGTAGAATAAAGAGAAATGTGTAAAAGGGCTAACCCGTCAATTGACAGTATTCCGTCCCCGATTTTAAATCCTTATTTTTTCAAAAGTATTAAACAGTAATATTTAATAAAAACCATGACAATAAATCTTATAAGAAATAAATAAAAGCCAAAAACTTTAAAATTATATACCAAACCCATTGCAAATAACACATAGTACAAAAACTCGAAACTGTCAATTGACGGATCTCCGTCCTTCTAGTGTTAATTTATTCAGCATATAAGGGTAACCAAGAAATCCGTGCCGCTTTTTGTGGAGATATGTGTTCAATTCGCCCTCATACCGTGAGTTGAATGCCAATGGAGATACGGCGAACATCAGTTGTTGGTATGGGTATATCTAATATACTACCTGGTTATGGCAGTTCAGTTAAACCGTAAACTTGCGTAAGAACAGTGAACACGAGACCTCCATAGAGCGTCATAAGGGCGTATATGCTAAACGAGTTCAAACTGGGGTCAAACTCCGCTACAGCGGGGCGGAAGATATGCCAGGCTTTTGGTGAGGGTGTCGTGACTACGCGGAGAGTGCAGCGGTGGTTGAGCTAGTTTAAGGACAGTAACGAAACACTCGAAGACGCAAAACGTGCCGGAAGACCAAAAATGTACAATATGAAGATCTTCAGGCAGCAATTAAGACAGACAGTGGCCAGATTGTGAGGAACTGGGACTACAATTGAGTGTGAGTGGAGAAACCATTTCCAAACACCTCCATGAACTTGGGGAGCACTACAGTTCCGGGTCAGAAGGCCACGCGAGCAGACTCTGTCTTTCTCTGCTGTCTCGTCTGACTAAGAATCCATTGCTGGACAGGGCGTTGACATGGAGTGCTCACGGTGAACTGCTCGTGGCATCGTGCATCTAGAATTGCTACCAGCTGGTCAATTATCAATGCAACTGTGTACTGCCAGCAATTGAGCCGTGATCAAAAACAACTCTCAAATCTCTGGAACCAGCACTTCTGAATCGAAGGGTCCTCCTGTAGCAGGACAACGCTAGGCCTCAAGTGGCTAGAATGACCTGGGACACAATTCTACACCTTGGATGGGAAACACTATCGCATCCGCCATACTTCCCGGAAATTGCATAGTCCGACTATCACCTGTTATATTCCTTGGACAATCACCTTGGACGTCACCGGTTCAAATCCCTAGTAAAGGTGCAAAATGAACTTGATACCTTTTTGCGCTTCAATGTCCACCAAGTTCTACGCGATGGAATCCATGGCTTTCCAGAACGTTGGCATAAGGCGGTCGATACTGATGGTGACTATTTTTGATCATCGAGGTACGTCTTCGTGACATATCAATGCTCGAATGTGGTGGGTGAAAAAAGCTAGAGAAATTTCTTGCTAACCTCGATAATTAGAAATTAGTTATTTTCATTAATTTAATATTAAGTTTATTTCAATTTTTCAGCGCACTGTGTATTAAAATATGAACATAATGTGCAGTGTGAGGCATGCAATTTCTGCACTATTAAATTTTTAAGGCAAAAGAAAATGAAAGAAATTGACATATTTCAGGTAATGTAAATGATTGCTAAATTATAATCTTTGGTCTGTTAATGATCAATTTTGAAGAATAGTTAACATATTAAAGTATATTATAGCAGTATGTTATGTGCTTGATTTATTAAAGTGAAACTACTTATTCCAAATAATTTCTCTTACGTTTCCATTATAGACGGGAAAATAAAGAGATTTGTATATTACACCTTTGCCTGACATTCAGGGCCGTCGCGTGGGTGGGGCGAAGTATGCGTTCGACCCGGGCGCCGCTACCAGGGGGCGCCGGGACGACAAATCAACAAAATTCAAGGAATTCAGATTATGCTGATAATTGATTTTTTTAAAAAAAATAATGTTATTTCATATATTTTAATAACAACCAGGCCACCTCTAAGTAAAATTCTATTTATTTATTTATTTCATAAGAACAATAGAACATCCTTAATACCCAGTTATAGTGTCGTGTATATAATTATCTAACATACGCTATTATACATACACTAATATATGTCGTTTAGTTATGCAAAAGTTATTGCCTGACAATTGTTTTGAACTTGTTTTCGAACATAATAAATACATCTACTACATGAAATCTTATTATTTCGTTATATGAAGCACACATTCTCCACAAAGGAGACCTTTTGTATGTAATATGTTAGTTCTTGCTTTTCTACAGTAGAATGTCCCAGTGTTTGCTTTCTTGTCTTACCTTTTGGGACACGTAATAATACTTCTGAAACTAATTCTGGACAGTCAATTTTACCGTTTAATAATTTATGTAAGAACAACAGATTAAACATATATATCTTTTTTTCTGATGTTCGAAAACTAAAATTCGGTACTAAGTATTCATATGGGACATACTTTGGATAGAAACAAATTTTCTTGTATGTAAGCATTTTTAAAAATTTAAACTGTGTATTTTCTATTGCATCAGAGTATTTAGTGACATTGGTGTCCAAAGAGTACAACAATATTCTAATTTTGATCTCATATACGAAAAATATAACCCTATAAATGTTGATTCTTTACAGAAATCCTGTCCTATCCTATAAATTAAACCTAGGTTTCTATGCACTACTACTGCAAAGATTAATTTGCTATCAAATCGCCCCTTCGAGACAAAAGGGAGTATCTCATATTCTTGACTATTCCAGAAGACAAGTTGAAACCATGTCTCATTATTTATTCTATAGTCTTCTTTCAAAATTTAGTTTGATTTACTTCGTTTCAGGTATACACCGGTAACTTACGAAATCAAATTAAATTTTAACAGAACATGATAGAATAAGTTATGATAAAATCTTTAAATTTGTCTCCTGAAAAAGTTGAGAAAATGAGATACGCCTCTTTGTCTCGAGACGGACGAAATATAATATCTAGATCTTTGATAGTATTTGGGGTAGACAAGGAAGTGGCACTTATTGTATGGGTAAAGTTAATTGGATTTTATTTCCTCGTAAAAGACATAGATATACATTTGGACACATTCAGGACTAATTTGTTCTTATCACACCATATTTGAAGTCTCTGTAGATCCTATTAAAGTTTCACGCAATCATCAACTGAACTTACTTTAAAGTAGGGCCTTTAATTTGAGACTGTCGGCAAAATGAAGAACTTTAGGAGTTTTAATGCACAGAGAAATACCATTACTAACAAGAAGAAACAACAGAGGACGTAGATTAGATCCTTGAGGGACTCCCGATAAAGTATTGAACTTGAAAATTAGCAGTAATGTAAAACATCTTCTAGGCCAAGGATTATTCGACTGGAACTCTCTCCAGTCTTCTGTGAGAAGAGATTTTATATATAATTTTGGAATTTAATATTTTTATCGTTATTTGTATATTCTATGCTATTACTATGTTGATGTGTATCAAGTTCAAAATAAACAAGAATAGCACCCGATTCAATAATTCAAAACAATGTTTTCATTAACTTTTAAGTTTTAACTACAAAAGCCATTCAATTTTTAAAAAACTGACATAATACCAACTTATTTATTTTACATTATGATTACATTCCATATTTAAATCCAGGAGTACAGAATACATGCTGGTTGTTTCTGATAACACACTGGAGGGAGAGAGCGCCTGGGAATTCTCGCCCCGGGTGCTTACAACCCTCGCGACGGCCCTGCTGGCATTGATACCTTTGCCTTTCCCTAGATTGTCGAATGTAATAGTTTTGAAGCAGCTGGGTCGCAATGGAACAAATATAGAACTACAAAATAATCTTACCGATAATAGAGTTCGAACCCATGCCCTCCGGCTAGTAGACAGATGTTTTACTGATTACGCTATTACCTAAAAATTAAATAGTCATAGAAGAAAATAATGCATCCCTCCATAGATCAGAAGCATCATTTTTAAACATAGGACTACAATCGCCCATCTTAAAACATAAGGGTACAAGATTAATCAACTCCACAATCATTGAAAGGAATAACAGGGGAACATATATTTGTATTTAAAAATTTATACCGATTTGTATACCTGTAACTGTATCAAACATTTACATCCCTCACTTCTTGCGTAAATAAAATGTCATTTCAACATTAAAGAAATTGCTCCATTTTCTCCATTATAAGCAGAATTTTCAGGATTAACGTGTTTCCTTTTGTTAACGTTTAAGCCTCTAGGAGGTCCGACAATAAAGTAATGAGAATTTTTTTCACCTGATATTGGCAACCCTGCAGACTGGAACTGCCACCAGCTCGTGACCTTGGGCCTGCTCCACTAGCAGAGCACTTGGCAATCACGAAATATTATTGATTGTGGAGTTGGAGGTTGAAGAGTGCGGTCGTGTGTTGGACCCCCGCCACAACTATGGAAGGAAGTAATATCGAGCCGGTACGCAATCTCCTTCTGTGCAAAACTTTGAGAGACGGTTGCAGTAAAGTACGTACTGGAAGCTTGAGCAGGCCTTTGTAAATGAAGTTTTATCAATGGCACAGGTCTGCCCTGTCGCGACAAAACGCTGTAACTTTGGCGGAGCAGTTTTGAGTAAAACAGCCGTAAAGTCGCCACAGACCGGCTAATTTCCTACTCACAGAGAAATTCTCTTTGGTATATTTTCAAAAGTATTTGACTGAGCTCAATGCTGGGTCTGGTGAACATAAATATTGGTGGCGGAAAATTCAAAAATGCTTTTGGCGTCAAAACAATGTAACTCAAGTTACAGCGTTTTGTCGCGACACGGCAGAGGTGTATCGTTGGCACAAAATATCGTTGGAAGGCAGAACGAATATCGAAGATGAACCCCGCAGTGGGAGAAACGGAAGAGAATACAGACAGGGTGAGGGAACTTGTCTGGGCAGATAGACGATTAACCGGGAAAATGATTGCGAATCAATTGAACATGCATCTAGAAACAGTGTAGAAACAGTGCGTCTGATATTAGCTGAAAATTTGGGAATGCGAAAAGCGTGTGCCAAAATGGTTCCGAAAAATCTCACACAGCAAAAAAAAAAAAAAAAAAAAAAAAAAATGACCGGAGGACTGTGGCGGCTAATATGTTGGACCAAGTGGAATCTAACCCGGATTTACTGAACAGAACTATTACTGGTGATGTAAGTTGGTGTTTTCAATATGACCGCGAAACGAAACGTCGAAGTTCGCGGGACAGAAGAAGATTGTGTAGTGCTGCTAAATATTACGTACTTCCATTGTTGTGATCAGGGTCCAACACATGGCCGCACTCTTCAACCTCTAACTCCAAAATGAATAATATTTTGTGCTTGTCACGTGCTGTGCTAGTAGAGCAGGCCCAAGGTCACATGCTGGCGGCTGTTTCAGTCTGCACTGATGCCAGCATTAGCTGAAAAACATTATCGTTACTTTATCGTCGAACCTCGTATATCGAATTTCAGACCTGAAATCTAAGCAGATACTTGCATTCAGCTCTTTGCGATTGAGCAAACGGAACCTTAAGTGTTACAGAAATGCTTCTATTCCCTCCATAACAATAGAATTTTCCAGAACGTAGAAACATATATTCCCTTATTTTTAATAATGAGTTAAACCCGAGTTTCATCTCTCTTATATTATTATTGATAATAAATCAGCCTCACCCGTTCCTCCTAGGATATATATTTCCAAAAGTCCTCTTTTATCCCCCGCTTTCGACACAAAAGGAGTACTCTGAATAAGTTTATATTTTATCTGCAGTAGCTAATGAATCAGCCACTTCTACTTTTATGTAATTGTATAGATTAATCTAAAACAATTGAGACCGTCTATTGTGGATCGTCATGTCGGTGAGATGTAGACACGGGTTTAGATAATCTTTGATCAACTTTAAATTACTTTTTATTTTCTCTCTCTCTCTCTCTCTGCACTACATGAAGTATTTTTCAGCCAACCACAATATCAGCATCACATCCCATGAATGCCTTTCCCTCACCGAGGGCTGAAAACTCCAATGAGTGAAACACATCCATCGTAATTGAAAAGATCATTGGTTAACACTGTAGTACTTGAAAACTGTTTAATCTTATACGATAGCCTGGAAGTTGGTCTTACTGAATGAAATTCAATAATTAAAACATACGAACAAGTTGTATTATAACTTTGACTAGAAAACATATTAAGTTTACATTGGCACTTACAAAGATGAAATAGTAGATAACTTAAAATATAATATATACTCTTTCCTTTATCATTCAACAGTGAGCTCACTTAGTTAATAATCAATGTTTCATTTACTTTATTTTATTATTTTTACTACATGGCCTAATGATTTGCTATTATTTCCGTACTTACTATGGTCATCGAAAGTTCAACTCTGATAATATTATTCCGATAATTCACTAACTATAACCACTCGCGGTTTGACCTATTCGCAATACATTTTCAAAGGAGAAGGGCAATTGGATCCTCTTCTTCATAATGGTTATTCCAAATCCTCTGGTGCGCAATTGTTTGGGAGTTCACTGATTGCTCGCGAAATCCACTTGGCTTCTGCTTCGAAACGTACTCTTGGTACTCGTGTATGATTGCTCTTTTGTCACTATTCTCTTTTAAATGTTATTTAGAAGAGACTATAAAATAGTCGTTGTTTGAAGATCTTAAAACTGTAATAATTATGAGTCCTTATGAAAGGCAAAATTGTCCACGTTCAACACTAATTGACAAAACGAGTTCACACAAACGACAGCCAACAGCATAGGCTGGGATATTTTTTTCTTGTCAACCTAATATTACATTCACGGAGCACCTCGCTCTAAGTGATTTTCTCGAGATCGGAGTCGCTTGGACTGAAATCGCTAGGTTTGGCCCTCTTGAATCTGTCCAGCGCTCTCAATCGTGATTGATGGAAATATCCACATGACACTGTTGACGTTATCATAAATAATACCAAAGCCTGAGAATTAAACTATTTTTACGATGAGATGACAATACGCCATTGTTCGAAATACTTAAATTTAGAATTTTATAAAGCTACTTGGAGCTTATGAGGCGAAGGAAGAAACTTTCCAATGTAATAACGAGCATATTTAGTTCACCAAAATATGATGTTCAGCGAATGTAACGATTAAAACTTTTTAATTAACCCCTTCTTCTTTTAATTTAGCTAACAAAATAGGTGTTGGTACAGTACAGATACTATTTGTTTTAAGACTGTCGACAGACACACATATCCAGGACTCTTCTTTCTACGAGTCGTGTTTTTTAAGTAAGGTTCGTTTGAACATAAGTACACATCGAAAAGTTATTTCAAAAAAAATAAATGTATTTTCGGAAAGTACATACTTTGCTCTAGTTTTCGACATAGTTGCCAAGTTTGTTGAAACAATTATCATACCTCTCAACCAATTTCAAAATACCCTCTTCAAAAAAAAACTTGCCACCTGCTCCGATAACCAAGAGTTCACTCTCGTTTTTACTGGGACAAAGACTGTTTGGTCTTCACCTTTACAGGCGAGTGTGTGTATCTCCATTCCATGCTCTGTTGCTTCGATTCGGGCGTGATATGCGAAACCAATGTTTCATCTCCAGTTACGATCTGACTCAAGAAGCCGTCACCTTCTTCGTGATAACGAGTCAAGAACTTCATCGCACACTCAAATCTTTGGTTTTTGTGGTCCTCTGTTAGGAGTTTCGGGACCCAACGGGAGCAGAGTTTCCTAAACTTTAGATGTTCAGAAACAATTTTGTAAAGCACTGATCTCGACACGTTAGGAAATTCGTTTGAGAGACCTGTTATTGTGAAGCGCCTGTTCTCACGAACCCTTGCTTCAACTGAAGCCACCAAATCATCTGTAAGCGAAGAAGGGCGACCGGAGCGGTCCTCATCATAGACTTTCTCACGGCCATTTTTGAATTCTCGTACCCACTTACGCACTTTGCTTGCACTCATAACAGTATCACCGTACACTTCGCAAATCTGTCGATAAATTTCTGCAGCAGTCAGGTTTCTTGCTGACAAAAACCGTATCACTGAGCGAACTTCACACGCGGCGGGCGACTTGATAGTCTTAAACATTGTGAAAGCACAGAACACAACCGTACAGGTCCACTACAGAGGCAAAACTGAGCACAGTTGTTCCCGAGGCATGCCGGTACACGACGCACATGCTCGTTGTGGTATGCGCGCGAACTACTAGTGTCTACAACAAAACGGACCTTACAAAAAAAAAAACTCCTGGTATTAAGTGAGATCGCACCTCCGAAGCTGCAAGGAGAGTATACGTTTCTCAAGTTTGCATATTTGTTTTAATAAAATTGAAATATCTAGATTTTATTTTTATACAGGGTGTATAATATACAATGCAACCCGGCTTTTGAACCTGAAGCGATACATAAATAATGGTTATACCAAAATAAAGATTTGTTTATGCATATATTTTTAAACTAGAAAGTAGCGGCTGAAGTACACTAGGAACCACACAGTGTTGTCAGGTGTAACCGAAGGTGTATATCACTTGTTTTGTAAAACATATAAATTGACTCATAACTCATACGTATGGATGTTCTGTCGTTAATTTTCAGTTTGTTCTGTATAGTTGGAGTAGCTTAGAAACCATGGAATGAAAAAAAAGAATTTTTGATTTCCACCGATCATTAATCGGATGAGGCCTCTGTAAGGGGTTACTAGAGAAAACGTGGTTATCATAAATAAACATTGTGAATTGGCAACAGTGCTGATGTTTCAGCGCATCAAAAAGTGTGTTAAGTATCTGTCTACATTATGCAATTCCTGAAAACAATGAAAAAAAGTTTGAAATTATCATGATAAAACTTTTACTTACATGCACCCGGCAACACTGCTATTCATCACGAGCTGAATTGTCAGTTCTACGGCAGATTCTGGAATTGCCCCGTTTTGATTCAATGAACTCAATTCGTGAAGGTGTTCCCTCGAACCAAGGACTTTTAAACGATGGTAAGTTAACTGATAAGGACAATAGATTAAATATCTTAGTGTTAAGTTCAGGAAATAAAGATAGTGGTGTCTCAAAGGAACCAGATAGCCCGGTAGCGTTATATTTTCCTACTAAATACGAACCGTTATTATTAAAGATGGATTGAAATCATTGAGCGTGATTTTATCAAAGGCATTGCAACTCTCGGAAGGTTTAAACCTGTGGAGAGAGAAACAACCCAAACGCTTTAGTTATAAAGCTCTCGAGGAGAGTATAAAATGACGATATTTTTAATCTACTTTATTTCATTGTTAAAATCTAATTCATCATGCAGTTCATATGACGCCTTTTCTAAATTCCTGGATAATTCCTCTTTTTTATTCTTATTTAAAAGAAAAAGAAAGAAAGAAGCAATACTTGCCGATTACATTGAATTCACAAGAAGCTGAAAATACGACTATGTACGTCATACTTAAACAACTAGGATGTTTTGATACATTTGCTTTTAAGAAAACTTAAAAGGGAACTTTTAATTTAAGAAATCCTACCATCGAATTACTCAGAATTGCTATTTAACAATGCAGTAATTGATTTTCAATAAGAATAGCTCATCAAATTTATTTTTACTTTCAGAATACCTATACTCCGTTTTGATGAACTGCAATACTTTCCTAAAGGCTGCAAAAAGGTCACATCATTTACATGATATTTGAGTAGCTGGTAATCTTTATAAATACTCCTAGGAAATAATATTTATTTTACACTTTGCGAAGTTACGGAATATACCCATATTTTGTCCTTATTACCTTAAAAATACCGAACTATTCTTTTATATATTTATCACAATTAATTTATAGTAATATGGTATTAGCTGCACGAGTTTACAATTTTAATGTTATCATCTTCTTCTGATCTAACTGTGTGTTTAAGAAAGCTGGTGTCTGACAGTTACCTGTGTGTACTGTACACAAAACAAAGGGCAGAATTGTACGTGAATCACTGCAATATTCTTTGATACAGTTTAGGTAACCAAGGTTACTGACGGCGCTGTTGCCGGTAGTCGAATATTGAATCTTCTGTCAAATATTTCAAGTAC
Source organism: Thermobia domestica (assembly GCF_964235325.1). Classification (NCBI taxonomy): domain Eukaryota; kingdom Metazoa; phylum Arthropoda; class Insecta; order Zygentoma; family Lepismatidae; genus Thermobia; species Thermobia domestica. Next base: position 375,986,484 of record NC_137454.1, read on the forward strand.
TACGGAAATCATGTATTAGAAATCAAATTGTTGTATTATTATGATTAGAGCCCGGATTTGTACGCAAAATGCTCATTTCTTTCCATACTTCTAATTGTATGCACAAATGTTGTACATAATTGTAACATACATTATTCATTTCCACCGATAATTAATTGGATAAGGCCTCTGTAAAGGGGAACTAGAGCAATCGTAGTTTTTATAAATTAACACTCTGAATAGGCAACTTTGCAGATGTTTCAGTGCAGCAAAAGGTGTGTTAAGGACCTGTCTACATTATGCAATTCCTGAAAACAACGAAAAAGAAACTTTGAAATTGTTATGATAAAACTTTTACTTACATCCACCCAGCAACACTACCATTCATTTCTATGGGGCTACTTAAAGCAAAAGGTACACAAGAAAATTTCTCGAACTATACACGACCTGGAAACGAACATTCGCAGTGCCATTAAGAACATTAACAGTTCTACTCTTCGTAAAGTTGCTGCCAACCTGGTGAAACGTGTGAACCAGTGTTTAATCAAAATAGGGGACACTTCCAGCATCTGCTGTAGAGCTGATAACTCATTGCATGGTAATAGCAGTGTTGCCGGGTGCATGTAACTTCAACTTTTATCATGATCAATTCAAAGTTTCTTTTTCTTTGCTTTCAGGAATTGCATAATGTAGACACGACCATAACACACCTTTTGATGCACTAGAACATCAGCCATGTTGCCAATTCAGAGTGTTAATTTATGAAACCTACGATTTCTCTAGTTCTCCATTACAGAGGCCTCAACCAATTTGTTATCAGTGTAAATGAAAAATTCTTTTTTTCTGGTACATAGCCTCGAAGCTACTCCAACCAGTGAAACTGAAAATTAACGACAGAACATCCATACGTATGAGTTATGAGTCAATTTACATGTTTTGCAAAAACATTGATTTACACCTTCCATTACACCTGACAACACTGTGTGGTTCTTAGTGTACTTCAGTCGTTGCTTTCTAGTTTAATAATATATGCATAAACAAATCTGTATTTTGGTATAACCATTATTTATATATCGCTTCAGGTTCAAAAGTTCTACTATCCTAAACCCCGGGTTGCATTGTATATTGGACACTCTGTATAACTTGACACACTTGTAGCTGAAGAGTTAGCACGTTGTCGCAGCTTGATTCGTTGTGAGGGCACAGAATTGAGAGGTAGTGAACTCCATTGTAAATTAAGGCCATAAATAACAGCCATCCGCACCACACCTCAGTCAACGTTTAGCTGTTCAATCAACCATAACTTTTCTTTGCTATACACCGTGTAACTTCTTATTTATTCGGTAAACACATTAATGAATGAAATAGTGGAATACATATCATTAGCTCGGGAGAGCACAATAGTAAATTATATTTTCTAGATTCTGAGTAAACTAAAACACTCTATATTCCAATGCAACACAATGCAATTACTCATAAGAAACAAGCTTTTCGTAAGTATAGTTCCAAATTAGAATAGCTATATACTGTTCTGTGGTCTGACACTAACTCATAGCACTTAAGAAGATCTCAATTTCACCGACAGTCGCGGTTACCATTGTCTTCGGCCGAGCTGTTGAAACGTATTATACACTTTCATTTATAATTATGTTTTATGAAATAACAATAAAGCTACACGGCGTTACTGTTAGGAAACCTTATAGATGAATGAACAGCTAATAGTTTGGCGATTTGTGTTGCAGATGAACGTTATTTGTCATCTTTTTAAAGAAGGAGTTCACTACTTTCTAATTCTGTGCTCCCACAACGAATCAACTTATGACAACACGCTAACTATTCGGTTACAAGTGTCTCAAGTAATGTAAGAAATACGTATAAACTAGATCTTATCAGTGTTTCTTTCAGATCCTCCGTAGAGGTCTTTCATCCCATTTCTCCGAAGTGTGTCACCATTCTCCTGGAAATATCCTGGACAAAATTTTCTGACAGAAAGACTAGACCTGATGATATTTTGCAACTGAAGGAAATGTACTTCTGAAAAAATTTACCATTCAGCAAGCGGTAAGTGGTGTCATATCTGTTTTTAGAAAATAATAATCATCCCACACTGTCTGTATAAAGTAGAACATGTATAAAGAGAACGTACACTCAATTGTTTAGAAAACATCGAGCGTTCCAGTACATAAGTATATAATCTTAAACAACATGCTTTGCTAATTATACTGTATATGGACCTCCAATAAGATCTGGTATATTCATGTTATTCATGCAACATACCAGAAATCTGGATTATCTATCAGACTGCTGTACTCAGGTCAGAACTGATGCATCCTGAGCTTTTACTAGTATCTTCCAATTAATTTTGCTATCATCCAAGTTGTTGGTTAAATCATTAGTATGTATTTACTTTTACGTAGATTAATGGTATAAAAACATTAATCTAGCGTTTTCTTAGTGATAAAGCTTGAAACATGAGAATGGTAATTGAATTAATAACTAAGAAATAATTGTTTTCGAGCAGCGGCTCAAGTCATCTTTCTGAAGCTTATTATGCATTGTATTTATGCTAACTTACGGACAAGGATTTAGTAACTGCTAAAGAAGTTAACACAGAGTGAGGATAGGTAAATATTATATTATTCTGCATTAGTGACTGTAAGAGACAAATGAGTATATGATATTCAGAAATTTCACTCTTTGGAGTGCATTTATAAAACTGGAAATTCTGAAGCTTTTTACTTCCTGATGTAGTCAACGTTAACGTATACAACAAACACAGTGTAATGTTTTGGACTATGTTTTACTTTCTTTATTGGAGGACATAACTAACGTCTGTAAGCAATATAGCTACTAAAGATATTAGTTTAACAACGATATATTAGCATGACATTTGGTTAAAGTAAATACAGTGGCAACTTCGGAGAGCAGAGAAAGCATATCATCATCTTAGACTATACTCGCAGAAGATGGAGTGGATAAATATGCGAAAGATTATTTTTAAAAAGTATTGAAACAATCTTTCCCATGCATATCAATATTAGCCTTCATTATTTCGTGCTATTGAGAATATCTCAGCATAAATAAAACAGTATCTGGTATATGAAATATTTCTGGAGAATGAGAATGTTTAATTGGTCACAAAGGCTAAGATGGCACTTCGGTAGTATAAGAGTTGGGTAAGAACTTCCAGAATGTCATAGGAAACAATTGTTTTTTTTATATCTGATTAGTTTTAAACGACGCCAGTAAAGATTAAATACCAAAACATGCCTCTGATCCGTATCTCATTTGACCTTACGAAAAATACTAGATCATACAAAGATTAAAACTGATGTCATTCCAAATCACTTTCTGAACGAAAACTTAAAAACAGTGAAGCTAATCACACAAATTGTGTTCGCTCTGAAAATAAAGGATCGTTATTTTGTGGACCATGTTTGATACTTAATATTGAGTCATAAATTTCAATTTGATGACAAAGATCGTCTCAATCATTAGAAAAACATACAAATAGGTGCATATGTTTCATCATGTAACTACGCATTTACATAATTTCTCAATGATTACATTGAAAGTAAGAGGCGTAGCTTTCAGTTGTGTTGATAAAATGATTGCACTAGAATTGGATAAACAAACGTATTATTGGAAAAAAAATCTTTAGCTCGAGCTTTTGCAAATATTAAAGCTTTATTAGTAAGGGGAACTCTTGGTGGTGACAACGAAATTTTGCGTTAAATTAGGAATATAATTCTTCAGATGACGTCAGAGTTAGGAGCTGAATTCGACTTTTTCATGGCGAAATATATTGTCGAACACTGTAAATGTGGTAGGAGCATTAAAAGAAGAAATTTTCATTTTAACACGTAACAAAATAATTGATTTAATTCCTCAAAAAGTAAGAAAACAATTTTGTCAAATCAAAGCAATCTAAATATTTTTCTTTAATCATTCACTCTACCCCAGATGTCACTATTAGTCCAATTAATCCTAGCTACTAGATACGTTTTATCAAAATTACGCCTTCTGAACGTTTTCCTAATTTATTCCATCGGCTGGGCACAAAACGGAACAAATGCTTGTAACTATTACATACGAGCTTGAAGAACTCCGAATTGAAAACAAACAAAACTGGAACGAACCTGAACAAACAACGAAAAATGCTCAAAATTGTTACAAGGCTATTAGTTCCTCTACCCATCTTCTTGTACAGGACTGATCTATCATATTTTCCCTTTTGTATTCAGCAATTTTACTTCCTCGACTTCATGTAATTACGAGTGCTAATACATCTAGGGAAATAATTTATTGTTTTTTTTTTCTAGTTTACAGCATTTATAATAAAAGGAAGCTCCTGTGTATACGTGGAGTTCTTAAGCCAAATTCATATACAGTAGATGGATAGATAAATAGGTACCTAAATATATCATTTTGCCTATCTTTCAATATAGAAATTACTGTTATACGTTACTGTTTCGGCTGTCGCTTGTGCTATATTCTAATAGTACAATAGCTTTGGAATTTGATGTTGGTCATTAATGTTTCTAAACAGCGCAGTAACTAGAGATACAAGATCTCTTTAAATAAAAGAATAAATTCTAATTTTCAAAAGTAAGTTATTTTCTCCACGACTTTTTAGCTTTGAAACTTTTATCTTTTTTGCATTTTATCTTCTTCTCCTTCTTCTTCTTATTATTATTGTGGAAAATATTAATTTTAACGAAGAAATAATTGCACATTGCACCTATCTTTAACATTATAATAATGAAATAATAATTAATAATTAGAAGAGAAAACAATATTAGAATTTTAATAATCCAAGAAATGAAATGTTTCAGTTTTCCACCCCACAGTTATGCCAGCTAGGCTAAAGGAGACGGTGATGATAAATGAATGAAATGGAGCAATGAAGAAAGTGAAAGGAAACGGGAGAACCCCGAGGAAACCCGCGCACACGGTGTTTCTCCCCAACAAAGTTCACTTGGGCAGGAACTGGGATTGAACCAGGACCCCACGCACCAGAGGTGAACGCTCTACCACTGAGCCACCGCGTTCCCCAATAATCGAAGATAATTCAATAGAAAAGAAACGGGCAAATGACAGGATGCAATGGTTTTTCTGGTTGGAATGAATTGTTTGTAAGGAAAGTAGAGTAATGTCTAACCCCAAAAACATGTTAGAAAAAATAATGATGTTAGCAATAACGGTTTTGAAAATGTAGTTGTTAGACTTAGTGAAATGTGAAACTTAGTAGTTAGCACTTTGACGTAGTAGACACTTCAGCTTACTATAAGGACGCCATCCCCTCGTGCCCCCTGATTTCCATTTCTGTTTTGATTTCAGGCTTTTTGTCCATATGGCCTTTTGATACGGGCTCCTTTTGAGCTGGGGCGATTTTGACCCGGACCGTTTTGAAGCAGGGTCCTAAGACCTAGGGACCTTTTGATTTGGGCCCTTTCGTCGTGGGTCCATTTAACTCGGACGCATCTATCTGCGCCCTTCCGTCTGGACTCTTTTCACACCAAATCCTACTTAATGAAGAATGTAATTGAACCTCATTCTGATATACGGAGAGACTCTTTACTCATCTGTCTTTCGTTCTCCACCGAAGTTATGACTTACTATGTCCATTCTCTACTTTCATTTATTTCATGTACACCAGTTGGGAGGGTCGTTCAATAAGTTCTTAGAAAAAGATCTGAAGACATTTTATTTTCGGTAGATTTTTTGTTAATATTCAACAAAATCAGCTTTTAGCTAGACACATTTTTACAGTATTTCTCCAGCTTTTTAAAGTCGTCCAAAAAGTAGGATTGCGGAAGGACCTTTTAAGATAGGCATTTGCTTGGGCGATGACCTCCTGGTTCGACATCAATGATTTTCCACCTAGCCATTTTCTCAAGTTTGGAAATCAAATAATCATTTAAAGAACTACAGTATTTCTACCGTTTGGGGTGTATTGTACAATGAGTACCATATATCAACGGTACTATAGTTTGTTGTTTGTATAATGTAGTACCGTATTTCACTACATTTTGCATGTGAGAATAAAAAAGAAACACTGACAATACATAAGTTAGAAAAAGGTATAAATTGACTGAAAATACTAAACGTGGAATAATTGAAGGATATGTTTTTCTAAATCTTTATCTCCTTTCATGGATCTATTCCAATTCCCCGTCATTCTAGCATTTCTTTCGTTCTCTACAGGAGAAGATCTTGCATATCACACTGACTATGAATTAGAATTGAATTGAAACATTTGGAAATTACGTGGATTCAAGCTACTTCCTGATGAATAGAAATCCAATGCGCTGACCACTTACTTGCTGTTGCACAGAAAACTGTTAGCTACTTCAAAACCTTTCATGTAAGACTAGTCCAAACGAACCAAGGCCTCTATGAACAGACGGTTATTAGTTGAGTTTTTCATTATTTATTTCTTTAACTCAGAAACAGGTTAAATAGACCTTCCTCGATGAGGGCAATATCTCAACACGTTCACCAAGTTGAAAATTAGGTTTTAATGTTGATACCACAGCCTAGGAAGCAGAATAGTTGGAACATGTGATTTTGTGATTCATTATTCAAGATATATAGGAACATTAGTTAGATTTCGAGATATTCTAAACTAAAATATGCTTAGCAAACACATATTATCCGTAAGCAAAACTTTCATATGCACTTTTATATGAAGAACTGTGTTGTCGTGTCAAAAAAAAAAAAAAAAAAAAACTGCAAAGTGGCACACTTGAGATTCAATCCTGTCATGTTATTTAATTTGGACATACTTTATTGTTTACGTGATGGTTATTATAACTCAATAATAATAATAATAATAATCCTGAATATGCCATCCTTACATAATGTTCTAACCTTAGACATCTTAGTTTAAAATGCTTTCTTTATTAATAATTTGAGCAACCATGTAGGAGAGGGCATGACGTTTTATTTTGACCCTCTCATTTCAGTACCCTCCCAACAGAATGTAATTTCTGATAAGCAGGGCAGACAAAATGAATAAGAAATATATTTACAGCATCCTCTCCCCCTTCATGCTTGGAATACCATGTAGCATTTTTTATTCTACCGCAGATGGCCCTGTGCTCTTAGTTGTAGTTAACTAAATAAATACCTAATATATAGCGCCCCTTGATTGCAATATTACCGTTCCTTTATTTGTTCGAGGGAGTCCCTACAAAACCAAGAGTGACAAAAAGAATAGGAAATGTGTCTATTGATTCCAGTGGCGGATCCAGCACGGACTCCTGGGGGCGGTGAAGCGAAAGATTATTTTGATGATGTGAAGCTGTTATAAATTACCACTTAACTAAACTAAAATTAATAGTGGGGTTAATCTGAACCCAGTCAGTTCAAATTGACGTAAAAGTTTATTTTTTGGCTCCATATTAAAGTTTTGATTCCAAATGAGAATTTCAGTCGGAATGTCAATGATCAAATCTCGGGTGGCTCTTTGCTGTAGAGGTTATGACCCCCGTATGGCAAAAGGCAAAAATATTAAAATGCTTAAAACTTTTGAATTTTTTGTCTATTTTAAAGAAATTATTGGCTTCAAATGACAATTTCAGTCCGTGTGGATAATGATTTAATCTCGAAGGGCTCTTCAGTGCAGAGATTTCGGCTTCTTTATGGGACAAGATTCACGTAGTTGATATTGGATAATTGCTTTGTATACATGAGTGGAATCTTCCACCATTTGGTTAATTTTATCTCTTATATTTTGCAGATTGTATTTCCAAGCAATAGTTACTCGCAAATCTAAAAGATGGCTCTTACTAGTGGCTAACAAGGAGAAAGTAGACTCTGGCAAATTATCTTCGGGGTCATCTTTCGCGAGCTAGTAATGGACATTTAAAGTGTTAAAATTACAAACTGATAGAACGAAATGTCCAGAAATAGCGAAGAAAATGAGTCACAAAGTTTTCTACTTGCTGTATATATGATACGACGCGTGAAGTTACCAAATGCATATGCCAGAGTAAGGAGCATTTACGACTCACGTTAATACGGTCCCGGGTTCGATTCATGCTCGGGTAAGCTTATATTTTCGTTTTTTATTAAACCAATAAAGTAGCCAACCATTTGTAACTACAAGTAAAATATTATTTCGCCATATGTTTATAATGCATACAGTAATAGAAAGGTTTAAATCACATATAAAACCATTCAGTGTTCCATGATAAGTAGCAACAAAGTGTAAACTATTCCATAAAATATTGATATCAAGAGTTATATCATGGTTACCACTGTCCTGTAAAAAATGTTCTTGACGCTTCGTGTTTATACCTGTGGCCAGTGTACGAATTAAGCGGACCTTTGCAAAAGGGGGTGGATTGTGCTTTAGACAACAATAGTATGGGAAACTATGACAGTTATAGCCAGGAGTATCATTTATGGGGGGCAGTATGGGGCAATTGCCCAACCCTCAAGAGCTTGAGAAATACAGATTTTTTAATCGATTGTTTACTTATACTGGAAACTAGTAAATACGTGAAAATCTTATGTCGGTGGTGCTATTGCCCCGTCCACTTTTGCCAAGGGAAGTCTGCAATGGCGCTAATGGTTATAGCATAAATAAAATATTACCAAATGGAACTTCCCTCTCATCTCTCTTGTAATTCGTGCATTGTCCACAGATATAGACAGGAAGCGCCGACAACATTTTTTACACAACGATTGTGGTAACATTAATATAACTCGTGATGCTAATATATTTACGAAATAGTTTACATTTTGTTGCTGGTTAACATGAAACTGTTTTACAACTGATTTGAACATTTCTATTGTTTTATGCATTATAAACATGTAGTCACAAAATTTTACTTGTAGTTACAGATGGTTCAGTTATTGGTTAAATCAAAAAAAGGTTAACTCGTGCCGAGTTGAACCCGAGACACTGCCTGGAAGTCACTGATGCTCATCACTCCTCCAAGCCGTCACTTGATAGTTCTAATAGCCATACCATATACGCGGCGAGTCGGAAATTGTTAAGACGCTTTTTCTCCGCTTTTCTGGCTATTGCGCTCTATCAGTTTGTATATATCAACACTTTAGATATGCATTACTACGTCGCGAAAGATAGCCACGAAATTCACTTGCCAAAGTCTGCTTTCTCCTTGTAAGACTGAAAAATAAAATCATAAATGAGCCACTCCCTGGCAGCGATCTTATACTATTTGAACTTGTATAAAGTTATTAATACAAAATTATAACAACTCAAATTAAACCCTTACTAAAAAGAAGATTAGTAAATCTCTATTATAAGAGCAGAATATCCTAATTTGAAAGTCACTCAAATTCCTAACGGAACAAAGTTTCTCTGATATTGTCAGAACCTTTTATTAAAAACTAAAAAATAAGTGGACCTTTAAAACATAATGGAAATTGTTAAGTGATTACGACGTTTGGGATTGGCACGATTTTCAAATTTTTAGTTGTGAATGGAAAATTTGAATATTGAAGTTTTAAGTAGGATTTAACCTTAGGGAATTTTATACTATATTGCCCAATGCCTATATATAATCTTTCTGTATATAAACATGATGAATTAAAATATAATGCTGTAGCTTTGTGTTTCAATTACAACTGTGAGAAAAATGAATGACGCGTATCTTTATTCTGAAGTATTTTTGAAAATATCTCCGTTTTCTTTATATGTTGGAATTTCGGAAGGTTTCTCCAGCAGGACAGATTAATAACAAACCCGTTTTAATATTTGTGTTAGATATTAGCTTAAATAAGTAAATTAGAAGCCAAAAACATAAAATCGACCGAAATCACTAGATTTACCAACTCTGCTAAAGTGGGAAATTTTCAAGAACGCGAGGGAGTTCTGCGGTTCAACACGAAGCAACGACACCTATGTGATTGCGGGAAATGTGGATTAAATCTAGAAACGAAAATTTTAATGAAATATTTCTAATATGACTTATTGCGTGCATTATCTGCAAACTCCAAATATTTGAATCTATGCCAAGTATTAACGTATAGATAGAGCAAATACTGGAAATTACCTATGGAAAAGGACGAATTAGTAGCACGACCGTAATGAAAAATCGTCTTTACTGTAGAACAGGTTGAATTCACGTAAGGAAACAAATCGCTCAGTTAGTTAAGGCAAGAAATCTGTATGCCAGTGATAGTTGGTTCGCATCCAATAAAAAGTGCAATTGTCATTTTATTACTATGGTTATTTTATTTTTTATGTGGGAAAATCAAATTGTAACACATGTGTAAAACTCATGACAATACCAAAAAATGTCGTTGTCGCTCTTACATTAGTGTCCCTAATTTTTGTTTGCAAACAGTTTCGTAATTATTTCCGCTTTGCTCACTCCTCACTATTTTCTCACTGATGCATAACGAATGTTTTTCAGTGAAGTTAATTCTAATTTGGAGAATTTTATAAAGTTTCACGATGTTTATCACTAGATAGTCCTTCATCTACTTTTTTGGACATTTTGATAACAGATTTCACTATTAAATGTTTAATTTTCCTTACATATATTTAATTACCGTAAAGTTTTACAATGTATTTGCTTTAAATTGAAATTGTTTTGCATATACCACATGAGGTAAGTATCCCGAAGGAGGAGAACTCAAGTAACTGATATTGTACATAAAAGCAACCAATTGTAGAATGATGATGATTCTTACCTTCAGCACATAATCTTTAAGTTAGAGAGTCAGAGAGAAAAAGCCAGTTTTTTTCCTCCTTATGACCACTCAGCTTAAAGCTCTGCATGTAATGATTCGTGTCACATGATTTCGGATCTCCAAAGACATTCATATTTAATAATATTAATATTAATAATTATTATTTTTAAGTATTCTGCCTTTTGGCAGGTCCTGGGAGTAATGAGGATTTTTTCAATTTTAGATTTTGGCCTGAAAGTGATTCTTCCACTTAATAATAATAATAATAATAATAATAATAATAATAATAATAATAATAATAATAATAATAATAATAATAATAATAATAATAAGTACAGGGGCACCCGAAGAAAATTTTCTAGGGAGGGGCCCATCTCCATGGTTGCTATATTACGCCTAATATTTCTGGTATTTAATATATGTGGTTTGCCATATTACGAAGAAATTTTCGTGAGCCAGAGGGAGCTCGGGCCCCCTGCCCTCTCCTTCGGGCGCCCATGATAATGTAGTAAACTTAGACATCTTAGTTTAAAGTGCTTTCTTTAGTAATAATTTGAGCAAACAAAATTTAAGATGTAGGAGGGGGCATGACGTTTTATTTTGCCCCTTTCTTTTCAGCACCCTCCCAACAGAAAGTATATAATTTCTGACAAGCAGAGCAGACAAAATGAATAAGAAATATATTTGGAGCATCCTTTCCTCCTTCGTGAATGGAATATCATGTAGCGTTTCTTATTCTACCGAAGATGACTCTAGGTCGTTATAGTTAGGTAACAAAAGAAATACCTAATATATTTATAGCGCCCCTTGACTGTAATATTATCATTTGTTTATTTCTTCGAGGGCGCCCTACACAACCAAGGGTGGCAAAAGAATAAGAAAAGTGTCTAAAGAATACAAAGCACTTTATATTTTGTCAGAAGCAGGGCATTGTATACACAGCATTGCTTTCGTCAACAAGTGTTTCACGCTTGAGTCGCTCATAAAATTAGGCAGAATAAGCTTTTGCCGATCGTTGCTATAGAGGGATATGTCCAGGGTAATATGGAGTCGGGTTAATAACGATGAGTATGTTTACTTACATCACCGTTAAAGAAATAGCAAACTTTCTGAAAGGAACTTACTTAGGAAACATAAGATCCTCCTTATACTTAGCCAGAGCCCATTCTGAAAAATTGCATCTGGCCTTCTGGGTGAAAGTTCTATGGGACTATAAGAAAAAAATATTCCCGTTTCCACGCTGATGGTAGAATTTCTGAAACAGTTATTGAATTACGTTCGAAGCATAGGCGTAAATAGCGCCCCCGCAACCCTGTGGCGTGGGGACTGCACAAGCCGCAAGGCCAAAAATATATAGAAAGTACGCAGGGCCGGTACCAGGCCAAATTTTATCCCGGGCAAAGTGACTTTTTGGCTCCCTCCCCCTAGTACTAGCCTATATTTTACATTTTATCATAGTGTTTTTAATATTTTAAACCCATTTTTCAAAAAGACATTCATTACCTAGGAAAACTTCACAAAGAATATGCCCGCTATAAACAATACGAACTTCCCCCGCTTATTTTAGTGAATAGTACGCCTGCCTTCTGTGGTCCCAGGTTCAATTCCCGGTGTGTTACTGTTGAACTATAAAAGCTGTTTTGATTCCACTATAATCAGTATCCACAACTCCTTTGGCCATTAAGGCATAAGCGTGAAACGCTAAAATCAAGCAAGCAAACAAACAATACTTACTCTTCCTCCACTCTTTATTCTACATGCCATCTCTCCATTTGTCGATACTTGTCGAGTTTAGTACTATGAAACTCTCTTCTTCCATGGTGAAATGGAAAAGGATTATGTAATCGTCGCTGCTTTACAAGAATATAAATCAAACAAGTTAGTAGAAAACACATTATAAAATTTACTTTTTGAGGCCCTCTGACTCTGGCGTCCCGGGCAGTTGCCCGGGTTTCCCAGCCCTTGGTCCACCCCTGAAAGTATAGATGCGTAACTAAGGGCTGCGGAGGAGAGGTTAACCTTCAAGTTATACTACTGGTTTGACGTGTTTGAAATGTTCAGTAACTTATCCATTAGTCAAATAATTTCGACGATTACTGGTATTTAAAGTTTAGCTAAGACAAAATTATCTAACCAAATACATTTTATATCACGATGTCACAATTTGAACTTTCCTCACATACAAAAGAGAAAAACAATAGTAATAAAACGCCTTACTCGTACTGGGTTCGAATTAACAACCTACTTGGTACAGACTAGTTGTTCTGACCAACTGAGTTTCGATTTCTTACGCGAAAGAAGTCTGTTATATTACGAGACATGCTTTTCATTATGATCATACTGATAATTTATTCTTTCCATAGGTAGTTTCCACTGTTTGCTTTATCTATATAAATAAATGTATAGATTCATATATTAAGTGTCTTTGTGTAATGTGTGTAATAATTTCACGACAAATATACTTGCTTATTGTATTGTATTTTATGATTTGCCCTGATTGTCTGTTCCTATGGTGTTTGGAAAACAAATTGGTCATAACTGTTCGAAGTAATACGAATACGCCTTGAGAACAGGGACGGACTCAGCCTGTTCACCTTGAGGGCAAATCACCAAATGGTAGCTATAAACGTAAGTTTAGCATGCATTTCTGTCTAGTTTTTTTCACTATTGCTATCTGCTAATCACGTTTGTTCTTAGAAGTGATATTTTCAAACCTAACCTTTCGATAGAGCGCAGTGGCAGAGAACCAAAAAGAAGGAATTCTTGCCCTTGTTAACGTGGGGTACCACAGTGTGCAATAAAAATGTCGCGTCTCCTTGAAGTGATATTTTATCGAAAACAACTCGTTTTCCTTTATGTATCCGAAGTTTTTGAGGGTTTCAAAATGAGAAAACGTTACTGACAAACAATGGCGCATTTAGGGGTGGGTTCAGTGGGTCAGGAACCCCTCTGAAATCCCAAGTTTCTGTACATTTAATCTAATTTTAGGAATTATTTTTTTAAAAAATTATTATAATTTATCCTAATATTGAAATCGGACTCCACAAATAGCTTTGTACCGCTCCCGAAATAAATTACTGCATACGTGCCTGCTGACAAATATATTTTCAATATATTCGTTAAATAATAAAGTAAAATAACTAAATTAGGAGCAAAAAGCTTCAACACGGGCTAACTGTTGTCCACTGCCAATATTGTTAGAAGGGATATTAATAGCAAAAACTCCTAGTTAACGCTGAACCTTGGAACTCATCCCGAACACAAGCATATTATTGAGAATTACATATGAAACATTTTATCAAACTTATGTATCAGCCCTTATGGCATGAAATTATTATATAGACCAAACTGCACTCTAATAAAATGTATATCTAAACATTGCTCTACGTATCTACGTAGCAATGAAGTTTTTTTTATCGAAATAAGTGAGCAGGAATATCTAACAACAAGCCATTTTATTCAAATCGTAATAAACCCTGTAGCCGTGTGTGCTTGGTCCGTTTTAAAGTGTTGGAAGAATGAAGACTCAATGTTCGTAGGTTCGAATCTATCCACTCACCACAACATTTTATTCTTACGTGTAACATTTTATTCTTACGTGTGTGGTAAAACTTCAACCAAGTCTGAAGAGAACAATACTAAAATAGTAACACAATGACGTGAACCAAGAATTATTTCATGTAGCGTTTGTACGAAATTACAGATGTCAACAATTGCAGAAGTAAAGATAAGCTTATAGACATAATGCAATCTACACTTCTGAATGCATTTACTTCCTGAAAACTTCCGTCTCTCCATTGGTATGCAGTTAGATATTTTAAAACCTTTTAATTGGAAGTGGCATGACTTTTTACACAAACTAAAACAGTTTTAAATCAATAAATGTATATGTATAAAAGTAGGTGTCTCATATCTGTAGTTATGAGTTCACGTTGAAGGGACAAATGAAAGAAGAAAGTATGGTGAACGAAAAAAATCAAATTTGAGATATCAACGAATTTACACATATCATGGCCCATAATACCGAAAAAAAATATTTTTAATACATGTCCATCCATTCGTCCGTCCGTTCGCGACACTTTCCTGTGCACTCGCCTGGAGACAATACCGTTCAACTTATCTGCACCAAATTTTAGTTTAAGCTTTTCATAGTATTTCCTATAGTTTTTTATTTCCCCCTACTCACAAAACAAGGGTAGTTTCCTGTACGTTGAAAATAGAAAAGAGATATTTTCTCATAACTGGCTCTAACGATATTGTTTTCTTTCTTTTTTATAAACCAATATTTAATTAAGAACCGTATTTTGTGGTATAAGGCATCTATCTGAGAATTGTTCAAATTTTGCAAGCAAATATTTCATTAATAACCAAAAGTATATCTTACCTCATTGTTCGAAACAATTCACAAGAGGATTCTGACGTGTTCTTTTTTTAAACGACTTTCTCAAAAATGACGATTTTATATGAACTTTCATATTTCATAAACAATTACTGCATTAATTGCTCTATTATACGTCTAATGAAAATGTGCTCAAAGTGTGAGTGTTTTGTAGTGTGGATTTTCTTCAATCGAATTTTTTTATTCGATAATCTGATATTCGATGTATTTGGATTATTCGTATTAGCCAAATACACACTTCAGTATCAACTGCGGCCTAACACAGTTAAGAAATTCAATTGAAAAAGTTTAGTGCGGTGGCCCTGTAATTGAATATTTTTTGAGAAACTCCCTAGCTTTTTGTGGTAAACTGAACCTTTTCGTATTCAAGCGTCAAAAGAGAGAAGAAAATCTGGTGATTGTGAAAATAATATATCAAATTCAGACTTTAACGGATTTACATGTTTCATGGCGTCTACCTACCGAAAATGTGATTTTTCGATACCCGTCCTTCCGGTCCGTCCATTCGGTACACTTTTCTGTGCACTCGCCTAGAGGCCATACCGTTCAACGTATCTACACCAATTTCAATCTTAGGATTTACATACTACTCATACAGGAAATTTTCTAATTTTTTCCCACCGCCTAAACTAAGTGTGGTTTCCTAACAGCCAAAAATCGGAAAAAGCTATTTTTCTCAAAAATGGTTTTAACAATTTTGTTTATTTTTCATTAATCAATATTTAATTAACAACCCTATATTGCGGTATCAGATATTTCTCTTAGAAAAATTTACGAGGTGTAGTTTATTCTTGGAGATGACTTTTTCCCGACGATTTTTCTCAGAAAAGACTCATTTTGCAGTTGGCATTTTGCACTCACTTCATAAATAAACATTTAACCTTGCAACATGGTATAAGTCAATTGACCTGAAAAATATATGAGTAGTAGTTTATACTTGGAGTTGAATTTATTCTCAGTGAGTTTTTCAAATACGACTGTGTCTCGAAAACGAAGCTGAATTCGAAAACTGCAGGAGGACCATTTGTCTCCTTTTGATGTCGCGAGTCACCTCCCGAAGTTTGTAGACATCTTACAGGTTTACCCTTAATGAAGCTTCTTTTCGAAAAGTTAACTATTAACTTCAGGCATTGTTTATCTTTTTTAAATAACAAATGCCGTTATTAATTTTAAGGCAGAGAGCTACTTTTGAGAGAATAGATCTTGAAAAATAATTTTAAATCTTACACTTATATTTTCGAGACATTTTAGACAAGATGAGACATTTTACAAGCTATGTCGTGTCCAAACATTTGTCTCGTATTATCTTGGATGTCACAAAGCGCGTCTCGTCTCTTTCTCGAGACATGTCTCATCTCGTGCGCATTCGTTAACACTTGGGACATAATTATCTTTCTACTCAAAACATTATTTTTATAGGGGTTGCTTATTTATGATAATTGCCTTCAATATAAATCCCAGTTCTTTCAGTTGAATTAATTTATTATTATTATTATTATTATTATTATTATTATTATTATTATTATTATTATTATTAGTGAAATTAAAATTAAATGGAATTTCTAGTTTAACGTCGCACGATTATGCACCTACGCTAAGGTAGTATGATGATGAATGAATGAAGAAAGTGGGAGGAAAATGGAAAATCCCAAGAAAACAAATGCACACTTTATTTGTCCACCTCAAATTTCACGGACCCGATGCACAAAAGGTGAATGCTCTAGCGCTTCTTTTTAATTCGTCTCAACGGGAATACTCAACTCTATTGCCAATCTTTCTTTTCGATCCTTTGGCCATCTACTGTATATATGGCATGGACATAAACACAGAAATATCAAGGATATTTAAAATCACAAAGGTTCTTTCACCGGGAATGTAACCCGAAACCCCGTACACCAAGGCACACATGTATTAATAATTAACAGGACAAGACTCGAACCAGGTCTCCTGTTTGCCAATTCCATGTCTTATCTTTACACCACCAACGTATCCTACCACTGATCCACATTATTATTATTATTTCGTATGTATAATAGAATAGTAAGAACTGGGAATAGAATAGGCATACTGATCTCAGCAACTAAGTTATTTTGTTTTGAAAATAATAGATTTTGAACAATGAACCTTCTTGTTACTTTACTTTTCATTCCAATTAAATATAGTATAGAACCCCGAGAAAACCCACGCACACGGTGTTTGTCCACCACAAAGTTCACTTGGCGGAGGCTGGGATCGAACCCGGACCCCCAAGCATCTATATTAAATGTTAAAACTAAATACTTCAAATTAATGTAAACCGATTGCATGACCTTTTACTTCTTTATTATGAAAAAAATCAGAATGGGTAATTTGTGTAGCCTACTAGTGCGATTATAGCTTTATTTTTTATGGCACCAAACCTTGCCTGGACAACTACCTTGTAAACGTAAATACTATACATATTAAGTAGGTAATAAAGATAAAATAGATAATAAAAATAGTTACTAAGAGAAAATCGAATTGGAAAGTGCAAACATTAATCCGATATCCGGTTATGGGAAAATAATTGACTATTGTAGTTCTTGTTAATAATACAATCTTTAATGACTATAGAGAAACCTTATTTATAAAAACATATTTCTAGGAGTTTGATAATCTTTACAACGTTTTGAGCAATTACTGACTTAATGCACTTTGCACACACCCGCCAATTTATAAGACTCAGAAACAGTATCATTCATGGAAAATAATTTACCACATAAAAAGAAATAATCATGAATGACAGTGCATACAATGGCGTTGATATTTAGTCCTTATTAACCCTGCAATAGGCGCGCGAATTTTTGTGACGTAGATAGTCGCGAGGGCTACAACTGTAGCCCATTTGTCTTTATTTTATTATGATGCCTAGTTTGTTAATATATATATCTTTCTTGTAGAAAATTGAATTTATAAACTGTATTAAGGCTTTTGTACACAATTTGAGAAATATGTTTATTTTGAAAGCTATGTATAGGGGAAGGTAGTACACAGTGGATCAATTTTTAAAACTTTCGGCATAAATCCGTTTAATGTAAGTATTACTGGAATTTGTTTAGTGTAGAACATGGGCACATGTCTCTACTACATTCGTAAGTAATTTATTAATTTGTAGCGCTGCTCTGTATCTTACAGTTACAGTTAACGCTAATGCTTGTAAAGTGATTCATTGTGTACCACCATCGTACACAGTGGATCATATATGCGTACACAGTGGATCAAAGGAACAATGTATTGAAAGTAATGAATAGAAACGTATGATAAAGGGCCCCATCATTTGAAAATATCCAAATCTACATAAAATTGTAAGCATTATTGTCAAAATCTGTACTACGAGGCAGTCCAGAAAGTAAGTTCCGTTTGGTAATAAAATTAAATTGTGTACAGATTAGAGACCTGCACGGGCCGGGCCTGGCCCGAAGCCCGGCCCGGCCCGCGGGCCGGGCTTGGGCGGGCCGACTCTGTTATTTCTTTGGGCCGGGCCGGGCTTGGGCGGGCCGACACTGTTATTTCTTTGGGCCGGGCCGGGCTTGGACTGGACGACACTGATTTCTCTTCAGGTCGGGCTGGGCTGGGGCAGATCAATTGCAATTCATTAATAATTATTGACTTTCGTTAAACGATAATTGGAATAAAGCCAAACGTTGAAGAAGTGTGTCCATGAAAAATGTTACAAAGAATGCAATAGCTATTTACAGTTTGTGTTGCTTAGCGGCTGCACTTTCACTATAGAGGATTGCAGGCATTATGCGGTAAATTGAGCTCTGACCTTGACCTTCACTGAACTCAAAATATAACAAGAAGGGGTGGGAATGTTTTGCCTGTCGCTAAACAATATTGCCATCTTCACTTTATGCTAAAAATCAATTATGTTAGATTTTTGTTACAGGGAACGGAGATTTTGTTCTCTCGATGACAGGCAAAGTTCTAGGAGGCAATGGTACCATTCGGGAGGCAAGCGTCAGGTTGTAAACCAGAGTTTAGAAAAGGTTTCTGAGGTTAGGTCAAATTTAGTACTAAATTTTGAGAAAGATTGGGGCTCGAACTAATTTTTTTTAAAAATTATCGGGCCGGGGTCGGGCCAAAAAATTTTAAAATTTATCGGGCCCGGGCCGGGCTTGGGCCAAGAATTTTAAAAAACTTATCGGGCCGGGCCGGGCCGGGCTCGGGCTGAAATTCTCCTAAACTTTTCGGGCCCGGGCTGGGCCGGGCCTAGGTACGTTCGGGCTGGGTTGGGCTCGGTGCAGGTCTTCTAGTGGGCTCGGTGCAGGTCTCTAGTACAGATACAGAAAAATTATTTATTGCACAAAATTCTACAACTCTTAAACTACTTTTCCACATAACTGCCGAAATTTTGCAGGCATTTGTCATAGCGTGGCACAAGGTTTTGTATACCTTTTTCATAGAAGTTTGCCGCCTGTGTCTTCAACCAGTTGGAAACAGTTTCTTTCAGCTCGTCGTCATTGTTGAAGTGTTGACCGCCAAGGAAAGACGTGAGATGTAAGAACAGATGAAAGTAACCCTGCGGTTTTCCTGGATCTTGTCATCAATCGCGTGAACCAGTTCTTCTGTAACCAAAGATGGACGCCCACTTCGTTCCTGATGGTGCACGTCACTACGTCCTTCATTGAATTTTCGGATCCATCTTCTCACCATTGAATCACTCATCGCATTTTATCCGTAAACATCACAAATTTGCCGATAAATTTCACTTGGTTTCACTCGCATTCAGAAAACGAATCACCGCTCTGATTTCACAAGCGGCGGGATTTTCAATCAACACCGACATTGTAAACAAGCACAACAAAGCGTACGTGACTGACAGCGATCTCCAAATGGCGCACTTTTCTTCTCCTTGATACAGAGCGTCTACCGCGCATGTGCGGAACTGCGATCGCAGTGCTGCGGCGGAGATAAATTGAAATGGAACTTACTTTCTGGACGTGGTATGTATTACTCACAATACAAAATAAATTTTAAAATTCTAAATAAAAGTTAGAATTGAAGTATTACAAGATACTAATAGTATACTATTAATTTCAGGAATTGATTACCAAAATAAGTAATACAAACGACTCTTATAAAACAAACGTTTTAGAGAATTAAGTTGATATCTTGTACACTCATTGGTTCCGGATTAGTAAATTTAGAAGTTTAAGTAATTACGCACAATAGCATAAACAATTTGTTGTGGATTCAATTTGTGTGATTATGCAAATTATTAGTCAAGAGGTTTTGGAAGCCGTCTTACTATTCAAATATTATGTATGGGTGAAATATCTGGATTATTTGCTTGGATGAAACTTTCAGGTAAGATACAGAGCGAAATCTAAAGTCGTTTTCATTGTTTTTCCTGGTCGTGAATTGACCAATGTAATGTGCCCGTGAAAGAAATCTTACAAGAACGTAATAACCAAGTTGAACTTCTCTTTGACTCTGTTTCAAATCATCATAAGTAGTAGTTTCTGTCTCTAAAGTAACATCGACCGTCTTCCTTAGCCTGAGGGGCATAATCGTGTGACAAACTAAAAGATTTCGTTTTCTAAAGTATCATCATCATCTGAATAATCTTATAAAATAATTGGCTGAAAATCGTCATTCTACGTTGAACTACCATTTTCTTTCACTTTCTTCGGGACGGGACGTCTTTCTTTTATCCTTTTTGTTTCAGATTGCTGCTGAATTTGGACTCCCTTTATTTACTGGCTTTGCCTTCAAAGCGTTTGGCTCTTTCCGGAGTTCTGTGAAGGAACGACTTCTGCATTTCTTTCTACGATGTTTCTTGAGGTGACACAAAAACACTGTTTAAGTTCTTTCTGGAAAGCATTTTCTTTCGAATCTGCATCTACATTCTCTACTTCTTGAATTAAAGGATTGTTGCTTGAGGAAGGTACATTGATTTGGTCTTCTGTTTTTGCGTACATACAGCGTAGAAAAGAACCATTGTCTGCAAATACATTTTGATCGTAAGGAAACATTCCTGTCTTTCTAAAACCTGCTTTGATGTTGGTTGGAATCACTGCTCGTGCAAATACTACTCCCAAGATTGAGCTGCTTCGTATATTGACATGGATACCCTTGGGTTTTGTAACAATCAAGTATCCACAGCTGCATTTTAATATGCTTTCAATGCACAGTGGTCCAGAAACCCCCAAAACCTGGGCAAAAACCAACTCTTTAAAAATAGCAAACAACCAAATATGTTTGAAAGCTAATGACCTGGGGTATTCAAACCTACCTGGGTCTTAAAGAAATTGTCACCCCTTAGTCACAAATTGACTTCCGAAGTGAAAGTTTGACCTTGTGCATTAATTACTGAAGATTTCTAAGTTAGCGCCAACAAAGTGTGAGAATGTTTTCTACCTAGCCTTCCTGTAGCCAGGTGGAATGAAGTACTTTTGTCACATCTATAAAGATTATTATTTATGATGATGAGTTTAAATTACAGTGTAGCTATTAAATTTATCGATTTACAGTGGATGAAACGCAAGTAAGTTGGAGCAAGAAATGTTATGTGTATTTTTTTGTTCTCGTAGAGTTATCTTTTGACTTCCACGTACTTCCACTTTGGTGTCGCACTCTGGAAGTAGTTCAACTCTTCCTCTTTCAGAAACTGTAAACTAAACTTGCTCATTTTTGCTCGTCTGTGAAATATTTTTGTTGTAGATAAGACTCATTATACAAAGTGCAAAATTATTTGTATTTTTGGCTTCTAGTTTTCAGCCATTTCCTATCAAACATCAAGAAGACGGCTATTGGAGGTCCTTCGGAGGGCGAAAATAGACAGAACTCTGAAAAAGAAGCACGTGTTTACGTACCTCAAAGATAAAGCATCTGCTGAATTGTCAAAGGAAGCCAAGCAGAGTGAGTACGTGTTTTGCTCGAATTGTTTCACATGCTTGACAAGCGCAACAGGAATTACCAAAAATTGGAAGAGGAGAATTGGGTGCGGATTGGCTGGACGGTGAGTTATTAATGATTACTGTACCTATCAGTGAAGACGACTGGGGACCATCGACTTCAGCAGGTGTAGCTGGACCTGGACGACCAGAAGTGGCTTTCTCTGTGAGCAGCGAGCGCTCGAAGAGGAGAAAAACAGAAACATTGCACTCCTCATTCAGCGGTACTACTCTTGCTTATGCTACTCAAATAAAATATAGAGAGGAAAGAGAATTGGAAAAAACGAAACGTCTTCAGGAAATGGAAGAATCGCCTGGGCACATACCCAAAAACAGAATCCCAAATGTTACAACCCAGAGGAGGCTTTAGCACTGATACTCGAGGGGAATATGACACGCCACCATTACTAGTTGCTAAGAAACGGGACGAAGGACTTGGATCACAATATATATCCTGCTTACAACCATGTTCTGGACGCAAGGAAAGAATGCTATTATGAAGTCATTAACGTCACAGAATCTGTAGCTGAAGTAGCTCTACAATCTCTCCTCGACCATACAACTACAAGAATTCTGCAAGTACAGGAACCTGTGCTCGAAACCATCCCAGAAAAGTATCACAAAACTCTGCAGCTGATTACCAAATGAGGATGCGACCAAACCTCCGGGCAAGCCCAATATAAACAGACAGCTCGGGAGGAGGGCTTTCAAGACAGCGACATTTTTTCACGTCAGCTGTGCCTCTGCAACTTTATTATGAGAAAAAATGGGTCAGAGTTGTAGTGTGGCAAAATCAACGTCCCTTATCCACAAGATATTGTCGGCCGATAAAATTACAATTCAGGAAAGAAACTGAAGAACTTTGAAGGCAAGAAGCTAGCCTAATGGAAGAGCAAATTGGGTGCCTGACTCCAAGCTGCATCACTATTCCGCTGTTACGAGATTGCAGTATAGAAACAACTTAATTCGAGGTTACACACAATCTGCAGTTCACAATGGTGGATGGCAAAATATGTAACGCAGTGACACAAACAAGATCGGCACAAACTTGCTACGTATGCGTCGCTAATCCAAAAGAAATGAATTCCTTCCAGAAGGGATCCAGAGCTGAAAAACCGGAAATTTTCCGATTCGGATTGTCCACGCTACATGCCTGGATTAGATTTATGAACTGGTTGCTGCACGTGGCATACAACATTAAGAAATGGCAGGTGAGGAAAGGCGACCAACCGACCATGATAAAGAAGAAAAAAGATCCAAGAGGCCATGAAAACTGGGTTAGGCCTCAATATTGACGAACCGAGGCAAGACGGCAGTGGCACTTCCAACGACGGCAATAGAGCCAGACGATTTTTTGGAATCTATCAACAAGTTTCAGCAATAACAGGCCTGAATAAAAAGCTTGTTGAGCAGTGTGGCGTCTTGCTGCAGGCCTTGTCTTGTGGACTGGCTATCAACCCAAACAAATTTGAACCTTGGGCAAACGATATCAGGGATCTCTACATCAAGCATTATTCGTGGTTCTACATGCCCGCCTCCATTCACAAACTTCTCGCTCATGGGTCCTCAATAATCTCGCACGGCCTATTACCCATTAGGGAGATGTCGGAGGAGGCCCATAAAGCCCGAAATAAGCATATTAAACATTATCGGGAGCATCATTTCCGAAAGTGCTCACGCAAAGAAACAATGAAGGATGTGTTGTTGCGGCTCCTCGTAACAAGTGACTCAATGATAAACACGCTTCGGAATCCCATGGCACAGAAGCACAAGAAAAGAAACTTATTTTCAGCTGTACTGAACCTTTTGAAAGAGATGGAGGCTCCAGAGCAGCTGTCATTTGAGGACGAATCAAAATAGGGTTAATGTGTAAAAATAATAAACTGTTCGGTTATTCTTTATTTCAGTGCAAAAATATTATTCTCATTGTGCAAATGTGTGCAAATATATTATTAAAATTGTTAGTAAAACATTTTATCTTCTCGTTTCACATTCATTAACAGCAGTCATCTGAGGATGAATCAGAATAGTCTTTATGTCTAAAAATCATAAGCTGTTGTTATGCTTTATTTCATGTGGAAAAATATTATTCTCGTTGTACAAATATGTGCAAATACATTATTATACATGTTCTTCCATCATTTTGTCTTACTTTTAGCATAACATAACACTTCTGCAATGAAAAACACAAGATTTCAATTTTTAGCACGAAAAGGTAATTTTGGCCAGGTTTTGAGGGTTTCTGGACCACTGTGCAATGGTACGAAAACGGGCACATCCAACTGGTTGTATTTTATTGCTAGAATGTGGTAACAATTTTTCATTCATTCATCCTGATGGAGTTTTCAAACTAAGTGGGTTAGGCGATACCTCACTGATCACATGCTGTTTAAAATATTTCCTAGGAAAAAACAAAGCTGGTGGCAAAAATATAAACGATGCTCACAGTACACGTCATAACGAGGACCCCATTTTCGCCACTCGTGCATAGATTGTAATTGCTTCGCTTCTTTTTCTGCTATTACTTTCTTGGATATCTGAACTGTTCTAGTTCATGTTTAAGTTGGAAATACGTGAAAGGCTACAGAATTTGGGATATTTTGTAGATAAGTTACATAAATTACTAAAGAATGCCTAAACATTGTGTTTGTTGAATGACAACAATCTTGAGAGTCCAAGATAGACGCTTTCCAACACACCTTCCGGATTTCTAATACTAAAATCTTTATAACGATTCACTCTAGACCTGAAATTTTGCCACTTCCCACGAAGCAGGTATCGATATATTGTTGTTCTTGCCAATTTCATACTCCAAATGCCTCACGGCCACGGTAGACTAACACATTTTGTTGCACATTTTTATATATTTCGGAAATAAATGCTCCAACTCTGAAAAGAAAATTTGTCGTACAGAATAATTTGGCTTCATTTTAGCATTGTCACCTGGTACTTTCTTACTTTTTGACATGTCTGTTCAAAGTTCTGTAATCAATGTTCTTCAATTTACCAACACGTCTAATAGAATATCACTGCTCTACCACTAATCGCACTGCTTCTCTCATCGAAATATCTTTCATGTTGTCTTGCGTGTATTTCCTCGTGGTCAAACCATTCATCTGTAACATGATAGTAAAAGTTCCGTAAGATCCCAATATTATGATGTGTTTCTAAATGAGTATGCCAAATACAATCACTGCTTCTCTAAACACAATGAGGTACAGAGTGGATCGGTCCACTGTGTACCACACCGATGTGATCCACTGTGTATTTGTTACTGTCAACCCAAACAATTTCCCACGCCAAGGAACTATTGAAGTAGAAGAACAAAATAAACAATGCTATATTACAAATACATTCTTACCTACTTCCCATGCCCATGATATTCTAAATTACAAGATAAATCACAAAGTCAGAGCATTCACTTCTGTTACTTAATTTTTTACTTTAGCACGAGGAAAACAGATTTTTCACTTCACCACAAGTTAGAAGCATCCACAGTTGTTGACATTTCGTTAAGAAGTGTGTAATCTGAAAACAGAATAACTGGCATGCGCTAGTTGAATTTGTGCAATAAACAAATGAATAACGCCTTCTGATCCACTGTGTACAATGATCCACTGTGTACTACTTTCCCTATACAAATAAACCAACACCATTCATTGTTTCAAAAGTAATACACGAATAAGACTGTAAAAGTTATTTGTATTTAAGGATAAATGGACCAATCTGGCGCATTTTAAACTTTCCTTCATCGTAAACATATGTGTTACAATTCTTTAAAAATTAAGTATATTTTTTCAAAAATTTTACAAACCTTACAAATAAACGTATTATGCATAAAGCATATACTTTTTCAGCATAATGATTTTCTGGTATTAAAGTTTGATTACGATTTTGCATAATTATACATGTGCTATTTACACTCATATAGTTTTCTTTTTGCGTTTCTCTATTCATGTCCTTCTAAGCATGTTCTGCACATAAGTGATGAGTGGACAATGCACACTTTCCTTCTAGCATTGACAACTCATCAAAAGCATCAAAATGCCAATAAGGGAACGTACAGTCTCGTCTGTAAGTTTTGAATGACGGTTAAGTACAAATCTCAATCTAACACTGTCAATGTAAATATTGGTACAATTAACATTAAGTCTCAAACTGTCTGCATCTAAAAGCACTTACAGATATTCAAGCTGCGACAACGTAGACCTAACCTCACCTTTATGTCCTGGAAAACGAAGCACAATATTATGAGCATGAGTGCGAATATTACGAGTAGGAGTGTCTTTTTTCTATTTGAAATTGTCCTTTGGAACATAACAGTTTACTTCAAAACTGTCTACTACTATTATTAACAGGTATAAGTAATTCCTCCCGCCCGGAATTCTGTCACATCTTTTGAATTGTCACTATTTCTGTGTCCGAATAATGCATTTCTGCGGTCTCAAAATGTTCGCCATCTAGAAACATTCCTCATTACAATTGGCATTTTGCAAACTCATTGACCATCTGACGAAACTCACACTATAATGAAAAAACGTTGACGTTTTTTAACATTCATGACAGCAATAGTCGCGCATACATGAAGATGTAGCCCATTAAATTTTGAAGCAGAATAAGAATGAGCTCCTTTCGATTTTACGTTCGACCACATACTAAACATGCAGAATGATAGTTGATAGAAAGGTACACAGACATCCTTTCGGTTAGCATCTCGAATTACTTTGCGGCAAGGAAAACAAAAATGCTGTGCTACAATAGTAGCCCGCGCGCGTATTGGAGGGTTAAAGTTGCGTCGGTTATGAATAGGAATAATTTATGGTGTTCATCAGATTTATGCAAAATTTCATTCCATTTTTCCAGTTCAGAGTGGGAGCCACTACTTTTGCTCTGTGATTTTGGTACTTAATCGTATATTGTTATTTATGAATTGAGTTTCGTTACTTATTGTCCCTGCCAAGTATTCCTGACTTATTACATTATTCCAAAGTCAATCCATTGAGATAATATATAGACCTAGAGGTGCCCTTCCCTATATCGCATTGTTGATTCGAGCATGGTCTCGGTTGTAGAGTTCGATTCCAGATTTCAGTTCCTAAGATGGCGTATTCCACAAGTTTCAGTTAGCTGATATATGTAAACAATGGAAAACCAGATATCAGAACTCCATTCGTATAGAATATACAAGTATCAGATAACAAAAATGGTGTTAGTGTATCCAATTCGATAATCTATTTTGCATCCATTCGTGCATGAATGGATACAAAAGTAGTATAAAATTAAACTGTTTGTTATAAAATATGGAGATTCACTTTAGCAGATGGTTTTACTAAATTGTAAATTTGAATTGGCATTACTCGAGCAAACGTTTTACCAAATATTGACACATTTCTTACAGGCTAGGTTAGGCTTTGTATTTCTTTTAGCAGAGCCTGCTCTATATTCTACATGAGAAACTCCATTACTACTTGCAGATTGACTCCTGGAGGGCTCTGTATAAACACATTGTGGATGTATGACATAACATATTATAGTGCATAAAACACGAACTTGTGCTAGGTGGTCACTAAAAAGCACGACTGCTATGCAACCGAGTCAGGGCAGTAGTGCAGTAGGAGGCCCTAGCGTTAGCGAGGGGGTGTGTCAGTAGGCAGGAGGCGTTTCAGCGCAGGAGGGTATACGCAGAAACGGGGATAGTGGAAGAGCACTCTTACGCATGCCATACATAACTAGCCTACCATATGTGTACCATGAAAATTTATAGGTAAAATATGATGTGGAACATCTTTCGTGAAGGAATATAAGTGTTGATATAAGTAACTACTGTCAGTGCACAGCACATTGAAATGGATTTTGAGTGATAGTGGAAATATTGTATGTGTAAGTGTGCTCTTCCACTATCCTTGTTTATACGTATACCCTCCTCGCTGACGCGCCTGCTCCCCACGCACGCACTACCTAGCATACCGCTCGGGTTCCCCTCTGCGCTCCTGCTTGATTCGGTTGCATAGCATTTGTGCTTATTAGTAGCCACCTAGCATATTTCTTTTTCGTGTTTAATGTACTGTAGTTATGCCATTCGTCCACACCGTATTTATACGGAGGACTTCTGAAATCAATCTGCAAATAATATTAGTGCTCCTCATTTAATGCATGCTCTGCTAAAAGAAATACAAAGATTTAACCTACCCTGAAACTGTACGAAATGTTTCAAAATTTGGTAGAATCGTCCGCTAAATTGCATTTGAACCTATTTACAAATATACTTTTTTTTTGTACAGAATATCAATAAGTAATGTGAAAGATATGGCTATTGTTCCTTTTAAGAGTGGCTGAGGATTATTTTATGATGTACTTGCCATCATTAGCAATTTTTAACGTAGACACGGTAGTCTTGCTCCTTCCACAACCAAACAGTTGCCTTGCCAAAGTGTCACAGAACACTTTGGCAAGATTTCCAACAGCTCATAAACATATGGTTCAATAAATAAGCAAACTTAATAATAGTTTGGCAGTTCCCTAGGTAGTAGTCTTTACGTGAATTTTGACAGTGTAAATACAATGCATATGCGTTACGTATGCGTCTTTGACGTGAAAGTCCTCGGGTTCGATTCCCGACGGAGCTCATGTGATTCGAATTCCACGTTAATCAAAAGGTCCCATCTCATATAGCCTCGCTGCTGAAAGTGAACTCAAAATTAACTTCAACGAATGTTATAATAAGTACACAACCTCATTATATAAATGGTTGTTACAGGGTAAAAGAAGAAACAAAATGTCTATATTTGACATAATACTAAATTCCAAAGAACATTGATTGTTTTCGTCCTACAATTTGACTTAGGAACAGAGATAATCAACAATAAAACAAGACAAATTACTATGGAGCTTTACGTGAAAACACCTTTTTCTCCATTTGTAATATGGCGGATCGTTTCGTTATATGCGAGTTCGATACCATTAAGGATCTCGCATTAGGGCACCTCTAGGTCAAGCTTATTTCACAGTTTAGACAAAATATTTCTTTTAGTTCTCTTCTCTAGTAGACCAAAGTATCGGCGTATTTTGACCAATTCATCTATAGCGGTCTCTATATCAGAGAGAACGGTTTTATATGTGTGACGTCACAGTTTGCAGCACTAAAGTTACGAGGAAGGTCCATAAACCGTGAGAGTTCAATTTTGATGAAAATTAGTGACAAGATTTAGTTCGAGTTGCTAAGCAACGTAGCAATAGTCACTCGATGCACAAATGTTTCTTTGTGTTGCTACACCGCCATCATCTTGAAGTCCGGCAAGTCAAGTCCAAGAATAACCTTTTGCACAAACATGGAAAAGCTTTTGGAAGATATGACTTCGCCATTGTAAAGCGGGATAGGCATCTATCTAGGTATATGTAGAAGTACTTCCAGTGCATAATCACCATATTGAGTTGAATTGATTTTGAGTTTAACGTCCTTTTCAGCAGCGAGCTTATATGAGGCGAGATCTACTGATTAAAGTGGAATCCAAACCACATGAGCTCCAGCCGGGAAGGTGCCATATTGAATAGCGGTCAAATATGAAAAATGGTAAGGGGTCATGTAGGGTATGAAATAGGACTGGAATTTACTCCTGAATCAATTTCCGTAACCAAAGTTTTATCTGTTTTCATCTCGGAGTTAGGAGCCTTCTCACCCGCAGGAAAACATAAAAACTGTAAAATTGTGGGACTTAATTTGTCTTACGAAATGCGGTCGTTCAACAGTCCAAGGGTTTTAACTAATGTAATAACAGTTACTTGATGTACAACAGCCATTACACCATCAGGTCTTAAACCTAGAGAGGGAAATCGCTAATTAAAATTCAAATACCTGTAGCGAAAATTGGAATAATAACACTGCAACAAATTATACCTATTTCGAAGCGCAATGAAATTGACTGGTGGAAGATGGAACGAACGTTTAATAGAACCAACCAGCAAAGAATACCAAAGGGATTATATATATATATATATATATATATATATGCCAGTGTGTATGTTGCGATTAAGCATAGCATTTAAATGCAGTAATATAAGTTACTGCATAAGTTCCTATTCTACTCCTCTTGTGACATACACACATTTCTGCCATGCATACGCAAGCACGTCCTATAGAACTGGCGCACAACATTGATCATACACAACATAATTCATTCTCATTTTGAAAATTCTGTCTTGTAACTTGTTCGGTGTACCACAAACAGTGAATTTATGTCTAAAATAATCACCAAGTCTTCGAATTACCAGCTTATACTACCGCGAAAATTATATATCAAGAGGCTGAATAAATTTGGTGGTCTTTGTGGGTATAATATCAGCAAGATTGTTTTTCAAGTGTAACAATTCTTTCATGCCTTCACCCCTCTGTCCACCGCACGAGTCAAACAACAGGAGATCCTCTTTCACATCAGGAATAAACACGTCTTTTAGCGACAGTTTGTGTGTTCGCGAGTATGTTTACCTGATTTTCTCGCATCAACAACAATGTTGAATGTTGTCTAGCTAACCGTTCTTTCACTTTTGGTCCGACACGCTTTTAGGCACTTGGAAAGATATATACATGTGAATGCCTAGCCATACTGTGGAAATGTGAATCTGTATGGTGTAAGCGTGGGACACTGATATCAAAGACCGAACAACTGCTGTAGTATGTTTCTCATCTATTTCTGGCAGAGTTCTAATAGAGGTCATTTCGTACTCAATCTTACACTGATCAGTATTAAAGATGCATTCACTGTTGTACAGTTTCTCATTATTATCTTATTAATTTTCATCACAAAATTTGGGCATTATTAAGTAATTCACCTTCGTTTTCAACATCTTTCTTCGTTACAAATTGAGTAACCCTTCTTGAGCGAATCCTGTGCACTTTTTAAAATTTATTAATGAAATCACGAGAGGCATGGAATGGATAGTTTAGATCCTTCACTTTCAGTAACATCCACGCTTTCAAATGATAATCATGGACCGTAAGTTCTTTAGTGCGATAAATGTTGAATGTCTTTAGTACTTGCTATTTTAGTTGTGTCATGAAATGAGAGCTAGGTGGTTTGTTATGGAACTTCAAAGCCTTATACACAAACGCCGTATTGCATTTGAATTTCTTCGCTGCAGCTGGAACAGTGTTACGTTTCTCATACACAATAATGCAACTTGTGCTGCTGATTTTATTGTATTTGTTGACGACAGCTTTTGTTGCACGTACAGATTTAGAGCGTTCTTTTTTCTTATACTGCCTACATATATTGGAATACAGTTCCCATGAGTACTAGATTTGAAAAAACATTTATTAACGAATATTCTCTGTGTAGTCAATCTAATTTTCCCTTCACGTTTAGGCAGCAGCCATAATTATTTTGAAAAGTGGCGGAGTTTGACAAAACGGGACACTTATGATTTGGATAAAACGGGATACAGTTGTTTTATGTTTTGTTTGAACCACCTATTTATTTATTTATTTATTTATTTATTTATTTATTTATTTATTGGCGTATTACTTTTTTTAAATAGCCATGTACTAATGTAGGCCTAGGCCTTTTGAACAGCTTAAGTCATCGCCTTCAGCCCCTGGATGTCAGTTTCATGGCTCTAATGAGCAGGTGTTATGAACAAGAAGTTCGAAAGTGGCCGTTCAACCATCCAGGTAGGTGCGTTACAATTTACAAAATCGGAAAACTGTTCAGAGAAGAGCATTCAAGAGCAGCTGTTGCAAAAACTGCCGTTTTAGGGTTTAGCAAAACCGGCATAAGTCCTTACGATCCTGACGTTTTGCCAGATCACTTGATTGCACCCTCTGTCACCACAGACCACCCTACGCCAGAAATGCAGCAAGAACCTCCAGGCGTTGGGCACCAGTCTGCTGGTGGCAAAGACCAAGAGCAACCTTCAACTACTCCAAGGGACATCGTAGGAGTAGATCAACCAACAAACCTGTCAGGAGACAGCCTACGGCCAGACCAACCTGCAACATCCTCAGGGAGAAAGGATTAGAACTCTCTTATTATCGACAAAAGCTACCCTTTTCTATCTCTCAAAAGGTTGTTCTACCTATACCTCAAGTAAAAGGATCTATCAAAAAAAAAATGGCTGACAAGAGAAAGAAGAAAATTGTCGTAATAACATCATCTCCATATAAGAGTGAGTTTGAAATGGAAGAAAAAGAAAAGATGATTAAACTACAAGAAAGAACCAAGAAAATTGAAGAAAAGGCTGCTATGAAATCCCTCTTAAAACGTTCCAAAAAGAAGTCTGTAAGAAAAGGAAATGGACAAGAGGAAGAAACAGATCTACCAGGTCCAGACAAACCTGAAAGTAGGCCAACAAAAAAATCCAAAGGAACGGTTAGTCCTTATGTTAAAAGTCAACACATAGAAACGCCTAATAAACCTTCAGCAAGCAGCGAAGAATGCATGTCGACATCATCTGAAGATGAAAGACAGGGAGGAGAAACCTGCATTTTTTTTATGCACTGTACGTCGACTCTAAGGCTGGTGAAAGTTGGATTTAATGTTATGGATGCCAAGAATGGGCTCACGAAGAGTGTTCTAATTCCGAAGAAGATAACGACACTTTCTATGTGACTTTTTTTCTGCTATAGGTCTAAATAAAAGATCTTCTTTCTCATTTTGTAAATAATAACATGAGAAATTCTTATTTTACGTCTCTGATTACTGAAGACATTATTCTTTCAAGCGGAAATTTTGCTTCACAGTCGTTGTGTGTCAGTTAATTATGCTTTTCAGTTAGTTTTACACAAAAATTCATACATCTTAATCCCTACCCCATTTTGTCTAACCCAGGTATATGCTAAAACGGGATATGTAAGAGTTTGGGAACTACCTTTTTTTATTATTTGCAATCATTACAATTAGTTAAAAATATGTTTTTTGTGTGCTTTAATAAATGTTGTAGTTAAAAAACAATTAATGCATGGTTTTCTTCAACACATTTTCCGTAGTAAAATAAAAACAAGAATGGTATCCCGTTTTATCCAACTCTCCCCTTTCTACTACTTGTTGATGTTGACTAATTATAGAGTCCCAAAGCCTTTTTATTTCTTTATCTTACTCCATAACCCACTTCTCTTGTTTTAAGTGTTATATCTGCAATTCTCTTTAATCCAAAAGAAACTTGCTTTTGTTTCATACAATGATCAAATTAAATTATTTAAGTATAAAGTAAATTTTTAAAAAATAATATAGAAAATAGAGAATAACAAAAACACTAATAACTAGTAAATTATATTAAAGCCTTTGAAAGCACAAAAAAAGATCATTACTGTTGTCTACGTATAAAACATTTTGCAGTATGTGTCAAGCTAAACAAATTAATATATAACATAAAATTAGTTTCCATGATAATTTTGTGAGACATTCATTTCTTTGGTTTGGGACAGACACATACTGTAAAAACTAACTGTAATGTGAGCGAAAGCGAGACAGATCTCAAAACCGGCAATATTGTAGCACATGTTTGTAGCTATAGGTGTAAACTACCTTATGGAAATAGTGTTGCTAACTACAGCTATAAATTCTCTAATCGCAAAGTCAGGTATCGTACAACATTTTACTAACCTAGAAACGAGTATGTTTTATTGTACTGAAATCCGTCTATAATAACATTTAGTCGTTCTCTAAGTTATCCAGTAGTAAAAATTATTCTATTTCAAATTTTTGTTGACAATGTTCACGTACTGTGAAGTCTTGTCAAGAGGATAAATGAAATGCAGCAAAAAATGTGGAGTGAAGGTCAGGTAAACAAAATACAGAGATAAAAAGATTGAGAAAAGGTTCTCTTGCGGACGCAGCTTCGTAATGTTTCAAAAGGTGCAGAGCTGGTGTTTTGCTTCCCTCTCATCCCTCCACTTCCAGAGGAAAGTTTATTTTTTAAAAGAATCGTTTCCAAACAAGTGATAAGGATTAACAGATAATCAAGCAGTCGCTTTTGTTTGCTCTTTATTATTAGAAGGTATGGGATTCAATTCGAGTAGTCACGTCCATATAGTAAAAACAAAAGATTAGAAACAACAGGAGTAGCTAGCCCGGTTAACGCATGACGGAACTGCAGATTTAGAAGGCTTGCTGCTGTAATTTGAGAGATCGAATTCCAATTTTTGTCGCCATCCTCCAAAGCTACCACTTTTCACCAAGCGCTGAATGAAGTAGCGTTGGCTTAGATTTTGGGTCTTATGTTGGAATTCAGTCAAGAGGTATTTTGACTGCTGATTTTCCACCGTTTCAGTTTCAACGTTTCCATTATGGTAACTAATAACAAGACATTGATACATCTTTTCCCATCCTCGTTTCTCCTTTTTCTGTCCATTAGTCCTGTCCGTGGAAGAAATATTTCCAGGCCTTAACATAAGGGAGAAAATCTACTATTAGTCCCAGCACCTGATGACAATATTATTATTATTATTATTATTATTATTATTATTATTATTATTATTATTATTATTATTATTATTATTATTATTATTATTATTATTATTTCATATAAATCAGTGCAACAAATTATTCTTCAATCCTGAGGCATGTATACGACTTTCCTTCGTAGGATGTAAATAGATTATATTAATCCCAACAAAGTAGAAATACTAAACTTGGCTATTTACTAATTACGAAGGAGGTGCACTCTAGAAGATGTAGATTTTAGGTATTTTGTACCTTCCTACCATAATCATTCTGTATAAGAAGTATGCCTCTCTCACACACACACAAACCACATTTTCAAAGACACACACAACACTTCCTTTTTCTTTCGATATTATTTATTGAGTGCACCAGAGAAGACTCCGGAGACTGTTTGGCTTCACAGGTGGATTTTTTAAAATGTGTTTTTCGGACAACGTAATATAAACATATGAAAATAAGTAGAACGGAAACAAAGAGCTCATGAACAAAATAACAAAAGAACGCTGTTTGTGAAGGGAAGTGAAGATTTCCCATTTTTGATGTATTTACAAAGACAGTCTTCTTAATTGTGTTTGACAGATTAACACTGGTTAGCAACACTATAACCAAAGTAGGGATTGCATTTCCCTCGACACGAGGTAAGAAACTTCTGACAAGTAAAGGTCACGTTTGGGTGAATTGAGTTGACGCCCGAGGCATGTGATAGAGTAGTACTTAGTGTGCTCAATATGTTTTAGGTGCAAAGCTCAAAGGGTTTAGAAGATACAACCACAAGAACTTTGCATGAAAGTACTTGTTATAGTCTATTTCTGTACATGATCTTATGATTACTGATAGCATTTCAGCTGTCGATGTCTTCAATGCGGATCGAAGTCACTTCGTGAAGGAATTGCATCCGTACCGGACATTGAGGAAGAAAGGATTAGAGAAGATCAGAACAACAGTGTTATGTGAGTGCAAATCTCATTTACATATGATAATGCCAGTTGTGTCCATGGACGGAGAAATTCTGCATCCCATGTATGTTCTGGTGGTTGAACCAAACGGTAGGTTCCCTACAGCAATACCAGCCGATCCGGCTAATATAATCTTAATCTCATTTGCTGGTAAAACAGCAAACATGAACACGTAGGATCGTAAGACTTTCTCTTCTCACGTCATGTGGAAAAGCATTCTAGGTGATAGGAAGAAAGTCCTCCCGTTATTTGGTTCATAGTGTGCAAACAAAGACGACAGTCTTTTCTCACAATGTGTTCCAGAAGGCTCTGTATTGATCAAACGGCTGACACCTGGTAGATGTAGTGACATGATTCAGCCAATGGATGTTCACTTCTTCTGTCCATACAAAGCCTTTGTTCATTTCATCGCTGATGCAGCAGTAACAGGAAGTGGCGTGAATATTTAGCCATGTTGAGGAGTTCATAAAACTTCAATCGTTCACTATTTACCAGTTCCGTACTCCTCGTTTTCGTAACACAGTTCGATTCGCTTTCTATTAGGATGGATACTTGAATTAGGAGCCTGACAGTTAGATCGATCCTTACGATTACTGATTTGACGGAATCGTGAACGACAAATGTTTGAAGTGCAACTTGATTGTATTTGTCAGGTATGCTCACTTTGAGCAGAGTATTTGTGCAAGGCATGCACTCTTTTCTGAACTGTATATTGATTGTAGTAATTGGTAACTTTTCTGTTCAATAACAAAACCACTTCGGATTTGCAAACCAAACAACTTTCTCCTGTGCTTCATCACTTAAATGCGCTGGAAACACGAACATAATCTAGTTTAGAGAATATAATAGTTATAAGACTTCTCTCTTATATTTTGGACTATATATTACGACTATAATATGTACCTCCATGCGACTTTCTAGTGGCTGTATATCTTAAATCCCTTAAGCTTTGCACGTAAAACTTACCTGATATATTGAGCACACTTAGTGCTGCTCTATCATATATGTCTCGGGCAGCAACTCGATTTACCCAAACGTGACCTTTACTTGTGAGACCGATGTATCCTCGGTAGTAGAGAGTTATTTTATTCGACTCAAAGAAGGTTCTTGAATGTATTTATATTAATTCTGGAACAACTGTCCATCTACTATCCACGATGTAGGTAATTAAGTAGAAATTATTGGAGTTTAAGTGTTGCTTTAAGTGTTCCAACCTGAGCTGTCCTATTGCCTACATTATTCTTGTAACCTATATTGGAGTTACAGCGGTTACAGAAATAAAGACAATATCTACCATTTCAACTTCTTGCCATTAAGTCTTATTTATTCCATGACCCACTCGGATAGTAACACCGTTATTTAATCCTGCAAGGGCAAACTTGAATTACCCCTTCCTTGCCTCGAAATAAAACTGAAAGTTTCACTTGTCCATAGTTTTCTAGATATTTGAGCTGTGTTGTTGATTTTCTACAAACGATTCGTATCAGAAAGGTTTTACATCTTTATAAAATTTCTGATCCTGATCATAACTTTTTCCACATCAACTGCAAAACATTACCATAAACTGAGCTCCGCAGCCGCTCATCGGTGACACAAATTAAACATAACAAATTAAACATAAGATTTATATGTGCTAATAATTATTACATTGCATTGCGTGTAAGGGCATGCACAAGGTTATTTTTCCTCTTGAATGTGCGAGAAAACCAACAGGTGTATCATACATCCATCACTTTCTAAAGCGATAAATATATTTTAATTAGAACTTATTATTTTCTCAAAAGCACAGTGATAGTTAACGGGAGTAAAAAGACATGAAAACGCAAGTACATTATACTGGATAGATAGTGGATCTGGTACTTCAATCCACACATGTTATTAATATTCGCAGTTTCGAAAAATGCCAAATAATATTTTCCCCTAGTTTTCTGTATATTTTATGAAAAGGAAAGATAATGTTTTCCAGTCTTGATATTAAAAGAAATACCTTCACTTTACGTCTATTGTAGGAACACAAATAAGAACATGTCTACAAAATAGGGTTTGCTACGGGGATGATATTAACTTACACAGTTCTATTATTTCGTACTCTGTCTCGCATATAGTTGAATACTTTGAGTACAAAAATATTTTTATGAAGCTCAGATAACTGTTCTTATTTATAGTCAGACATGCGTTAGTTCCTGATGCAGAACAATAGTATGCAATTTTGTAAACTATATCAAGAAATTTGATGTATCTCCCATTATCCTTCATGTCTTGAGGAAATATTTAAAAATATACTAAATCATAAAGTGACTTAAAGTTTGAAACGTTTCCTAATTATGAAGTTGAAATACCTAAGACTCAAAACCGTATTGAATTAATTAATAAATTAGCCGTATTAAAATATAATACTGTATTTGTTAGAAAGACGATTTCATGTATGGCTTTACACTAGTTTTTATTTTACAGATTTTATTATTGTC
This sequence comes from Thermobia domestica, assembly GCF_964235325.1. Taxonomy (NCBI): domain Eukaryota; kingdom Metazoa; phylum Arthropoda; class Insecta; order Zygentoma; family Lepismatidae; genus Thermobia; species Thermobia domestica. Next base: position 376,024,311 of record NC_137454.1, read on the forward strand.
CGAGACGTTGCTTTTATCGTTATTAGGTGTCTATACTTATGTATATTGATGGTAATAATGTGATAATTAAGTTTCTTTCTTGATAATTGTTTAAACTTGGTAACACTAATTAAGTAAATAATTGACAAAGAAGCAATCTCTGAATATCTGTTTCAGTTATATTTATACAGATATCACAATATTAGAATTATGTGAACTAATAAAGGAAGCTTTTCATAAGCATTAAGACGACTAAGATACAGTAAAAATACTTAAGGATAATATTTTGGTTTAGTAATTGTCATGAAAGAGAACTAGTTTGATATTCAGAATTCAAATTCTGTACAGGATACTGAAGAAACAATTCTGAATGTTTTCATAATAAATATAACTAACTTTCAGAAGAAACCAGCGTTATAGTCTGGACTATGTTCGTTTCCATTTTTTCTATAGTATTGCTAACAACTGTGGACAGCGTAAATGTTTAAGACTTTATTTTCAACAATGACACATTTGTGTGATATTGATTACCGGGATCACGGTAATCGAAGGGGTCCACTAGGAAATGCATTCTGGAATACTTCCTGAAGAGACTGATTGGACCAATATTCCAAGTGTGACAAACTCCATATATATACAATAACCGTCGCTTTAATTATCAATATTTTTCTATATTATTCCCTAACAGTGACAACATGCCAGTGTAGAGAAATCATAGTTCAATTTATGAAATATTCCTGGGAGATGAGGATGCTAAATTATACTCTAAGACTAAGATAATACTGTGAAAGTGGGAGTTACATGATAATTTTAAGTTTGCTTGAAGTTGCAATTATTTTCTATGTGTGTGTGTATTTTTTTTACTTATACATGTATAAAATTCTGCTCCTTCCCGGACTAACAATGTAGTGCTTTTATCAATTTTTATAAGACATATAAACAAACTACAAAACATGTATGGAGAAAAGCTTGTAAACAGGAGCAGTAGAGCAAACTAAATGAATCCAGTTATATGTTAGCAACATTATATGCTGAATTGTTTAATATGTATTCGTGCATGTAGTCCTTACATGAAGGCTTGCTATTAAAATTAAATATCTTTTAAATATTTTGTAACTTTGTTAAAGAAATTAATTATACTTTTAATTTGTTATGCGTTTAATGCTATTTTCTATTATTACAACATTACTTGTTTTGCATTTGACAAGAAAAGTAAAGTGATTGTAAATGTACCTATATTATATATAAGTAGCATTATAAGGATTTCTTTGGAATTTTAGTATACATAGTCTTGATTGTCTAAATTAATGAATAAATATTTTAATACAAAATAATTTGTTGTAATTGTATTTAGTAATTACCTTGTTCTTATACATTCATAACGAAATCGTCTGCTTGCTTTCTTTCGTCAGTTTTTCACCAAGAAATAAAACACAATTCTCTCTATGCTTATTTCTTTATTGAAATTTTGTGTCCACTTTCAACACTGACGCTATATAATATGATATTTACCTATCAAGCCGGAATTAGAATCACCTAATATGTGTAATGCTCTTCCATCAGGAATCAAACCAAGGACCCTGCGAACCAAACAAATGCATTCAGTCCACTAGAACAGCTGGGAATGCGATCGCGCATGAGTACTGCATATTATATATTTATTCTTTTTATATCGAAGGGATATTGAAAGGAAAATGAGCTTACATCACATGAAATGAAGACCATGTACTTCTATGGAGGGCAGTGAATTCGCGATATATTTTCGACAATTTAGTCGAGGAATGAAAGTTAATTGCCTATCTATTTCTCGTCATACGAGGTTAAAGAGTTAATGATTCTATTCGACATTATTGTAATCGATATTATTGTTCACAATTTTATGAAGGAATACTGAGTCCTGTATGTGCATTTCTCTATTTCAACAACAACATATTGATAGTCTCTGTTACTTTTACAAATTAGACATATGCATGATGTACACCTCTGTTCCTGTGCATCAATAATTTCAAACACCTACACTGAATACATACTACCGGTTTACAATATTTTTCTATATTTTTGTTCCAAAGAACACAAGAACATTCTAGTTGAGATCTAAAATAGAAAGAGTATAATTTCGAAAATTAATTGTTTATGGAGTTCCATTATGAAAATGAATGACGGTGAAATTAAATTTTTGTGCTTTCTCAATGGTAATTATAACAGAGACTACGGGCATCAAAGGTGCACGCGCTAGGCAGTTGGCTATCAGTGAAGGCACAGCTGTCTTTTGTCAATAGTAATTACAAAAATTGTAGTAAATGTTAGACCAATTTGAGTACTATAAACAATCTCTCTCTCTCTCTCTCTCTCTCTCTCTGTATATATATATATATATATATATATATATATATATACTAGGGTGGTCCAAATTTATATGGGGAAAAATAAATTTAGGAATTTCTTTGGACTTACACCCTAAAATGGCTCCATATGGAACTAAATTAAGCCAGGAGAAAAATTAGATCCATTGAATAATTTTAAATGGTGCCCCAAATGACCTAAAATTTTGAATGCGTTTACAATACATAGTGTATGGGGAAAAGCTGGAATAAACTCTCGTAATTTAGAAAAGGTTCAAGAGAATGAAATGGAAATGCAATGGATGAGAATTCTTGGATAATGGAACTAGAGGAAGAGACCAACCTAATCTTGTATACGTTATCATGGCATCCATCTTGAAGTCCGCCATCTTGAATTCAGGTCAAAATTTTTAAATAGCAAGAGGGTTATGTGACATATCTTTTTGAGGTAGCATTTCACCAGATGCACAAATCTGGTATTATTTTTAAGTTATCTATATTCATGTAAGAGTTATTACGTATGTAAAAAAAATGCTTCATGTAATGTTATTTTATTGCAGTTATGTAACACAGATATGTAAGAATTTTGGAAGTCTTACATAAACTGAAACAAACTGCTTCGTTCGCTTTGAACTACAAATAAGTTTTTTTTTTTTTTTTTTTTTTTTTTTTACATCAAGATGATTCGTAGACCATTATGAGGAAAAACAAAAATTATAACTTGGGAGAAATTAAAATATCCCTTATTTATATAGTATCTTTCTGGTAAGTTATGAATCTTATTTGCTACATAGTTCACTTTGTCGCATATAGGAAAAGATTGTCTATGGGCCTTTATTATCTGCAAAAGAAACTGTTTGTGCTCCTCATTTTTCGTAAGAACGTTGTTGTAATCTTCTATTAGTTACACTCCCCTTTCTGCACACCGTTTGTTACGTGGATGAATTAAACTATTGTCTTTCCTTGAAGATAGTCATTGTTATTTGGCCATGAAGTCGGATCACACTCAAGAAACCCTTTGGGTATTTTAAATCTTTCGAGGAAAATTTGTTTGTTGTAACTAAATCACTGATTTCTCGTTTCACAATAATTTTTATGGTATCATTTCTTGCGTCAAACCAATTTGCTGCTTCACGGTTTTCCCTTATAGTTTTAATTCTTTCAACCATTTTTTACTTTTCCATTATGGTAACTCCATCATCAAAAAACCTCAATGCTACGTGTTCCTCCGTCAAATACCAGAGTCGGCGTGAAAATTAAGAAAGAGGCACTTCAGATAATTCAGCATCTATTTCTCTTTAACTCTAGAAATCTTTCAAAAATTGTAGATCTTGTAATGGTGAATGGTATGCTTGATCACATTTAAGCCAACTGTGAACATATAGTCGGATTAGAAAGTGCATACTCTCCGAAGACCCGTTTCTATTTGCTTCGTTAAACGAAATTGTTGGAGAAAGAGAAATATTTTAAATACTAGCTTGTTTTTCCCATCCACGTTACATGGTGAATTGCTCCAGGGAAACGAAAGAAAACTCCTCAAGGAGATATGCCACCCAAGAATATGATGGTCAGTTCTAAAAATTCCCTGTAATCTTCTCGCCAGTGTCCTGCTTCTACAAGTTTGATGGAAAAATTCAACACTTCATTTCTTACATCGGAAATATTGTTTGTTACATCATCATCTTCAATCCCTGGAATAAAGTAAGTGTAATCTATTCTAGACCTCTCGTTCTGAAAACACTTCAATAGGAGAACGTCCGCCGGTCCAGATTCAAACGAAACACAACAGTTATCAAATACACATTTTAAAACTAATTCATAAATGTGGTGTCTACAAGGAAGGTATAGAAGGTTATTTTGGAGCTACTGCTCTAGCAGAATGCAAGCACCGTTGACAAAATCCATATTGCAAGGAGTAGTGTCACAATAACCCATTAACGCCGGAATTATTTTTTGTTTTCAATTTTGGTGAAATTGGCAATTTTGGCTTACTTAGATGTAAGGACCACGTATGAGAAATTTTGAGTTCATGACGTAAGCGGTTTCGTTGGGGTACCCCGTGATCATATGAACACGCTAGGCGTTTGAGTAAGCACTTTCCGATAGCATGAGTATATGAATGCTCTGTTAAATTAGTCACACATATGTAAAAGAAAAAAACCTTTATTGTCTTAGGAACTGTTACAATCTAGAAGACAAAATAAGCACAGTATTGGGATTATGGAGTTGTAGGTTATGGAGCCCATTATCAATGGCACCTTATCAGGTGCGCCCGAAAAAATCTACGGGGGCCCATTCCATGATTGCTATATTACGTCTGGTTTTTAATATAATTGATTTGCTATATTATGTATATATTTTCGTGAGCAAGGGGGAGCGGGCTTCACCCCGCCCCCATTTTCGGGCGCGCATGGACTTTATGGAAATTTAAAATAAAACTGTCCCTGTAAGTACAAGACCTCATTCATTTGAAACATTTAGTAAGAAGTGTGCTTGAACATAGGGTACATGCACAACGTTTACGATTAGGGCGAATCTCTAAGTGGTCTCTCCATCAAAATGAACGTAACTACTGACACGGTATTGTTCACTACTCAAGTTAAAAATAGCTAGACGTCCTGCACCTAATGGAATGTCTATATTTCTGCAAATAAATTGAAAATTATACATGTGAGATGTGTATCCTTTTTTGCTCAACAGAAGCCATGTATTTCGCGGCGGTACATCAATCATCCAAGAGAAATGTGCTCACCACTACTATTTGGACCTGATTCCAATGGGATAATATGAGATATTTTGGTATATTTGATCAGTATTTTCTATGTGCTTGTTGTATTCTCCTACTAAATATAGACGAGTTACACGTGTTTTCTTCTTTTCACTCTGAGAATATCGTTCAACACTAGAAACAGGATGAGCCCAGGGTGCGGATCCAGGGGGCGATAGGGGCTATACCGCTGTCCCCCAAAAGAGGAAATTTTCTTATTTTAATTACAAATAAAACACATTCCAGAGTTTGGAGCGCTTAAAAGTAGCTCTAAGTAGCAGTATTACAACCTGCCGCTCCCTCCACAAGTCCGTCCTGGATCCGCCCCTGGCTGATCCCTTTGACATATAGACGCAGCTGTGACCACATTGTCGTCACATCATCTTCAAGTCGAGCATTATCTGTTAAAACAACTTCAGCGTGAATGGTAAATTGGCGCCCTGTAAGGTTATCGATTTTCGTGAATCTTCCTCCTGAATCATTGCAATCCTCTTCTCTTGAATCTTCATCCGAAAAGATCTGAGGTTTCGTGGGCTCAAGATATATGATTTGTATGTCTTGCACGACATTCGATTCCAAAATATCAAGGATTTGTTAAAGTTGTGAAAGCAAAAAACAGTAGTAGCAAAAGTCATATAATAATAATAATAATAATAATAATAATAATAATAATAATAATAATAATAATAATAATAATAATAATAATAATAATAACAATAATAATAATAATAATTAACTAACTAACTCTATGGCCTATGGAACCCGGAGGTTCAGTGCCGCGTTCACAAAAGCTCTCCACTGACTTCTATCCTTAGCTAATTGCATCCAGTTTCTACTTTGTATTCCTATCTCTGTGAGATCCATCTTAATATTATCCTCCCATCTGCGCCTAGGTCTTCCTAATGGTCGTTTCCCTATGGGTCTACCAGTCAAGACTTTGAAAGCGTTTCTACTTTCTTCCATTCTAGCTACATGATCTGCCCACCTAAGCCTCCTAGACTTGACGACCCTAACAATGTTGGGTAAACCGTATAAGCTATGTAGTTCCTCGTTATGAAGCTTCCGCCATTTCCCATTCTCGTTCCTCTTGGGTCCGAATATTCTTCTCAGGATCCTGTTCTCAAATACTTTCAGTCTATGTTCTTCCCTCAGAGTAAGCGACCATGTTTCGCAACCATACAGAACAACAGGCATGATTATCGTTTTATATATTTTAAGCTACAAATTCCTCGACATAATTCGCGACGACAAGAGATTTTGAACCGAATAGTAACACGAATTCCCTGCTTTTAGTCGACATTTAATTTCTTCGTGAATATGATTTTCGTCTGTTAATATTGATCCTAAATATTTGAAAGTATCCACTTTATCAAAAGTATTATTTAATATTTTAACGCCTCCACAATTTGCCGTATTCCGGTCCCGACGCACTTCCATGTATTTAGTTTTCTCTGCATTTACTTCTAAACCCATGTCCCTGCAAGCGTTTAATAAGATCTCTGCATTTATTTCTACTGTTCTCCTATCATCCCCTATTAAATTTACATCATCAGCATATGCCATAACCTGGTGAATACCGTTCAACTCTAGGCCCTGGTTGCTATCTTTGATTTTCCTTATAGCGTATTCCAGCACAAAGTTAAATAATAATGGCGACAACGCATCTCCTTGTTTCAGGCCATTTTCGACGTGGAAGCTCGTGGACAAAAATTTTCTTACCCGGACTTTACTTTGGGATTCACTTAAACATATCTTAATTAATCTAATTAGCTTTCTCGGTATTCCAAGTTCTGTAAGAACGTTGTATAATGTTTCTGTCCTAACCGAGTCGTAAGCCTTTCTAAAATCAATAAATAATTGATGTACCGGGGTATTGTATTAATAATAATAATAATAATAATAATAATAATAATAATAATAATAATAATAATAATAATAATAATAATAAAGCTAAAAATAAAGCAAGTCAAATGAAAGCATTCACAAGCTGTTCTAAATTGATATAACTCCAAAATTTTACTGTAATGTCGAAATTTTTATGTATGCACATAAGAGAGAAAAATCTGCTTAAACGCCTTGCGTGTTCATACGATCACACTGATGAAAAACTTCAATAATCATGCCCTAAATATTTTCAGATGAGTGAAATATAATCTGTTACAACTTTTGGCATCTCTAAAATACAACCAAGCATAAAATAATTTGAAAGGATAAAATATAAGAATACATTATAATGCGTATTTTGAGGACAATGGCGTTTTTATTCTATTTTTGGTGCATTGCCGATATCTGTGTCTCCAGATTGCATTGAAGCAACAATATGGAACTTGTTTCGTTTGAATAATGTTATCAGTACCTTCTCCTAGTAGTCAAAGCATATAATGTAAAGAAACCCCTGACAGCAAGTTACACAAGACTTGTTTTGATAAATACTAACAGCTGTGATCATATGATCACGCAGCACGAACTTTACCAAGTTCCATTCTTCAAGCGAATGCACTATAGTAGAATCAATATGTTCTTCTCTTGATGACGACAAAATGGAAACACCAATTAACCTCTCATGACCATCTCCTGTAATAATTATTGATAACTTGCCGGCAGTCTCTCTGCCAGTCAAATTCAGCATCGTTTTTCGTTCCAATGCACAACTAACGCACTTGATGCATTCTGAAATTATTTCTTGTAGTTCTATGCAATTTCACTACAGGTTTTCTTCTCAGCATCGATGAATGGAAGATCCATTTATTGCTAGTTCCTCTACATTTTGGCCCAATGCCTCTGCCGTCGCTGTCAGAATATGTATTGCTGCTCTATAAGTGATCTTTTATCGATTAAGAGCAACACCAGTCTTTTAGTAATAAAATTAGTTTTTTTCTCCTTTTACATCTCTTGGACGGTCCGGGTACACACGCATTCATATTTACATTTTCTCTAACATTCTCAACTGGGTTTTCCTCTTCATAACTTGAACTGCTCCATGCCTTTTGGCGCATAAAGTTCAAACAAATCATTTTCAGAAGTGCATTTTCTTTCGCGTTCCTCTTTCGTTTGAAGCCGTGCATATCCCTGCCAAACTCATGTCTTTACTTTTAGTCGTGTAAGAATTATTAATCTGAAAAGGAGAAATCTTTTCACAGGTAATAATTCTTACATGACTAAAGCTATCTTTAAAACAGTGCCAGATTTGTGCTTCTGGTAAAACGATACCTCAAAACGATATGTCACATTATATTTAAAAATTTTGACCTGAATCCAAGATGGCGGATTTCAAGATGGCCGCAATGGCAGTACTATACAAAATTAGATATGTTTTTTCCTCTATTTCTATTATCCAGGGTATCTTTGCAATATCTTTAGCCCTTTCTAAATTACATGAGATTATTCCAGATTTTTCCCATATACTATGTCCTGTAATCGGATTCAAAATTTTAGGTCGCTTGGGGCACCATTTAATATTATTCAATGAAGCCAATTTTTCTCCTGGCTTAATTTAGTCCCTTATGGAACCATTTTAGGGGGTTAGACCAGCCCGATCTGAAAATTGGTATTTATGGACCACCCTAATATAACTAACTAACTAACTAACTAACTCTATGGCCTATGGAACCCGGAGGTTCAATGCCGCGTTCACAAAAGCTCTCCACTGATTTCTATCCTTAGCTAACTGCATCCAGTTTCTACTTTCTATTCCAATCTCTGCGAGATCCATTTTAACATTGTCTTCCCATCTGCGCCTAGGTCTTCCTAATGGTCGTTCTCCGATTGGTCTTCCAGTCAAGACTTTGAAAGAGTTTCTATTTTCTTCCATTCTAGCTACATGGCCCGCCCACCTAAGCCTCCTAGACTTGACGACCCTAACAATGTTGGGTAGACCATATAAATTATGTAGTTCCTCGTTATGAAGTTTCCGCCATTCCCATTCCCGTTCCTCTTGGGTCCGAATATTCGTCTCAGGATTTTGTTCTCAAATACTTTCAGTCTATGTTCTTCCCTCAGAGTAAGTGGCCATGTTTCGCAACCATACAGAACAACAGGCATGATTATCGTTTTGTATATTTTAAGCTTCAGATTCCTCGATAGAATTCGCGCAACGACAAAAGATTTTGAACTGAATAATAACACGAATTCCCTGCTTTTAGTCGACATTTAATTTCTTCATGAATATGATTTTCTTCTGTTAATATTGACCCTAGATATTTGAAACTATCCACTTTATCAAAAGTATTATTTAATATTTTAACGCATCTATAATTTGCTGTATTCCGGTCCCGACGCACTTCCATGTATTTAGATTTCTTTGCATTTACTTCTAAACCCATGTCCCTGCAAGCGTTTAATAAGATCTCTGCATTTATTTCTATTGTTCTCCTATCATCCCCTATTAAATTTACATCATCAGCATATGCCATAACCTGGTGAATACCGTTCAACTCTAGGCCCTGGTTGCTATCTTTGATTTTCCTTATAGCGTATTCCAGAACGAAGTTAAATAATAATGGCGACAACGCATCTCCTTGTTTCAGCCCATTTTCGACGTGAAAGCTCGTATACAAAAATTTTCCTACTCGGACTTTACTTTGGGATTCATTTATACATATTTTAATTAATCTAATTACTCCTTTCTCGGTATTCCAAGTTCTGTAAGAACGATGTATAATGTTTCTCTCCTAACCGAGTCGTACGCCTTTCTAATATCAATAAATAGTTGATGTACCGGGGTATTGTATTCCGACTTTTTTTCGAGTATTTGGCGAATGTCAAATATTTGGTCGATAGTTGATCGATTTCGTCTAAAACCGCACTGATAATCTCCAATAATTTCATCTGCGTATGGAGTCAGTCTTGCTAACAGAATATTTGAAAGGATTTTATAGGATGTTGACAGAAGAGAAATGCCTCGATAATTATTACAGTCAGTTTTGTCGCCTTTCTTGTGAATTGGCACAATGATTGATTCTTTGCACTCTTGTGGCAATTCTTCCTTGTTCCAGATAAGGAGAATGAGTTTGTGTATTCTGTTCCACAATTTTTCGCCTCCAGCTAAAATTAACTCAGACGGAATTTCATCTACACCCGGAGATTTGTGTTTCTTTAATTTCTTTATAGCGGATTCTACTTCTATTCGGTTGGGTTCTGGAATATACGATTCTGCGGTGTGTATCACTTTCTCTTTACGCACACTAGTTTTTGGTTGCGCGTTAAGCAAATCGTCAAAGAAATCTTTCCATTTGGAAAATATGCTCCCTTCCATTTCAAAATTTTGAGTAAGATTGAAACGGCGGTCAGCGAAATGGACCCCTAGCGTTTCTCTTACGCCGAAGTGTAAAGGAAGAAAATTAGGAAGAAAATTATATCAATTTTCTCAAAAGCCACTCTAACAATCAGATTAATATTTTATAAATAGATTTTCTATGGGAAACCCTGAAATATTGCTGTCATTGTTTGGGAACCAACTTCAGGAACTTGATAAAGGGTTATTTAGTAGCTTGCACAGCCTTTTATCTCTTTATCTTGATAACAACAGTTTAGAGATTCTTCCAATGAATAATTTTTCCACATTATGGCAAGTGTTTGTATCGAAAATTTTCTTAAAAATAAAATGGCTAACCAATGTATTCCGTGATATTTTGTGAACGGTCATTTTATTACTAACGGCACAATAACGGGTAATTAGTTACTTTCTGACAAAATCAGAAAAAAGACTGATACAGATTGGGAGAATGATTCTTTTGTTAAGATTTATTCTAAGAGTTTATTATAATTTTGTTTATATTCAAGTAGTACCGTATTCCGTGAGCAATTTACACATACATCATGAAGGTACAGACGTATATATAAATTTTAGTTAATATTATTTGAGTTTTTAATCAATTAAAGAAAAAATTCAATCTAAATAGTTGTCATTTTATTGTTTCAGAACTAGAATCCAGTACGAAGTATCGTGTGATCACTGGCTAGACTCCTTTACACGCACTGGTATGTTGAACATTGTTACAGTAAACAACTAAGAGCAAAAGTATTGTAAAAACTTAATTGATTACATTAGTCATGCAGTTCAGGTTGAGAAGAAATATTCATAGAAATATTTAGCTGACATTTGTCTATTTATGATGGAACAGCTTTATATGAAGATTCTGATTTATTTTATACTAAACTTTGATCACAGTAGTTTTGGTGAAATCTTGGAAGAAATAGTACAGTTCCCAGAATGCAGACTTTTTGATACGGTGCAAGAAGTGCAGATTTATTGTACTAATGTCATAACAATTACATTTGTTGGTGATCAAGATTATTCCGAATTTACATTTAATTGTCATAGTGATACTCTGGTTACAAATTATCCTAAAATTACAAACATAGAAAACGCCAGTAGGGTAGCATCCTTCAGTTTTTACAATTGTTCACAGATAAGGGAGAAAGTGATTACTTTCCAAAAGTCTCAACACTATATGCCAATATTGGACATTGAAATTAGTAGTGCTACTTCAAATAGGTATGTACTAAAACTTAATATCGGTGAATTTTATGGTATGGAAATAAACTCTATAACTGTAAATGGTGTATATGTAAATGAGTTACCTAATATTCTTTTTCCAGACATTTTAGACTCACTTGAGATTACACATACAAATTTAAGCAGACTTCCAGAACAAATATTTCAGAATACTCGGTATTTAGAAATATTGGATTTGTCAAATAACGAGCTCCATTCTTTACCAAGATTAATATTTCAAAATCTCGAGTATTTGTTTTATTTGTCTTTGTCTGGAAACCAACTTCAGGAACTTGATAAAGGGTTATTTAGTAGTTTGAACAGCCTAAGAGATCTTTATCTTGATAACAACAACTTAGAGACTCTTCCAATGAATATATTTCAATCTCTGGGAAAGCTTCTGGAATTACATCTAAGCAAGAACTACTTCAAGAGTATTGGTAATTTTCTTTCTCCCTTAGGGAATCTAAAGAAATTGCATATTCATTCTTGCAATATTAGCAACATTGATTCGGAAGCATTCAGAAATCTGACAGTTTTATGGTCACTTGATTTGAGCAACAATCCAATCTCAATTCTCTCTGGGATTAATAGCAGTGAGTATTTCAATGCATCCATTTACACTTTGATTCTTAGTAATTGCAGTCTTGGTACAAATGTATCTAATGTTCTAAAGAATCCGCTAGGGATGCGGAAACTGGATCTTAGTAGAAATGGCATCAATATTACCCCAAGTTTTATTGATTTCAGAGATATTCATAGCTTAAATTTAAGTTACAATTTTCTGCAAAAGATTAAATCTGATACCTTTAATAATCTGAGCTCCCTGGTTAAGCTAGATTTAAGTCATAATAAAATATCAGTTTTACATGAGAATGCTTTCGTTGGTGTGTTCGCGTTAAGGGATAAAGAGTTCCTTTTTCATCAACAACGTGGATTCTTGAATTTAAGCTATAACTTGTTAAACAAAATCTCTTCTACTACTTTGCAAAACCTGCCTCGCTTATTTGAGCTAGATTTAAGTCATAATCAGCTAACTGATTTAGACAATGAAACTTTCAGTGGAACTGATCATATTCAAATTTTACACCTTAATGACAATAGCTTAATCACAATTCCCTTTACCTTAATCAGTTTACGAAGTTTACGCATACTTGATTTAAGTCATAACAAAATCAAGTATAGTGATTTTTATTGTATAGTGTTTTGTTTCCTAAGCGTATTGCATATGAACTTGTCATACAATGAATACGGTAAAGAGATACATTTTGACTACACTTACTCGAAATATACTTGTTCTTTTCAGAAATTATCTTTGGCATTCAATAATATAGAAGTAATTAGTGTGCGTTCTAACTTTAGCAGTCTTTTGTATTTAGACCTTTCAAAAAATAGTATTACATTTATTAAATTCCTATATGCCCCAAATTTGAGATATTTAGATCTTTCAAATAATTTTATATCAAAAATCAATTCGGAATGGCGAAATGAACTAAGATATTTAAAACATCTAAATTTGAATTTTAACATTATCAAAGAAATTGCGTCTAATGATTTGAAATTCACATCATGCAATTTAACCATTGATGTTGAAAATAATCAAATAGCGTCTGTTAAACTGAAACCATGGGAGATTAATATAGGTACTGAAGAATCGAATTCAACTACTATAATGAATATAAACCATAACCCTTTTTATTGTTCTTGTGATGTTTTCCAATTTTTAAAGTTACAAGATCGAGATATTTATATTTCTTCACAAGGAAAAAATGTGGCCAAAATAACAGCTGACAGTTTAAGGTATTCTGAACCTTTAGCAGTACGAGACTCTCTTGTTGAGTCGGTCGAAGATTGGACATTACAATCTCTCTCACTCTTAGGACTCTGTGAATTGTAAACTGGTTCATAAACAGTAAGGAGAACTTCTCTTTATTCAATAATAATAAAATATCAAGTTTAAGAAAGTTGAATGAAAGTCGAAAAATCTTAAAGAAAAATTGAATATACATTAGTTACTGATAGACCTAAGGCATATTTTAGACATAAATACTTCCAAGTGGCGGGAAGCAGCAACAGTATAACATTAATACCAGTTTCTTCTTTGTCGCAAAACTACTCTGGCTCTATATCCAGTTAGAGATTATGTTATTCCGCACTATACTGTAGGATTCATTTCTGTAATAATTTACGTTAATGCAACGCAAAATTTACGTTTTTATTTAGGGTAGTCAGCCAGTCATAAAATTATATTTTGCGTTATTTGCGTTGTGTTGCAATCCGTCGATTATACTTAGTCCGTAACGAAATGAGGGACACTAATTTAACTTTCTGCTTAACGATATTCTAAGTCATACTGCAAAGCTAATAAAAACAAGTAACTGAAAACTTTGATGACAAAATTAACCTTATCCTAAATAATCTTAATAATAATATTTGAGCACAAATGAAATTTTATAAATATATAAAGCACCGGAGGAAGAGGCAGATTTAAGATGACAAATTTTGTAATTTATTGCTAATTTAATACCCGGTTTTTGCTTATAGGCACATGGTTGACTTTCCTCAATAAGTCATCTGCAAGCATATATTTTGGTCTTAAATAACATCTGTAAGTCATCTGACTGATAAGGGTCATTCTATTTGAAAAACGATTTTTGAGGATTTAGAAAAAATGAAATTTTCACACTATTCAAAATTGTTATTTTCTTTATTTTTCTGTTTACTTATAATAACATAACGCTATAATGACTTATAATAACATAAATATAGTCCTTACTGCAAACATATATTTTGGTCTTAAATAACATCTATAAGTTATCTGACTGATAAGGATCATTCTATTTGAAAAACGGTTTTTTAGGATTTAGAAAAAATGAAATTTTCACACTATTCAAAATTGTTATTTTCTTTATTTTTCTGTTTACTTATAATAACATAACGCTATAATGACTTATAATAACATAAATATAGTCCTTACTGCAAACATATATTTTGGTCTTAAATAACATCTATAAGTTATCTGACTGATAAGGGTCATTCTATTTGAAAAAACGTTTTTTGAGGATTTAGAAAAAATGAAATTTTCACACTATTCAAAATTGTTATTTTCTTTATTTTTCTGTTTACTTATAATAACATAACGCTATAATGACTTATAATAACATAAATATAGTCCTTCAACACGAGAATAAATATTTTGAGAAAAAATAGTAAATTTGAAAAATGCTCTGAATGGATGTGACAGCTAATTGAATGAAGAAGATTTTATACCAGCATGGATGGGACATCATATGAACAAAGGTGACAAGACCATCTGTATCCAATTGAAAAGTAAAAAGTTGTAACGAATTTCGAAAAAAGTAGTATTACATAATATTCGCAAATTTTCAAGACTGGTCTGAGAATATAAAATATATTCAACATTTTTGTACAGAGAACTAACATTCTTCGAAATATGACCCTTGGGCTTCAACACATCGCTGCCAGAACTTTTTCCATTGTTCACTGTTTCCCTGGAAGTCTTCGCGCACAAGGCTGTTAAGGGACCTCGTCGAAGCTGCCTGGACCGCTGTAATCGTGTCAAATCGCTTCCCTTTCGGTATTTTCTTAATGCGGGGAAACAACAAAGATCGCAGGGAGCGAGGTTGGGGCTGTAGGTGACTTGCGGTAGTGTTGCCACGTTGAACGTAGCCAAAACTTCAGCGGTGTCGAGCGACGAGTGAAAGGCGAGTTGTCGTGTTGAACAACCCAATCATCTTTGATTTCTGGGCGGAGGCGGTGGACTCGATCCTTCAAACGGCGGAGCACTCCAGCGTAAAACTGACCTGTGACACTCTCTCAGTTTTAACTTTCCACTCAATCAGTTTTTGACGGACGTCAATGCCACGTACTCACTCCACTAGCGATCATTTCACTCCAGTGTTTCGAAAGCAACTGACGCGGGTGCGCTCCGTTAGCTGACACCTCCACTATCTCTCCCTGTCGGTTGAACGTGAATGCGCGCACCCCTACTCAGGAAAACTGTGAGCAAACCCTGTATAACATTAGTATTATACATGTGCATAAATTATTGACGGTACAATGAAGATAAACCCAGTGACTGCACTTTTCTCCAGTTGCACTGAGTATAGTGAAAGAAGCAACCACGAATAGTAGCATTAGGAAAATATCTAAATAGAGCATTGATAACAGCCTTTTCAAATTCCACAACAACTTTGGCAGGATTAAATTTGAAACCATTATCAACAGCCTTCTCCTTAATTAAGCACAGCATTCTGTAATAATCGTCCCCTTTTTTGCTTGGCAGTAGACAAAATAGAAATGGCAAGACCTGCCCCAAATATTTCCCGTGTAAGGTATAAAGTTGATGAAATAGACGTGGAGCAGCTTTAAATGTACCATCCATAAACAATGTGTCTCCACTTACAAGCTTCTTAAATTTTCTGTAAATTCTTCCGCTATACTCAGTGCATCTGGAGAAAAGGTGCAGTCACTGGGTTTATCTTCAATGCATCGTCAAGGTATGCAAGTTAGAAGGTGGATACGACGAGTTAGTGCTTTACCACATGTACCAGTTGATAAAATTGGTGATATGTACTTACATATACAAGAAGATGCACCAGAAGTGCCGAATCGAGACGATTTTCACGATTATTTGGTTGAAACGTGGTTGGACGATGCAGAAGCCAAGTTCACTCCGTAAGTACTGTATAGTTAGGTCGGGTCCTTGTCCTTGCAAAGTAGATTAGAGTCGGGTCAATTGGATTTGATTTCCTATGTAGACGCTGTAGCTTACAGTTTACATTTATAAGAATGAAGGTTGTGGGTGGGTTTAGTGTGTGTTTCGAAGTTTCGAAGCTTTGTTCTCTCTCAAATTGAAAAGATATATATGTGACTTTAAGAAGTTAAAACTGTATTCCCTTTCCGATATTTTAATTTGTTATTCTAGAGCAAACTTTGTTCTTTTAAAGTATCCTTTGTAGAGATTTGGAAATATTTGTCTCTAATAAATTGTGTAATCATTTTACTCAACGTAATTGTGATGTTTTGCTTTTTACATTATACCGGACACTTTCCCTACATTTGTTATACTAAAAATGATTTTTAGGGGTATTTGGTCACATGAAACAATTCGTTCCACTCGCGTGTTCAATCTAACTAATCCTCTCTCGTGGCTTGAAATTTTATTAAAGATTTCTTGAATGATATTTGAAAATCAAGGGGAAATAGGTAATAATAAATTTCCCTCAAATCTAAATATCCCTTTTCTTGTGAATTATGCAGAACAGGAGCTAGGCAGAACAGGAATTCTTGTTGTGCCTAAAGATAAGATTAAATCAAAAATACGTTACAAGGTGCTGGAGGGTCATTAGACAGAACAGGAAGGAACCTTGATTTCGCACGCTCGGACATTTTTACCAATAGTCTGGTCGGGCGTGATCATTATTAGCACCAGTCTCGCGCGGACCTAACGCCAGCTCTTGATGGAATCTATTCTTAAAACGCTAAATCGATTCCGGAGAAAGCTTCTCGATATCTCTTACTGCTTTTGGTCTAATACCTGTTAACACACAGACAGACAGCTCTTCTATTAGACTTCCTACACTTATCCATAGCATACTTTGAAAGTCGAATAATATTTCTTCTATCTGGGTTTATTAACCAAATTTCTTTACGGTTTAAGAATTCTTTCACATCCGTTATTATGCTCTAATGAATAACAGGGACCGCAGTGGTTCAAATGTAGAGTGCTCACCTCTGGTGTGTGGAGACCCCGGTTCTATCCCAGACCACGGCTAGTGGGTTTTGTGGTGGGCAAACACAAGGTTCGTGGGTTTTCTCGGGATTCTTCCGTTTCCTCCCACTTTCTACATTGCATCATGTCATTCATTCTCATCGCCACCATATCTTTTAGCTTACCCGGCATAACCGCAAAATTCAAAGATTTTATTTCCTTTTTTTAAATAACTTAATGCATCCTACAGTGTTCTATTTTTGGTCAATACCCAAATAATAGCGTAGAGATTGATGATATGCTTGCAGATTGATATACCATAAAATGGATTATTTCTAAAAATAAAATTCACCAACATCTGGTAGGTAGTTACTACAAGGAAGAATGATATCTAATTCGTTCAGATAGTGTTCCACTGAGACGAGACGAGGAGAGACGAAAGGTAAGTTTCTATCGTCTCTTCTAAATTTAATAGCTCTCGTCTCGTCTCGATTCTCGAAGACTTCTTTCACTCTTGTCTCAAAATTTTATTGTACCGTTTTGTTTATTTAAGGGAAAAGATTTATGCTGTAATTTGTTTTTCCTAAATTCATCTCGAAGGTTTCACAAATGTTCCGATTTGTCCACGAATATAACAACATTTAAACCATATGTATTATTGGAGTAAATTGTGTAATGACTTGCATGTTTTAAACGTAGATAAATGCTCTTCATTGCTTTCGTACCATCATTTTATCAATTTGTAGCTTTTTTACATGTGAACCGTGTAACACTAAAACAGTGTTTGAGATCCAAGACTTGGATAAATTAGTGTTTCCGTGGGACACGAGAACTCTCTGATCTCAAAACGAGACGATAATTATTGTTTTTCTTGCCTCGTCTCAAATTTAGAAATGTACTTTTCGTGTCGTTTTCGAGATTATATTGAAGACGAGAGGAGAAATTTTTGGTCTCGTGGAAATTACTGTATTCAGAATAGGATGAATTAGTGGACTTGCACGGGGTTGCGTCTATAGGGAGCAGGTCGTTAGCAGCAGAGGTTGTTCGCGTAAACTAGAAATTTATTCAATCATTCTGTCAACTAGAAAAATATATATATGTTTCGAATATTGCTAAATTTAAACACATCACGAATATCGATCAATATCTACTTTTTGTTTTTCTTACGCCACAGTGAAATATTATCCAATATATAAACTGCCAATGCGAATGTGGATACGTTTCAAATACAAATTAACAAGTATCTCTAACACTTTCATTCAAGAGGTCAACCCTTTAGGAGTTCGCTCGACAATACGACTACAGTTACTAACATCTTACGTGTTCTTATTTCTGTGGTAATTCATATTTGAACTTCCCATAAAGCAGGGATGCAAATAACCACTCGCTCTCTCGCCCGGGGCGAGTGGTCCATCAGAAGGGCGAGTATTTAATTTCATATCAAAGGTATGTAAATGATATCTATTGTAGGATATGGGCTAGTAGTTTTTTCCCTGGGCGAGTAAAATTTTGTTGCTTATTTGCATCCCTACTATAAAGTATTTCTACTTATAATATCGATTCAAATGTTATCAGCACCAGTGGAGTCTTTAGGGTCTTGTTTCGGGGAAAGTGGGACTTGAGAACTAGTATGAGACATTTGTGTTGTACGTATAATGAGAAAAAATATTATTGAAATTAATTCAAAATGATGATGGAGCAAACTTTTCTGCGTTGTATCTCAGTAACATGAGTTACACATTATCCGCCTACATAAATAAGTTCTTCGTTTCAGAGTTATCAGGTTTTACTTGTAAATTTGGCACCCCACTTTGTTCTGCACCTCTATTTAATTAAACTATATGGCGAGTGTGAAATGTGAAGATCTGTTTTAGACGCAACAGATCCTGGGGTTAACTGCTTACCTATCTTTCTTTCTCTCTTTTAAAAGTCAATAAAATCATTTATGTTCTGTCCTGTCATTTTTTAATTTCCTAGTGTACACTCAATATTTTAAATATTCACAGAAGAAATCGCTATTGCAAGATTTGGTGTCGCGAGATTTTAGATGGCTAAGTTTTATCCCGCAAGATTCTGGACAGGCTAGATTTTGTGTGGCAAGATTTTGACTTTGCGAGATTTTGGTCTGCAAGGTTTTCGCTAGGCGAGATTGGGGCTGCGATACTTTGCTTACGGTTTTCACCTGCAAATAATCAACAGATCAAGTATTAATTCTGTTGTGATGGATGGTCAACAAAACAGAAGTATGGGCGAATGTTGATATATGCATTAATATAGGTTTCTGTGGATATATGTTTATTGATTTCGTGCTATTTGTGATCATTCCAATTTGCAAAAAAAAAAAAAAAAGCGATTACTGTTCATGTATTGACCAAATTTGATTGAGTGTTTGATAAATTTCTACAGCCGGAAATAATAATCCCAGTTTGCGACCAACCGGTAATTGGTTCTTTAAATCAGGCTCATTTTAATCTCCCCACGGAAATACCTTGTAAACGGTTGAACATAAATGAACAAAACAAAAACTCAAATATTAAATACATTGGGACAAATCGAATGGTGATGTCGCGGTGCCACCCAGAGCCGTCATTAATGTGGGCCGGAGGGGGGCAACTATACATTTTAAATAGAAACATGGGGCGAGTGATACATCGTTAAATAGATCTTTAAAATGTAAAAGGTGTTGTGGCATAAGATTTTTCATACCGGTCACTGTATTCAACATAGCCGTCAAGATATGATGTCTGTATGAGACAAAACGTCCAGTGGAGCTCCCTCGTGGCTAAGCGGTTAGCGTACGTGCCTTTGGCGTGGGAGACTCGGGTTCGATTCTCGGTGCGAGCTCACGTGGTACGGATTCCACGTTAATCAGTAGGTCCACATCTCATATAGCCTCGTGCTGAAAGGGACGCTAAACTAAAATCAGCTCAACTCAAAACGTCCAGTACCACTAACATGAAAACGATTGAACATAAATGAACCAAACAAAAACTGAAATAGGAAATGTCATGTAGCAAATTGAATGGTGTTTCTGCAGTGCCGACAGGGCTGCCCTTCATGGGGGCCCAGGCCCAACTTTAAAATTTTAAATAGAAACATCTGGCAAGTGATAACTAGTTTGATAGATCTTTAAAAACTAAAATGCTTTGCGGAAAAAGATTTTTCATATCTATCATTGTATTCAAAATGGCTGCCAAGACATGTTGCCTTTATCGGATAAAACGTCCAGTATCACTAATATGAAAAAGGTTAAACATAAATGAACGGAACAAAAACTCAAAAATAAAATATGATAGGACACATCGATTGGTATTGTTGCGGTGGCTAGCAGGGCCACCTTCATGGGGGCCCTGGGCCCAACTTCTCGTTCGACATACCTTTAGAAACTAAAGAGAGCTCCATTTACGGAGGGAGATCGTAAAAACAATTTTCTAAGAATTACATTTCCACTTTTGCATTATGTCAATTATATTTTAATAATCTTCTTTTTCCATTGCATTATTCTCGAGCCGTGGAATGATAACTACCCTCTGTGATTTCCTATACGAGTTAACTTCTGTCATTTATTTCTAACTGTTTTCATATTAGTGTTACTGGACGTTTTATCTGATACAAGCACCATGTATTGCCGTCCATTTTGAAAACGGTACTCACAAGAAAAATCTTTTGCCACAGCGCTGTTTACTGTTTAAAGATCTATCGAACGAGGTATCACTTGACCCATATTTCCGTTTAAAATTTCTAAGTTGGGCCCTCGGTTCCATGAAAGGCGGCCCTGGGGAACATCGTGATAATACAATTTCATGTGCCTCATGGCATTTCTTATTTGAGTTTCTTTTTGGTTCATTTATCTTCAACCATCTTCGAGATATTCCCGTGGAAAAATTAAAATGGGCCACCTTTTATACAAATATAGGATATTTAGGGGTACTTACTATACCCTTCCTATTTACATTATATATATTACGTAAATCAGATTTCCAGTCAAAATTCAGTGAATATTATTGCACTTGCTTACCCTTTGAATACCAATATCGGGTTCAAATGATCCAAGCCCTCAGAAATACCGTAATATTCATTTATTTCTTTTGTATATTACTGTTACGCGAACACCTGAAATGTCACCAAATCTTTGCAGTACGAGCTGTTTGGTTCAGAATTTTGGGTGGCCATATTGACTTTACGATTGCGATATTTTCAACCGTTTAATTCTTTTCGTACACGTGTACTGATACTGTAATTCCATAGTACAATTCGTTTTCCAGACACGAGTCGTTGACACGTTGACATTTTGATCGGCCATATTGGGTTCAATACGTCTTTGTCCGTGAAATTTTAAACCAATGGATTTATAGTGTTCAACATATATCAATATGCAAAACATTATGTCAATCTGCTCATGGGAAGTGGATGAGAGGTTGCTTGCAAAAGTCGATTGGCGTGACCTTCGGGTGACCATATTGGATTTACCCTTTGCTGTCAGCCCGGCATATTTCACCAGTATTCCTTCGTGGTCCTCCTCTATCTAAATATAGGCGCAGTTTTTGGATCCTTGATTTTTGGGAGAGAACCTTTGTAAAGGTTCTATTTGAATTGGGTGAATTTTGTGTTAAAGCTGCATATGTTATGAATAGGACAAGTCATATTGTAAATCGGATTGCTACAAAATTATATTTTGAGCAATTCACCTACAGTAGCTATATCAAAAGGACTTTCTGTAACGTCACAGGTCCCTAGACTAAATTTAATGCACCTCACATAGAGATCAAGGAGTAAACAATAATAATTTTAGATATTTTTGTGCCCTACATGCATATCCAACTACGAGGTTATGAAGGACAGGACATATTACTAACAGTACAGTAAAGTTGAAGTAACCACAGACTATCATGCAAGAAACAGTTCAGACTGTAGGCCGTCCCTCATGGTAAATATCTGGTCTCCAAGACAAATGAAATGAAATCTTTAAATTTAACGTCCCACGGTTATACCGGTTAGGCTAAAGGAGACGGTGATGATGAGAGATGAGTGAAATGATGGAATGAAGAAAGTGGGAGGAACGGGAGAACCCCGAGAATACCCACGAGCACGGTGTT
The DNA here is from genome assembly GCF_964235325.1 of Thermobia domestica. Lineage (NCBI taxonomy): Eukaryota > Metazoa > Arthropoda > Insecta > Zygentoma > Lepismatidae > Thermobia > Thermobia domestica. Next base: position 376,046,725 of record NC_137454.1, read on the forward strand.
TGTCCACCACAAAGTCCACACGGCGCGAGGTGGGATCGAACCAGGGGTCTCCAAGAGAGTTACACCATAGGACAACACTAGCAGTATTAGCAGGAGTGGAGAGAAATACTGGCGTTTACTAATAGTAATGGGACTCGTAGCAGAAACACTTATCTCGTAGTCGATTCTTTTAGAAGGGCCCAAGTACTTGTTGATGTTGTTTAATCATAGACTGCCAACCCTGTTTATTTCAATATATTATTTTATAACTTACATTTCCTTGTTTAAGTGTTTCTTTCCGCCATTGTTTTAACTCTAAAAGCTTGCTATTGTGTCATACAACGGCTGGAAATGAATTACCTCTTATAGAATAAATTTTTAAAAAGTAATATCAAGAAACTTCAACAAAAGCGCTGCAAGATAGTAAGTAATAAAATGGCAATTAGATTTGAAAATAGTAAGAAAAGTGCTTGTGATAGTATTGACAGCCATACCTAGCAATATGGCACAATATATCATAAGTGGTCCTTATTTTATCGGAACTTCAAGTGTAGTAGTAGGAATGGGTTGGTTTTCTGGATGCAGCAAAACAAAGATCCATGGGAAGGGAATCCTTTCCAAAAAGAGTACTCTTTTATTGTTATTTTTACGGGAATGGTTGCATTGGATGGTATTATCTGGGGGTTAGACTTTTATCTTCTATCCCCTACTTTACAGATTACCAATATCGCTCTTGTTATAGGAGGTCTTATTGGAACTTTTCAGGATGTACTTCTAGGTTTCAAAAAGGGTTTACGTGAAATTGATAATGCTAATTTAAATTAAACGAAAGACGAGAAGTTCCAAGTAAATTAGCATTTAGAATACCTATTAAAAGAGCTGCTGGTAGTGCTGCTATAATAGGATCGCAAACCAAAAGCAGAGAATTTACAATTGCAGCAAAAGGATTGAAAAGATATGTAGCTGCCAACTATCTGGGAGGAACAACGGAAATGGTGAACAATTAAAATCACTAAAAAATAAAACATTAATAATAAATAGGTAAAAAGCATAAAGTAGTTCATTATTATTGTCTACATGTACAATACTTTGCAGCTTGTGCCAAGTTAAACAAACAAGTACCTAATATAATATTAGTTTCTATGATAATTTTATGAGGCATTCAATTCTTTGACTTTGCACAGACTTCAAAAGGTTTCATATATTGTCACTAGTAATGAATATCTTACCTTTTTCCAGTATTTTATCATTATTTTTATTCTTCTCTAACGCCTTTATTCTTTTATGTTCTCTAATGCTTTTTCCAAGTGCTTAATATTGCTTTTTTAGATTTTGTTTTCTGGTTTCTAGTGTGTTATTTCTGGTTTAAGTCTATGTAATAAACTGGAAATAATAGGAGTCTAAGTCTTGCTATAAGGGCATATTATGATATCCTAATCTGCGGTGTCTGATTGCCTACATGAATCTTGTAACCTATATTAGATTTGCAATGGCTGCAGAAATAGGTACAATCACCTCCGTTTTAACTTCTTGTCATTAACATTTATTCCATGTTCCCACTCGGACAGCAATATGAACACGTTATCTGCCAAAGCGAAATCGAGTAAAGAACATCGTGGGACCATTTTTATTGGAGAAAAATACACCAAAATGATCAAATAATTTCTAAAAAATATCAGAAGACAAGAATCCGAAGATCTTTCTGAAGCCAGAGAGTTTATTTCACCATTTAAAACTTATATGCTTGTGCATCAAAGTACACCCACTGCAAATCAGCGGTGATGATTGCATAATGATTACTTAATAATTACCTAATAATTACTTATTTAATAATTCATTATTCGTTATTAAATTGTACAAGAATCAACCCTAATTATTCCCTTCGTCTCTCGAAATAATATCTAAACGTTTCCTTCTCAAAAGTGTCCGTAGATAATTTCGCTGAGTTGTTGATTTCCTACAAATGTTTCGTACAAATAAAGTTTAACGTCATTATTAAATTCATGATCCTGTTCATCAGTTTTGTCCATGTCACCTGCTAAACCTGATTATAAAATGAGTTTTGTGCTTACTCATCCGTGACACAAGTTCCACACGTCATTGATATGTGCTAATAATGCTATACCAAGTAACACACACGTGCAAGATTATTCCATCTCTTGAATGTACGAGAAAACCGTCAGCCTGTATCATAGATCCATCACGTGGAAAAGGAACAAACATATTTTAATTAGGACTAATTATTTTATTCACAACATCACAGCAATAGGTAATGAGTATACAGCTAAAACGCAGGTAAAATACATACTCTATAAGGAACACAGCTACACACAAATATAAAAGTTCTGTTCACCGGAACCCATGGTATAGACTCGGTGTATACTAGTACACAGAATCCAAGTTTTCAAATCCCAGGACGATCGATCGTTTCCATTTTTTTATGGGTGAAGAACTTTAGTGATTTTGGATAGGGAGGATACACTTAACACAGACATACAAAGGAAAAAGTGTTCTGTCCAGCGGAACTCAGGGTATGGATTCGATATAGTGTGCTATACATAATCAACATTTCAAAACAGCAGGACGATTGACGGTGTCAATTTTGTTTTATGGGCGAAAAACGTGTCCCTCCTATAGAAAATCGCTCAAGTTTTTCGACCATGAAACAAAATTGACACGGGCAATCGTCTTGGGGTTTTAAAATTTTTATTCGGCGTAACGAAATACATCGAATCTGTAATCAATTCGTGTCGCTGTCGGACATAATTTATTTATATAACCGCTTTCCTGGGTCTGTCCGCCGTTGTCCTGCAAATGAGTGTTTTCCGGAGACCTGTACTTACCCGGGTAAGGCGTGAAAGGACGTCTCCCCAAAAGGGATTACAAAATTGTTCCTAAATTGCCCGCCGGTGTCAATAATGAAATAAGCATTAGGCCCCGAGAGGTTCGGATGTCTCGTCTCGAAAACCTCACGGACTATCAGACGATCACTCAGACTACAATGCACACAATCATTATTCATGCATACAACAAAACCACAATGGATTAAACGACACTATGCTTATTTATTAACATACTATATAAAAATAACCGAGAGAAGGAATCACAACACTCAACACTTCATGTGTATAATTATTTTCATTAATAAAATCACACTTTGCTTTCTCACTACACTATAGCTCTTTATCACTTTTATACGAAGAATGGAAGATGATTATTAGGATTCGACTGTAGATACTTTTGTCATATCGTCAATGCACTTGGGGAATTAACACTATGGGAGTAATATAGTGATAATTACACAAAGTAATATAGTTGCTGCTCCAAAAAATTCTTAAGAGGCCGAGGCCAGTCTTCAGCAAAAATATGTAGTCACCAAAATGGAATGTTAATGTAGGTGGGCGCGTTTATGACTCAGACGATCTAGGCATTTGAAACTGGGATTTCACTGATTGGGGCTAACCGTAACTAAGTCCTTGACTGACTAATAACGTATACCCTTTAGCTCAACATTATACTTGATGCCCGATGCAACGTGCGTGATTGCTGATCACGATTACGGATTAAGACTCCTCGAACTTAGAGGTTTGAGAGACAAGCTGCACTGATCGACTGATCAATGTTGGCAGTTAATTCTCAAAAGCACTCTGGTTGAATCACCTCTATGTACATGCAAATAGAATATAAAAAAGAATTAATGTTAATTTTAGTCCACTGGCCGCGACGCACGAGACATTGCGATAACTTGGGTCTGGGAACTTTCAGATAACGAAGTGGTAAAGCAATGTGGCTGGCGTCATTCTGTCGCTCCTGCACCTGATGTGCTCCAGATCGCAGTATTTCCATAAATGATTAGAAGTTACACCTAATTCAGTTCGAAACAACCGTAGAACATACACTGTACATATTAATAAGTCAGGGAGAAACACTGAGAATCTTCGTCGCTTACTAAAATGTTCTCACCACAAAGCAACGTTTTAAATATATGTATGAATAAACGATAAAGATTTTTTTTTGCCGTGTTGCGTGGAAAGAAAAACAGTTTCCATCGAAGAAAGAACTTATTTGCATCAGAGAATAAAGTATAAATCGAAAAATAATTACTGTCTTTGCGAAATATACAGAGCGTCTACAAAAAAAAAAAATACTTCTATAACCTGGTGACTCTTCTAAATCCATGCCCTGGGATCCGTTGCGCAGAACTTTTTTAATGCTGTGTTACGTGTATATTCCCTATGCAAAATCTCTTAAGTTTCTCGCCCATTAAAAGTGACGTGATCGATATTCTAGGAGTTTCAAAATTTGGGTTATGAGTACAAAATACATCGAATCCACACACTGGCGGCCGATGCACTGATCCAGTACCATCTACACACATCATTAATATTCCAAGTTTTGGAAGAATTCAAAAATAATTTCTTCTCTTTTCTTTATATTTTAAGAAACCTTTATGAAAAGAAAGAATTATCTTTTCCAGTCTTGTCATTCAAAAGAATACCTTCACTTTACGACAATTGCAGAAACATATAAGTAAAAACTTGTCCCCCGATATAATGTTCGATATACGAATGCTATTCACTTAAACAGTTCTACTATTTCGTACTCTGTCTTGAACGTAGTTACATATTTTGTGTAGAAAAAGTTTTTATCAAACTGAGACAGTCTACCTTATTTACTGTCACATATAGTTTGCGATTAATGCGATTAATAATAATAATATGTTACAGATTTTGTAAACTCTATCAGAATTTAACTACAAGTCCCACTGTCTTCTATGTAGTGAAGAAATATTTAAAAATATACTAAATAATAGTGTGACTCAAGGCTTGTAGAGTAGTAAAATATTTCCTAGTTATAAAATTAGCAGAGTTAAGACCTAAAGCTCGGAATTAACTGCATTGAAATATAATACATGTCTAGTTCTTTTTGGAAAGACGATATGATGAGTGGTTTAGTATTTATCGTACAGATTTTATTATTATTTGAGATGATGATTTCATCGTTATTACATGTATATATTTATCTATATTGATAGTGATAATATGATAATTTAGTTTTGTCTTGATAATATTTTAAACATGGCAACGTTAATTATTAAACAAATAACGGACAAAGAAGCTACCACTGAGTATCTATTTCAATCATATTCATGTAGATAACAAGTATTGTGAGTTTTTCATAAGCATAAGAAGATTAACACAATGTAAAAGGGCTTAAAGATAATTCTCTGGTTTAGGAACTGTAAAAAAAAAAATAATTTTCTGATATTCAGAATTCAAATTCTGTACAGGATAATGATGCAAAAATTCTGAATGGTTTCTTTCTAAATGTAATCAAAGTTATCCCAGGCAGAAAAGCAAATTTATAATTTGGACTATGTTCGTTTTCATTTTTGCTATAGCATTGTTAACAACTGTGAGCAACATAACTGTCTAAGACTCTGCTTTCAACAAATGTCATATTTGTGTTATATAAATTTATGCAAATGCAGTGATTATGATACTGGAGGGGCACACAAGTCATTGAATCAGTTTGGAATACCATCTGAAGAGACTGAGTTGACTAATATTTCAAGAATGACAAACATAATTTATTTTTAAGCAATAATCTTTGCTGAAATTATCAATATTTCTCTATATTACTCCGTAACATTGAAAAAATGTCAGTATAGAGAAATCATAAATATTTGTTTAGTTTACGAAATATTCCTGGGAGATAAGGATGCTAAATTATTCTCTAAGACTGGAATAGCACTTTGAAAGTGGGGGTTAGATGATAATTTTAAGGTTGCTATAAGTTGCAATTATTTTCTATGCTTGTCTTTTCTTTATACATGTATAAAATTATGTTCCTTCTTCTTATAAATTCATTTTGTCAAGAGAGTTTACTGTAGTGCTTCTATCACTTATCAATTTAGTTTTTAAGAAAGATGAACAAATTACAAAATATCTATGGAGGAAAGTTTGTGAACAAGAGCAGTAGGACAAACTAAATGAATCCAACTCTGTTAAGATCATTATGCGATGAATTGTTTAAAATATTTTGGTGTTTTTCTACAAATATTTCAGTATTCCACTTAGTATGAAGTCCTTATACGAAGGCATACTATTAAAATTAAATATTTTCTAAATATTTTGTAAATTTGATAATGAATTAATTATGCTTTTAATTTGTTATGCGTTTAATGTTATTTTGTATTATTACAACATTACTTCTTTTGCATTTGACAAGACAAGTAAAATGAATCTAAATGCACCTGTATTGTAAATAAATAACTTCAAATGAATTTCTTTCGAATATTAGTATACCTACTTTTAATTCGTATTGTGAAAATTAATGAAAAATATTATCAAAATAATTTATTGTAATTGTTATATGTAAATACACTGTTCTTATACACTCAGAAAAAATGTTTGCTTCTAGATCTTATAATGTTAATAATTTTTATTATATTTCATTGAAAGATGTTTATATGATCATAAGTAATAAATGTATTGCACAATATATTTCAAGTGTTTCTCTAATGCAAGTAATAATACTGTTCATGAATCAATCAATGCTTATCTCCAATTTCATTCAACTGACAGAATGTGACAAGAAATTTTAAGAAAATATCTGCTAGCATGAAAGCAGCATCCTTATACGGAATCTTTGCGAGAATATACAAACCTCTTGTGACAAATTTTAAGTTCTCGTAAATGTACTATAATTGGTAATCACAATTATGTTGTATTAAGTGGAAAGAAACTATTTACTACCTTAATTGTTGCTTCGCTGCCTAAACTACGAACAAAAGTTCTTACATCTCATGACCTTCCATAAAGTCATTCAATTTATTTTTACTATACCAAACTATACCACTTGAACTATACCAAACATAACGGATTATGGACCGTAAGTTTGTCCCTTGTTTTCACCTAATATGGAGTCCCTATATGAATCCAGCCTTCATAGGGACTCCATATTAGGTAAGTTTTATAGTTTTTTTCACTCAGAATGCTCTGGTTATTCAGAGGGAAGAAGGAATGGAAAGCGGTAGGTAACTGTGATTCCTTATGAAATGTTTTGGGTTCTTGCTGATCTACATGGTTCACAGATGCCATAAGAATATCAGGTGTCTCGATGGAATGTTTTTTGGCAGGAGACAGCTTGGCGATCTTCGTTACACGTTCCAGTAGGCAAACACCAGTAAACTACTTTTATCTCTCAGTCTGAGGTGAAGTACTTAATTTCATCTACATGTAGGAAGGAAGTTGCAGACGAGCATACTTTCCTTGTTTTTATGTCTATCAGTTTAGGCGAGAGAACGTCTACCATTCAACATGCTAGCGCGAGAAGTAATCCTGTGTATGTATGTATTCTAATTTTACGTATGTCTCTCTGTTCATAACACGATAATTTTCGGAAAGGAATAAGTTTTTTTTTATGAATCTGGCGTGATTATTTTTGCATTTACTTTTCAGGTAAACCTGTAATTACCATACTATAAACAAATCTCATCCTAATGTAATTTAACATGTACATTACAGAGGTCACTTAGGTTGGCCCTCTCGAGACTCAGATCTATTCACGTCTGGTCAAATCTCAAGTTGAAATCTACTTTAGTTCATTTAGAAGCGTCCCAACTAATTATCGTGTTCCTTTAATACAACTAGGTAATTATCAGAATGGCAGTTTACTTTCAGGTTTTGATCGAAGGTAAAATTACGTTTTTTATATTACCAATTCATCCCCTAAGAGAAAATAATTTTACTTTGATCTTATACGAGCTTGAACACCTAAAATAGTATCATTTCCTGTACTCTACACCAGAGGCTACGTAATTCATTTTATAACCATGCCAGGTTAAGTAATGTTTCACCAAGCATAATATTATTCCTTTAGTACCAAATAATAAGATCTCTTCTTTTAACTTCTGAAGTAATATGTAACTGGTCTCTAATGTATAATTCACAACATCACACGAATTGTTCATAATAAAAGATTGGTATCAAATTATAAATAGCTTCTTGTTTGTGCATTTAATTTATTGTAGCCTTGCACATGCATTGCTTTCTGTGCGCAATTGCATTCCGTATGTCTGGTAAGTATTTGTTCTATGAAAATTAAACTGTTTTATGTTCATTATTTTTTTAAATAAGTTTACATTTACGGATAGCTGTTAACAGAAGTATTGAATTTGAAATTATTTTCTTCGATTATAAATAGAATTTTCATATAGGAAGTGTACAGATGTTTGTTGTAATCAATAGTTATGAGCTACCATCGAAGCAAGATCATTGGATTCAGTCTTAATAGCTATTCCCTATATTAGCGGCTGATATCTTGTCTTACTTTTAAAAATGTAATTCAAATATTCCAGTGACAATACACCATGATAACTAGATACCGATGTCCTTCTGCACATTATATGTCGCAGATCTAATACTGCTGCAAAATATAATTTCAATATCTTGAATAGGGAAATACAATTTTTTCTATACCCTGTGAGTTCTCTTTTTGTCAGTTCCATTTAATGATTAACATTTCCCCTTTGAAAGCAAGAAAAACTAACACTATTATTATTATTATGCAAATACGGCGTTGGCATTGGTCACAGGTTTAAAGCTGAGTTGACTAATTCGTGTTTAACATTTTTCTTCATATTCCTGAAACAATATGCATTATAAACGCATAATTTAACGCAGGATTCGAACTTTATAAACTCCGATTGGGAATGCAGCAAAGGAGAAATTCTTCTGTTTTTGTTCTGATGTAACGTCCCACAATTATGCACCGAAGCTAAGGGAGACGGTGATGATGAGATCAGATGGATGATAGTAGTGGAATAACGAAGGGAAGAACCGATGAATCCCACAAATACCGTGTCTGTCTAGCACAAAGCCCACTTAGCAAGCTGAGATCGAATCGCAGATCCCAGTTCTGCCATAGATAAACGCTGTACCACTGAGTCCCCACGATCCCAACTAATGGGTTGGAATTCTCCTGAACATAAGAAGAATCATAGTCAGATCTTATTATCATATATGAGTTTCTTTGTTGCTATATTGTAAGTAAACGTCTCTTTAGTAGGAAAGATCTGGGTTGGATTCCAGAGGATTCTGAGATTCTCATGCGATTCTGAGATATTTTACACTATAGCCGCACGGATAGCTGTTAACAGAAGTATTGAATTTGAAATTATTTTCTTCGATTATAAATAGAATTTTTCATATAGGAAGTGTACAGATGTTTGTTGTAATCAATAGTTATGAGCTACCATCGAAGCAAGATCTTTGGATTCAGTCTTAATAGCTATTCCCTATATTAGCGGCTGATATCTTGTCTTACTTTTAAAAATGTAATTCAAATTTTCCAGTGACAATACACCATGATAACTAGATACCGATGTCCTTCTGCACATTATATGTCGCATAACCTCACTGCTTGGAAAGCGTAACGCTAGAATCTAACTCAACTTAATATTATCATTATGAGACTTGGAAATTTTTAGTGCAGTATAATCTCGATGAAAAATAATGGATAGCATATTAATACCAACAATAACAAATATGAACTAGAATTTCCTTGTGGTTGACTAATAGGAATTGTTGTATCTTGTAAGAAGTCATACGATGACGGATTTCACGTCAATATGTAGAATCACATCTTGTCTATTGCACAACATTTAGTAACATTATGGATAGTATTAGTTTAAATTATAGCGCGATAATATGTCAATACAGTATAAGTCTAATTAATTAAATTTTATAGTCGTTGTCTTTCACAAACTATAAAATGCAAAACTATGATCAAACCGAATGTTAGGCTTCTTTGATAAATTCAAATATTTGTTTCTTACATAACAAGTGGACAAAACTTCACGCCTTTTGATTTATTATTCATTTATACAACCAGTTATTCAACAGTTGCAAATATGTATACCTCCTAAGTTTGAGGCTCCCTACAATATAATTAAATTCTCTAAAGAAATAATAAACACTTCTGATCAGAGTATATATACTTGTTTATTAAAAACTAAATTCAGTGTAACAGTTTCGACAACTTAACGTTGTCTTCATCAGACACTAACTGAAAGAGATATCTTAGAGCGTAGATATCTATACTATTTAGACTTTTAGTATAAATATCTACGCTCTAACAAGTAAACCTTACGTTTGGGTGAATCGAGTTGCTGACTGAGACACATATGAGAAAGTAGTACTACATGTGGTCAGTATTTCAGTGAAGTTGTAGGTGCGAAGCTCCAGGGGTTTAGGAGATACAGCTACCAGAACATCACATGGAAGTAGAGAATAGTCTTCATACAGTTGGAGGTAAAAGCTCTGTAAGACCTCTTGTAACGACAAAAGGTAAATAACAAATATATGGGTATATATTAGGACTAGGGGGAAGTCATATAGTAAGGGTATACCTGACGGCGGCCATCTTGAAATCCGCCATTTTGAATTAAGGTTAAGTTTTCAAAATAGGAATAAAGTCATGTGATACATGATTTAAGGCGCAAATTTAATCAGAAGAACAATGGTGACGTTAATTTTGATTTACGCGCAATTGGTAAAAAGCTACAGGGAAATTAAATATTGTTGCAGCATATGTATTAGTCCTTTACCCCACCTTGTAAATTTTGTGTTAATGATAATAATTAAATAAAAAGCAGGTGGATAAATATTAGGTCTATGGTAAGAGTTGCCTTGATGGCGGCCATGTTCAAATCCGCCATTTTGAATCAGACAAAAGTTTCAAACAAAACGCATAACATTGACACCTTATTAATAGCAAATTTTACCATAAATTCAACGGTATAACCATTTTTGCTTTATCATTAACCAACATTTGTTATCGCATAAACAAGTTGCTAATTTAAGGAAAAATGACCAAAGTGGAATTAAGTCATAATTGAACTTGGGTCTTTCTTCCAGAAATGTCCTCAATTAGTACAATTAATATGTAATTCAGAAAAGAGTGCATGACTTGCACAAATGCTCTGCTCACAGTGAGCACACCTCACAAAGGCAATCGAGTTATACTTAACACATTTGTCGTTAACAATTCCGTCAAAGCAGTAGTCGTAAATCAAAATTAACGTATGGATTATGGTAAAATTTGCTATTAATAAGGTGTCACTGTTATGCGTTTTGTTTAAAACTTTTGTCTGATTCAAAGTGGCGGATTTGAACATGGCCGCCATCAAGGCAACTCTTACCATAGACCTAATATTTATCCACCTGCTTTTTATTTAATTATTATCATTAACACAAAATTTACAAGGTGGGGTAAAGGACTAATACATATGCTGCAACAATATTTAATTTCCCTGTAGCTTTTTACCAATATGTACCCATATATTTGATATTCACCTTTTGCCGTTACAAGAGGTCTTACAGAGCTTTTACCTCCAACTGTATGAAGACTATTCTGTACTTCCATGTAATGTTCTGGTAGCTGTATCTCCTAAACCCCTGGAGCTTCGCACCTACAACTTGACTGAAATACTGACCACATGTAGTACTACTTTCTCATATGTGTCTCAGTCAGCAACTCGATTCACCCAAACGTAAGGTTTACTTGTAAGATATCTCTTTCAGATAGTGTCTGATGAAGACAACGTTAAGTTGTCGAAACTGTTACACTGAATTTAGTTTTTAATAAACAAGTGTATATACTCTGGTCAGAAGTGTTTATTATCTCTTTAGTGAGTTCCAGACTCGTGATGGATAGAATTAAATTTTAACTAAAAAGAATCCAAAGATATCAATCGGTAAATCTAGTTGACTTGGACAAAATTATATTTGTGTGTATAAAACCAAACTTGTGATTTTCAAAAAAAAAAAGTACAGAAAAGAAAAGAAAAAAAAGAAAAATGAAAAAGGGGAAACGAATGTCTTGGTAAACATAAAAAAACTATGTTATACAATTTATTGGTATGAAATTGACATTTAAATAAACTTCCATTAAACCTTTTGTTATGACGCTAGCAGAACGACAGTACATAGTACGGTTAATGATATACAGGGTGGTCCAAAAGTGTACTAATAAAAGACAGATTTTAAAAAAATACAAAAGTAACAGCGTAGTTTAGTATAACAGGTGGTATAAAAACTATTAGAAGTGTGCTGTTGAAGGACGCCATCTTGAAATTCGCTATTCATAATTCTTAAATAAAAAGGACTCATTTCATTTCACTTCATTAAGCATTTCGTTTTCTTAAATAGAAAGCACATGTTGTGATACCTTCATCTTACATTAAATTTCCTCAGGATTTCAACTTTGCATTTGTATTTACTTCCGTGTTCCTGCACTTCGAATATTATCTAAGAAAGAACTCTTCCGACATCTTAATATTCAGACTCCTGAAGTACGCAGAATTATCTCTGACCTGAAATATCTACATAAAATAGTTAATGGAAACTTAAGATCGGAAATATTACTTCAGGAACTATCCTTACGTGTCCCTTCCCGCATCACCGAGAATACCCACCAATTCCATCTTGCCCGTCCTAGGTTGGCAATTATACAGAGTTTTTTTTTTTTTTTTTAAACAGAACACCAAACTGGTATAATCAAGTAACAACTCGTGTGGACATTTTTTGAGCTACCCACGGTTTGAAAGGGAAATTAAAGGAGTTTTGACGGAATATTACTTTTACACTCTTTTTTGACACTGTTCTACGTTGTTGTTGTTATTGTTGTCTTTTTTTGTTTTGTTAACATTTCCTTGTGTAAAATGGCAAAGTAATGCTGTAGCTGTGAATTTGTTCAATAAATAAATAAATAAATAAATAAATAATGGAGTTATGACCGTATTTTTGTTTTCACAACGTAAGTCACACATCAGATATTTCACCTGATTAAAGTATGTGTTCGATGTATTGTCAGAGTCATACTTTTCTTGCATTGATTCAAAACCTTGCTTAAATTGTTTATAGGTAAGCTTGCACATGCGTTTCTTAACGTGTTCCTTTAAGTGGTTAATATCCCGAATTTTTCCTCAATGCACAATGTAACTGAGATGTCCCCAAAAACAAAAGTTGAGGAGAGTGAGGTAAGGGGAACGTGGTGGTCACTTCACAATGCTACTACTACAGATATACGAGTTGGGGAAGTGCACATCGAGGTATTCACGAATATAATTTCCATAATGCGGAAGGACACAATTGTATTGGTAAAAGACAAGGAATGTCCTTATTCGGAGAAGAGAGATGGCAAGATACTTCTGGCTACATTCGATGATACTCGCTTGCTTTTAAGGTATTATTTTGATAAACAAAGTACGCACAATACTGGTGCCTAAACACGACATCACACCATCACTTTCCCAAAAATGCCAGCAGATGCTTCACACCAATAGGAATTGGTGTCCGACCAATAGCAAACATTCTGTTTGTTCATCTAACTGAAAACGTGGAAGTTGACCTCATCTTTGAATAATACATAGTAAGCGAAACAGGAATTTTAGCATTTTTGCTCTATTGCCCATTCCCCAATTCCAAATGCCGATCGGGGTCATCCTTTAACAGATACTGATGCACTTTAATTTGTAGAAGTGCCACATATACAGGGATAATACACGCATGATGGATGTGCTGCTAACATAACTTTCCAGGGGCAAATGTCGAGTATTTCGATTGGGACTCTTCCTAAATGCTGCGAACACTGTTATTGACATTGTTTCGTCAGTCGCCGTGCATGGCCTGCCTGAGTTTGTTTTATTCGGCACGAACCCTGCTTCCCTGATTTTTTGATGAACTTTCTTACTGTTGTATGGCTAATGGTTACACTATCTGGATGGCGGTTGTTAAAATTAACAGTAGCCTCTCTTGTGCTTTGTTCTCCTGGCATCAAAATGATTTCAATATGTTTCGCCTGCATCACAGACAATATTTTTTTTAGTCACCTGAAACCATATCAAGAAAAAGGTCAGAACTTTGCTGTGGTAAGTAAAAAATCAAAAATAAACACGCCAATTAATTACTGGGAAGATTTCAAATCAGAACAAGTCATCAGAACATATGGTTTTTATTTAAGGAAATGAAAGTGAATTGAAAATGGCAGCCATCGACATCGCATGTCTTAAAAGAGTTTTTTCTCACTCATAGGCCTATTACTAACCTACAGTGTTAATAATATAGGATTCCGAAATTATTATTATAAAACTTAAACTTTTTCATTTAATATTGTATTTTACTTTTAATATTGTATAAAGTTGATGCATATAAGAATCAATTGACTATATCCAGCTCAACAAAACAACATGTCTGGGGGTAAATTCTCATGCGCAATTTTTGAGAAAATGGGAAAAATGAACTTTTGTGCCACTAAAAGCGTGTAGCTATATTGTTCGTTGCTATGATAGTTTTCTTTTATTTTGCTGAAAGGGAATTATCTGATATATTTCTAGTAAAAGTGTATTGTTATCTAGCATATTGTAGACTATTTTTTTTTTCTTTTCTAAATTGTGATACGCACACACACTCCTTTTCGCATATACTACTTATAACTCAACCTCCTCAGGTCTCTTGTATCAGCGAAGTTTGTCTTCTCGAATAGAGATTGAGTTTGGATGTTTCACAGGGGGTCTATAAGATTATGCACTCGAACGGACAAAGCCCGGCTAAATGTGAACACGTTATAAAAAAAGGCCTTCACAAGTTGATATAATTGCTAATATACGGTATCACCGCATTGATTCCCGGTGCAACAGATTTCTAATTTGAACACATTACGGTAGTCTTAATATCGATTTTATCTTAAATTGTAGGTCTACGTTCAGATAAAGTGGTACTTATTGAAATTAAACTTTCAGATAATCACATTGCTTCGGTATGTAAAGGAATACCAAACTTTACGAACAACATGCACAATTTCTAAAATCCATGTCTGATAGAAATAAATGTTGAAGCTTACTTGCAATGAATGGAAATCTTTGAGACAGTGCAGATAAAAGACTGTAAGTGACATAGACAACTAAATTGTCATTCTTATTAGTTCGTTTGTTATTATTGCAGTAAGTACTTGTATAATGTTATGTAATCTTACAAACTTATGCCAACGTAACGAAAAGAGGAACAGTTAACGACGGTGATAAACAGCATTCTGTTTCAACGTTTTAAAGGTAAAGCATTATTATAAATAAAATTCCAGTTAGTAGTCGAACTGCAAAGAGTTTAGAAAAACTATAAACATTAAATTATTTGTGACGAAAGTAAATGTACAGAATAAAGCATAATATGCCAAAAAAAAAGATAATACAATAAAGCATAACGAAATAAAACATAGTGTAAATTTTATCAGAATTCCACATTGTAAACAAATACAAATACAAAAATGGCTTTTATTTTTCGGTATATCGACAAAAAGAAACTCATTAATCTTAGAACCTGCCTGCCAACAAGCAGAATATTGAATTGAATTGAATTTCAGTTTAGCATCCCTTTCAGCAGCAATGCTATATGAGACGTGGACCTACTGATTAATGTGGAATCCGAACCACATGACCTCCCGCCGGGAATCGAACCCGGGTCTCCCGCGCTAAATGCGCGTATGCGAACCGCTTAGCCAGGGAGGAGCTCAAAAAGCAGAATACTTAAAAGTCTCAACACTCTTACATTTCCGTTGAAAAGATCAGAGGATGTGGTTATAATCAGATATGAATGCCAACACTTCCTGTATCTTAACACAAATCGGAAGACAATAAACAAAACTGTAACTATCTTTAAAACGAACAGAAGAGATACAAGGACTCACTGTTGGACTGTCTTCTTATGCGTGTTATTATCAAGAGAATTATTTTCTGCTTAAATTTCTGCACATACCTACATTGAGAGGAAGCGACAAGTCTACAAGGTCACCTTCTACATGTAAGCAGCCAGGAAACAGACTGAATGGCGAATTTGGTTTCATGGCTTACTCCTCACTTCACTGTAGGTCAACAAATGGAATAAAAAAGTAGCAAAGCAAGTAAGTATCTAGTAATTGAAATTGATCGTTTTAATTTAATTTATCTGTTTCATGTAGAAAGATTCTTACAAGCAAGATTATCCATAAGAATTAACACATTAACCGTTAACCATCCGACTTTGCATTAATCTTGCGGTAGAAAGCAAGTTCTGTCCTTGGATTTTCTTTATTCTCCCGTTACTAGCATCTTCTTTCTTCTTCGTACTAGTAATTATTCCAAAATCATTTCTTCCTTTAACCCAAAGGCTATAATCATTTCTACATATATCATATTCAAAATTTTGTAGTTATATCTAGTCATAAATACCTTCTATGAAGGAAAAGAATCAGGTTTTCGAATTTCTCTTCCATTTGGTTTATGCATAATTATTCACTTATTATTATTATTATTTGTAGTTATTTATGGAGTTAGTTTTTCTTTATTTGTTTATATAACCACCGTACATGCACTGTACAAACATCGAGTAGGGGACAAGGTGGCTCAGTGATGCCCCTCCCTCTGGTTTAGTGGTTAGCACCTGCGCCTTTGGTGTACAGAGTCCCGGGTTCGATTCCCAGTCGGAGAACCCTTGGAATTTTAATTGTCGACAATGTTTCCGCGTTCGTGCCCCTGTCGTTAGGTTACTGGTAAAGCAAGTTAAACAAGTAAAAACCGAGTAAAATTAAGTAAAAACTTGTAATAAGTATAAAACTTGTAACAAGTGAATGAGGCACGTTCGGTGAATCAATTATCTTTTTTAAAAATAAAAACTAGTAGAGCGCTTACCTCTTGTGCGTAAGATTCCTGGTTCGACCCCCAACCAAGTAAGTTTGTGATGGACGACATCGTGTTCGTGGGTTTTTTCGGGGAACTCCCGTTTCCTCCCACTTTCACATTCACCAATTCTTCCATTATCATTCAATTGCTTTAATCATCGTCTACCTTAGCTTAACAGGCAAAAAACGTGGGACGTAAAACTCAAAGAATTTATTTGTTATATATAAACATAGACCACTCAATATATTGAAATGTGTAGGTTAGTGCGAAAGCA
The DNA here is from genome assembly GCF_964235325.1 of Thermobia domestica. Lineage (NCBI taxonomy): Eukaryota > Metazoa > Arthropoda > Insecta > Zygentoma > Lepismatidae > Thermobia > Thermobia domestica. The sequence continues at coordinate 376,063,695 of NC_137454.1, forward strand.
GTTCAATCCCATACTTTTCAAACTCATTATGTAATAATAATAATAATAATAATAATAATAATAATAATAATAATAATAATAATAATAATAATAATAATAATAATATTTACCAAGTGTTTTGTGTTGTCCTTCATAGTAGGTTAAACAAATATTTCATTCTAGATTTCTGATGTTAAAGCAGTCTAAAGCATTTCAAATCAAATTAAATATTTTAATTTCACATCCCTCTGCTATTCCCTTTAAGTCTAAGAAGGCAAATGATTAATGAAGGTGAACGATTAGAAAAGAATTGATCGATTGAAAATGTTGCATTAAATTTAAAAACCGCGAGAGAACCATCGCACTCAAATATTATCCCACTCATATCTTTAGGCCAAACAATGAACCTCTCGCAGGAAATGTTGAGCTCAATCACTAACCCATATGCACTGTCAAAGTGATTGAGCTGTCTCCAACAAAATCTCTCTGCTGGGAATTTGAATCTTTGCCAGTGAGTTACGTATGAAGGTTTCATTAGTCATTATGTAACCTTGCCTAGCGTTTTCTGTGAAGTTGTCGCCTTCGGTGCGAGCGGTACAAGTTCGATTCCCAGTGAGGACACCGAGTCCAAAAGTTGTAACAGCTTTCTCATCCTGGCAATCTTGAAAGAGTTTTTTCTTCGGATTTCCTCATTTACATCAGGCAAATGTCGGGATAGATTCTAACAAATAGGTTTCATGACGTTTCCTTCCTTCCTTCGCCCTTCACACCATTGCGTGCTCATTTCTGACATTATGCAGTATGCGAGTTTATAATTTTATCTCCATTTTTTAATGATTGCTTTTCTATATGCTAGTAATATAATTACTTGACAGCAATATCCAGACGGCCCGTTTCAATTAAAGAATAAGCATATTGTCCCATAACAAAGTAAAGTGATAATAGATTTCCCTTGTAAGGAGATCCGAGGGACCTAAGGATCTTGGTTTAAATTTTTGGACTCCCGACCGTCCCGTAATCGCGTATACCACTCGAACACATGTGTACGAGATAAGCACTCATCACCATACATTTGTTTCTTCGTTGCCAATGTTTGTGTAAATGTTTTACTTAGCTTGGAACAAAATTTAATAATGATTCTTTGTTCCGTCGTGTTTTTGTGACGAGGTAACACCAGATACATGCAGGTTTTTTGCTATAACAACATTCCGTTAATCGATTCTCATGATTTTGTTGAGCAGATATCCAGTTTTCAAATAATATATGGCTTCAATAGATGGTGCTAGTGGTTATATGTAAAGAAAAAAGTAGTTGTCCGTCGTTACTTGTCCGACATATTATATATATATATATATATATATATATATATATATATATATATATATATATATATATAGATATAGATAGATAGATAGATAGATAGATAGATAGATATAGATATAGATATGGGGTGCATCTTTTATAATATCCAACCTTGATAACGAACAAACCAAAAACTGGAAAAAAGTGAAACTTTGCACGAAGCAAATATAAGCAGGAGCACAATTTTACATGTATTATATATTTCTTATACAGCACTACATCAGATTATTACATGTATCAAATCAACATGCGAAACGAAATATTAAAATAGCACATTTGTTATTCAGTGTGGCAAACTAAGGATATCATAGTATCACAAACATCCAAAATTTGGAAGCCTTTATCACACACACAACACAACCGAGATGGACAGGGTAATGTACATCGAAACTACCTTAGTGTTGGATAGCAATGTAATTGCATGACGTATGTCGAATGAATAGGAACGAAGTTACAAGGGCTTGAACATTTGAATTTTTAAGAAATGCCTTATTTAAAAGAAATACTTATACAAGTATCACCTCTGGTTACTTGTATAGTTTGTAATAGCCGTAAAGTTATTTTGCTGTTTATAGCATTTCACAACACTCCTTAAAATAGCGTATTTGTGAAAAAATAAAATTACTGCTTTTTCTTTCTCTTTTATAGAATTACAGCAATAGATTTTAGTACCTGTAATTACAACAAATTCTCGTAATTACATGATTTAAGCAGTGCTGCAAACTTCAGCGATGTTTATCATATTTCCGGAATAGTTTCATGTATCGAAATGCTCTAAATGGCAAAATAATTTGTATGTCCATTGCAAATCATACAAGTAACTAGATATGATACTTACTCTAAGCATTTTTCTTGAAAAGAAAAGCTTTCGAAAAAAATCAAATATTCCTTCTCTTGTCATTTTATTCCTATTCATTCGAAATAAATCATGCCTTGGCTATACAATGCTAAAGTAGTTTCGATGTGCTTTATCTTGTCCATCTCGGTTGTGCTGTATGTGTCATACAGGCTTCCAAAGTTTTTATACTTGTGATACCATAAGATCCTTGTTTGCAACAAGGGAATAATAAATGGAGTCTTGTAAGTTTTCATCTCACATGTTGATTTGAAACATGTAATAATATGACGTAATGCCGTTTGAAAAAATATACTTTTATATTGGATTGACAACACTGTTTTTTTGAGTTTCTGTTTAATACATGCAAAAATGACCCCTCTTTTATAGTTCATTTGTGTAATGTTTTGCTTTTCTTCCACTTTTGGCTTCTCCGTTATCACGGTTGGACATTATAAATGATGTACCGGTACCCTGTATATATATATTATATATTTCACGTATCCGTAACAAATAACAGATGACATAAATTAACTTGAGATATTTAAGGAAGAAAGGCACTGCGTGAATCTTTTAGGATAATTATTTTAACAATTGCATTTTTTACAAATCAATGTAAAATACAATCTACTTAATATGTCATTTTATTTTTCCAGTAAAGGAATCCGATAAGAAATGTTCTCTGAGCTTCATTTACACTACTTCAGACGCATAGAAACATTAGCATTATTACTGTAAGCAACGAAGAAGAAGAAGATCGCAAAATTATATTGATTAAAGTAATAATTCAGATCATCAAGAAACCGTATGCAATTGACTTGAAATAGCACTCAATTACAAGTTGTATTACAGATATTGTATTACAGATTCGTAATGATATTTCTCAACATGAATGTTCTGATCTACTTTGTGTTAAGTATTGGCTCCATTGTAAATACGGACAAATTGGAAAAATTAGTAGAGTCTCCAAAATGCAAACTATTTGATACGGTGCAAGAAGTGCAAATTCATTGTCCTAATGCCATAACAGTCACACTAAATAATCGGGATTATTATACGGAAGTTATATTTAATTGTCACAGTGACACTCTGGTAACAAATTGGCCTAGAATTAGAAACAGGTTTCAAAACTTTCATGAAGAGTTACATTTTTATAATTGTTCAAATCTAAGGGAAATTATATTCTCCTTTCGAAGGCATCAGTCACCAATGTACACGAATGTTGTGATAAAAAGTACAAGTTCAAATAACAATGTACTGAAGCTTAAACACCAGGAATTTTATGACATGGAAATACAGCATATAGTTATACATGATGTATATGTAAGGGAGTTACCTGAGAGTCTTTTCCCAAACAGTTTAGAAGAACTTGAGGTTACACACACAAATTTAAGTACACTTCCAGAACAAATATTTCGCAATACTCGGAAGTTAAAAAGATTGAATTTGGCTTATAACAAATTATACCTTTTACCAAGATTAATATTCCAAAGCCTCGAAAATTTAGAGTTCTTGACTTTGTCCGGAAACCAACTCCAGGAACTTGATGAGGAATTACTCAATAAGTTATACAATTTAGAGATACTAACACTTGATGACAATTATTTCAAGTTTCTTCCAGTGAATATATTTCAGTCTTTAGAAAACCTTTCGACATTAGATTTAAGCAAAAATTACTTCAATAGTATTGGTGAATTTATTTCTTCCTTAGGAGAACTGAAATATCTACACATTCATTCTTGCAATATTAGTCATATAAGTAACGAAGTTTCCAGAAGAGTTTCATCTTTAATATTACTTGATTTGAGCAACAACCCTCTTTCTTGTGGTTCCATTGGAGTTACAAGTACATCCGTTAAGATAATACACTTGAGAAATTGTAGTCTAAACACATTTCCAACTAATTTTCTAAATGGTACACTGGAAGTATTGGCAATGGATCTTAGCAGAAATGGCATCAGTATTGTTCCAAGTTTCTCTGCATACAAGGATATTGAATATTTAAATTTAAGTTATAATAAACTTCAAGAGATTAGTGCCCATACATTTAGAAACCTCACTGTATTGCGTAAGCTAGATTTCAGCCATAATGAAATATCATCATTACATGAGAATGCATTTAAAGGTATGTTCGATCTCTGGAAGCTATTTGTCTTCCCTGAAGCAGGCGGTACATTCTTGAATTTAAGCTATAACTTATTAACCAAAATTTTTCCCACTACTTTTCAAAATTTGTCTGGATTATTTGATATGGATTTAAGTCATAATCGTTTAACTGATTTAGATGATGAAACGTTCAAAGGAATGGATAATATTGGAGTTTTACACTTAAATGACAATCAATTAACCACGATTCCTGGAACGTTACTAAGGTTGTCATATCTACACATACTTGATTTAAGTCATAACGAATTTGACGAGTTAGAGTTAGGCATTACTGACTTAAAGAAGGTAGTCGAATTGAACTTGTCATATAACAAATTTATCAAATTTCTTTTAAACTTTGGGTATTTTGAGTCACAAAATGCTTTATCGTTCCAGAAAATATCATTTGCTAATAATGAAATAGTGACTATATATTTGTTAGGTAACTTCAGTAACCTTTTGTACTTAGATTTATCAAATAATAATATTGAAGATCAACCTTTATATAAGTTTGGTTCTGTTCCTAATTTGAGGTACTTACATCTTTCAAATAATTCAATTTCGCAAATCTTTGAACACTGGCGAAATGGGCAAAAATATTTAAAATATATAAATTTAAACCATAATAACATCAAGGAAATATCTTCTAACGATTTGAAATTCACTTCTTGTAATTTGACCATTGACGTTCAGAATAATCAAATAGAATCTGTTCATTTGAAACCATGGGAGATTAATATAGGTAGTGAGGAATCAAATTCATCTGTTGTATTGAACATAAATCACAACCCGTTTTGTTGTTCTTGTGATGTGTTTCAATTTTTAAGGTTACAAGATCGAGATATTTATATTTCTTCTGATGGTAAAAACGTAGCAAAAATAATAGCTAACAATTTAAGATGTTCTAAGCCGTCTGCAGTACACGGCTCTTTTGTTGAAGCAGTCGAAGAATGGGCATTGCAATCTCTTTCCCTGTTAGCACTCTGTGAGTTGTAAATTGTTAATATATTAGAAAAGTATGCAATATTTAGAGAATTAAGCTCAAATGAAATTTAATTTAAGAAAGTAATTTATTATTCGAATCTAAGGTAATTTCTTACACATTTCAATTATAAACTTCTACAATAGGAGCGAAGTCACCTTACTGTTACGTCAGATAGAAATGACAATTTTTTCGCGAAATATCTTGATTCTATTTTCGGTAGGATGTTATGATACCCACTCCACATTAAACATTCCGTTTAAGTGTCGCGTAGTCTTGACTTGAAATGAGTCGTAAAATTAAAAAAGAGACATGTACCAAAATCTTCGAAGTCAGAACTATTCTTATCTCTAAATTCTCTGAATCTGTTACCGTAATGTCTGAAGTGCCCATCAAAATATCTTATAACTTAAGAGAACCATCATAATTTTTCTTATACAAAATTTGAAACGTTTTTCGCTTAGTAAATATATTAGTCGACTGAATTGAAGATGTATTAGCAAAATAGGACCTCAGGAAGACAAGAAATTGTATAATGGAGGAGACAGTCATGTGCTCTTTTACCCAGTTCTCTATTTAGTTGGAGAATTTCAGTATTGATCAAACTTTAGTTACACGTAACAAAAACCATGGGCTATCAATTTTCATAGGTAGTGGTATTATTTACAACAAAAGAGTTATTTTATTAATTCATTTAGATAAAAAATGTTCGCATATCTCACCACTTTTATATCAATAGCTTTTATGTCAAACTGTTTTACAAAATAATAGAAATAGAACTGAAATTATACATGTTATAGCATATATATACATGTTATAGCATTAAGCCTTTTTATATATTTCTAATAATTATATAAATGAGTTTCAGAAATAATGAAAATGAACCATACTCACTGATCTTTCACATTAATCTCAAATGTGAAGTTGAGGAACAGCCAACAATAATTTTCCTAAATAAATAAATAACGTGTTAGAACAGAGTGCATATCGTGCGATTTCTTTATGTTATGATGTATTACTGTCTTAATGCGTAAAGAAAAGTTTGCTTAAGTTCCTTAACATTCTGTGAATGTGGAGAAGAAAAGTCTAAAAATGAAATAATTGAAATATTAGGCTTTATTCTCAAAACTGGAGAGATTTGTGTTATATATTTGAGTATTTTATGTAGCGGATTACAATGCCATTAATTCATAGATACAGTACATAGCTCTTATTCAAGCTCCTTTATTATTTACCAATTTAAACTTAGTAACCTTTGAGGTTATGGCGTCTAGTAGATCTACATATTGAGTCGTTTGAACAATTTACCTACACCAGTGATTTCCAATTATCAGTGACATCACATTTTTCCGTACTAAAGTCATTAAAATTTAAAAGAAAAATAAGGAATCGGTGCAACTAAGTTTCAATTGATTCTGATTCACGTCCTGATTTAACGCCAATTTTATTAAGCATAGTACATAGCAAACCGAATAGTCAGGTTAACGTAGGTTCCGAACCTCGACCGGGTATTTTATTAGCTGCATCTGGCGATCCCAGATACCATTATGTAAGACAAACCGTGAATCGTATTCCTTTATCTAGCACATTACCTGTCTTTAAACGTAGAAGAATTATAAAAGAGAACAACATCCTTTTCAATCTCCGAATTGGAACGAACACCTTTTTTTATATATATTAAATACAAAGGAACAATTTTTGAATATAGATGGGTTGAACACAAGAAAGACGTTCTCTCAAACTATTATATTTTTCTTTTTGTCTTGAGCGTGGTTATGTATTTTGGATAAAAGAAAGTTTTCTCTATATTATATTTACTAATATTGAATATGAGCAAGGTTACAACCAATAATGAAGTGTTACAATTACAACCAAGATTATCTAAAAATTTCGTACAACTCAATTATATTTAATGTCCCAATGAAGTGTTTAAAACGTATAGAATTTTTATGATGGATTTAAATTGAGGTTTTTAGAACTGCAAAATGTTTCCTGAGATGAGAAAAGTTTCCTGTGTTATAAGATGAAAGAGCTAGAATCTGCGCTTCGGAATGTATTTTATTAAAACATACTTTGTAGAACATGCTGTTAAAAGAAATTATGTTATCACGTATGACTAGAGTTAATTTGTGTGGTTCTTAGTACTTCCCATATAGTTAGTTTAATCATTTTTATGTATTTATATTCTTGTAGAGAGATTGGTTATAATATGTTAACTTAGTTTGTTATTTGTTGGTGTTTTAAATTTGACAATGCTAACTAAGCATACAATTAAATCAGTCGTTTGAGAAACTCTACTTGAGAAAGAAAAATCGACTTCCACAAGAACTACTTAAGTAGCACCTGGAAAAGTAAATCTAACAATTTCAAGTGAATAACCACCTTTACGGTGTATACAAAGTGTCCATAATGGGTACTACAATGCTAGAAACCAAGAGAAAAATACGCAGAAAACATGGGAGGTCTTTGTTAACCTACCGAACATAGAATTCCATGGACAATTCTGGTTTCTCGAACAAGTGACTCAATTGGGGAACATCTTACTTCTGAGTTGTTACTGAAATCATGTTTATGTAACTAAGGCATTGATTGTATGAAATAGTAATGAACTATTTTATTATGTTTTAAGGTAATTAACACGAAATAGATACTCAAATGTGTCCTAGAAATTTTAAGAATCAGTATTCAAACTCTACGTAATTTTCACAAAAGTGACTATTTTGAAAGGTTTCCATTCTAGATGTAATGCACATAAACGTAGACAGGAAATGAAGTGTTATATCCTGGAGTATGTTTCTTCTCTACTTTTGTTACGACGTAACTTACACCTGTATGCAAAATAGCAGCCGAATATACTACTCTCCACAATGATATAACAGTGTGATATTCAGTTTGTGTAAATACAGTAGGGACTTTAAATGATATATTTCTGGACATACAAAATATTCCTGAAAAGTGAGGGATGATTAACCGCACTGTAAGGGTATGATAAAATTTAGAAAGTACAATATTTGGATGAATACTTCAACAAAGAAAGAGGTCTCAAAATATTTTCTTTAACTGTTTTTGTATACACGCGTATTATTATACTGCTTCCTTACCGAGGAGATATCTATTGCCGCAAGTGTACAAACATATGGCGTTTATTAATTATTAACTTACCCTTTCATAGACAATAAACAAACTACAAAATACATGCAAAGAAAACACTGCGGAACATTGACATAGGCTGTACGAATATTTTTGTGTCCAAATGTTTATAAGGCTGTGTGTATATGCTGAATGTTTAAATGTATAGGTGGACACTAATAAAAAAAATATTAGCATTACACTGTATTCTATAATGCTTATACAAACGTTTGTCATTACGTACAAATTCATTCAAAATTTCTTGACAGTTTGTTTATGGAAGTAACCTGTTGCTCTCATTTATTTTATTTTTTTATTATTACAACTCAAATTATTTTACATTCATCAATGAAAATAAATATATTCCTTCTATATTCCTTCGTAGATTCTGTATTATAAATAAATACTTTAAAAGAGGATTATTTGGACCTTTTCTGTGCTTACCGTAGTTTAAAGCTTGAGACTGGATTTTGAATAATATTTTGTAATTTGTAAATTAATTTTAAAGACATTAAACAGAATAATTTATTGCATCTACATTAATATCATTTATCAAAATATTGCTCTCATACTGTGATGAAATATTTTCTTATTTTGAGATCTTTTAATGATAAAGTCTTTGTTCTGGTTTCGGGAAAATGTTTTCTTGACCATATCGTCAACAATTTGTCGAAGGGTCATATCTCAAAATTTCACTTTTCTAGACGTAATGAATTAAATGTAATTCCATTGAAGAGGAAGAAATTAAATATGCAATAAATGATCGAAGATTCTACATAATTATTATCTGGAGTACTGTAGGTGATCAGTTATTACATATTCAACCGCTTTCCTGATTTCTTTCTTTATGTCTGGAAAATTGAGATTTTGAGATACGACCCTTCGTCAAATTGTTGACGACATATAACATACATTTGACACAACTTATTTGAAAATGTTAGCTGAGTATTTTTAGTCACTCTATCAACACGTATGTTCCCAACAACACAATCGTGACTGATCGAATGTTTGTAATAGTTCAGAAAGTGTGAGCAAGAAATCCACGTGGGATCCTTGCCAGTATGTACACATTTATTCACAAAAACTTAGAATCCCGTTCAGAGACTAAGTCCAAAAAAGTGAGCCTAGATGCATCCCTATTGAAACAGATCTGTACAGAGGGAATTGCATTACCCTCTGTTCTTTATAAAGACACTAGCTGCAAAACATATACGTATGTGCCGAGGGTAACCGAACGTGGTGGGATACTGAGACTTCCTAAAGAACTTGTGAAACTTAAAGATCGAAGGTTCGAAACTCGGTCAAACATTCTTTTATTTATTCCTCAAACATGAAGATAAGATGAACCAATTAAAATTGTAATATTTGTAAATTTCAAATTGAATGCTTTGGTGTTAAAATGGGTTTATTGATGTGTGTTACGTGTTTGGTGTATCTTATGTGCTTGTTTCTATGATGAAATTTAGCATCTTCTTATTACACTTTGGCTATTTCAAGCCAATATTATATTAGACATGAATTAAAGGATAAGATGCCATCCAAATCTCACGAATAGCATGCTCTTTCACCGGGAATCTGTTCCAGAACTCAGATAGAAAAAGGGCCTTCTAGTAGCCGTTAAACTGGGGGTTAAGCTCAGCTGGGGGGACATCCTTGCAAGGCATTGCATTTTTCTATCTTCCACTAGAAGAAGTATGAATACGAAAATGAGATTGTAAGACAAAAGTTCAAAACATACAGTTGTATAGAGCACGGTGGATTCGTGGTGAATTTTCTAACTTAAATTGAAGAATGAAAATTACTCGCTCAATTATTGTCCAATGTAGTAAATGAGTAATATATACATATATTATACCCTACCAGCACAAGATGTGCTAGGCATGTCCTATCAAGGTGTCCCAGCTACTTTTTAGGTACCCGACATATAGCACATATAATATTCATGTGCTAAGTATGTACTTCAGCTACATACAGTTTTAGGTACTTGTTACATCTAATTGATATTTGCAACTATGTACCACAAATATAGCATTTATATATCTGGCTCAGTTTCACACTCTAACAGTCATTTGTTTTTATGTCGTCACTTGGGACATACAGATGGTGATCAGAAATAGGGAAACACCTATAGTTGCCAACACGTGAGATATATGGGTTGACAGTGATGTCGTGGCGCCCGCAGCGCCGGACCGCTGGTGTAGGTGTGTTAGGTCGGTCTCCATACTACGTCAGGCTCAGTGTCCAGTGGGTGCAGCAGATGGAGGTAGTATAAAATGGGAGACCTCTCAGATTTTCAAAGAGGGCAAATTGTTGGTGCGCGGTTATGTGCAGTAAGTGTGACGGCAGTGGCTACTGTGTTAAGTGAGTCGCGTGGGACAGTGTCGAAGGTGATAACGACCTACACAACACACGAAAAAGCCACATCGGGGAAGCGGAACAGTGGGTGGAAGAAAATCATGAGTGACAGGTCACGCCGGGTATTAAAGCGCATTGTCACGCAGAACCGTCGTGCCACTGCGGAGCAAGTGACGGAGGAAGTCAATTAGCACTTCCCACACCCTGTTTCGACAATCACAGTCCGCCGCGAATTCTATGACATGAACTTACGGGGTCGTGTTGCACGGGCCAAACCGCTCATCAGGGACCGTAACGCTTTCGCACGCCGCAAATCGTGCCGCGACCATGCAACTTGGACAGTGGAGGACTGCAAACGTGTGATATGGTCGGATGAGTCATTCTTCACCCTATTCCCAACCACGGGCCGTGTTTATGTGTGGAGAACTCCCAAAGAAGCTTATGGTCTGCAGTGTCACCGCCCAACTGTGAAACATGGCGGTGGCTCGGTGATGCTGTGGGCAGCAATATCATGGTTTCCTTGGGTCCTGTGGTCACACTTAGCGGACGAATCACTGCCAACGATTATGTCGCAATTTTAGGAGACCACTTGCATCCTACAGTCCGGATGTTGTTCCCGGACAATGACGCCATCTTCCAGGATGATAATGCACCCATTCACACAGCTGGCGTTGTTGCAGCGTGGTTTGAGGAACATCGGGATGAAGTTCAACACCTCCCCTGGCCCGCCCAATCCCCAGATCTCAACATAATTGAACATCTGTGATCCGTCTTGGAAACACGACTCCGGCGAAGATTTCCACCTCCATCCTCTCTCACAGAACTGGCCGATGCCCTGCACAAGGAATGGTGTAAAATTCCACTTGCTACCATTCACGACCTCTATGCCTCCATCCCACGTCGCATCAAGGCTGTTCTGATGGCGAAAGGTGGCCCGACACCATATTAATCTGGTAAGTTGCAATTTCGTTCAGGTGTTTCCATTTTTCTGATCACCATCTGTATATCTGTCATATTCTTGATACGTCCTTTAGGTACATACTGTTTCAGATACCCTAACAGCACAAGATGTGCTAGGCATGCTACATTTAGGGGTTCTAAATTCATCTCCTACATTTGATGCATTTGTTGCTTCTCTTTCTAAGTACAAGAGTACTAGAAGCAACAAACGAATTAACTTTATTAGATGGCAACTGTCGCCGACCATTTGAAAGCGAATATGTAAGAACCATGAAATGAAGTAAATAGACACTCTTCATTTTGATATAAAATTACATGGCGAGCAGATATTATCTGATCCCAAACTGTTATCGTCGAATATACGCGGTTAAAGGAGCAGTCTGATTAGTCAAATTCAAAAGACCTCAACAATTTATCCCTCTACAAGTGACGTTCTCTTCATCGCTTCCATGGCCAAGCCGAGAGAGTACGCGGCTAGTAATCCAAAGGTTGGTGGTTCGCATCCACCCCACCCTACCCTGGGTATTTTTTTTCACTTGTTTAAAGTGTTTTTAGACTCACCTTAATGTAAACATATTACGCATATAGGCGATTTAACATATTTTGTGGGAGTAATTTTGTGGTTCATTGACGCTTACGGCATGGGGAACATACCTAGAACATACTCCGCATGAACATGTCAGGCATGTGTCTAGGGGCGGACATAGACTGTGACTATCACTTGCCATCCATGTGAATTCTCTCTCATAGGTATCCTCGTCGCCATAAGTGCCTTTACATCGCAGTGACGGGTATGTGACCGCGCAGTACTCCAAGGAAGGGATGGTTGTATAAGAATTTGTGATTAATTTTGAAGAGTTTTTATTTTGACTAGGGAATTAACATAGGTGAAGGGAGTAAAAACACAGATTTGAAGCATCAGTTCACTGTTATTGAAGCATCAGTGCACGAAAAGATTCGTATTCTCAGTTTTTCTATTTATTGTTTTATATGTTAAGTTAAACACCACAATATGTATCACTGATATCGCAGATCGTATTAATTTTTAAAATCGTGTTTGTAACCTATTGTCAAAACATTCATCTCCAGACATGATGTAGAGAGAAGAGAAAGAGATACGTCATCTGTAATATATGTATATGTGATTCAGTAAGTAACTGTAGAAATTAGTTAAAGGACACATAAGAGAGCGAAAAGGAGGTCTAGAAGTCTGAACTTTTTAGAGACGTCCTAGATAGGTGAAAATATAGTTAAAAATTGCAAAAGGTATCATGTAATTTACCTTTCTTTTCTTATATTCTAGTATACTTTTTCTTTCACATCCAAACATCTCTATTCAGAATTATGAGATAAAGGTGAAGAGAGAAACATTTCCATTTCAAGAATTATATCAGGAAAAAAATCGATTGACTCAGACTAGACTCGAACTCGCAAACCTTGAATCCATGGCTCAGCGCTCTACCGATTGAGCTAACAACTTCTGTTGGAAAAGCCTGATTTCTACAACTACCGGTTGCTGAATGGTGTGTATTAACCAAGTTTGCCGATATAATTGTTTCATATAGCTATTGCAATAATAATAATAATAATAATAATAATAATAATAATAATAATAATAATAATAATAATAAAGCAGAAGAAGAAGAAGAAGAAGAAGAAGAAGAACAGAATTTAAAAAGTCGCATATGTTAAAAGTTTGACGTGCAGAGTAAGTCCTAATGTGAGAATAAATGTAAGCGTGGTTTGTTCGTGCGTGCTACTCAAACTGCGCAACTCACTACCTAGTCCCATAAGGGTAGGTACAGTAGCCTTGCGTCCTCCAACCGTGAAGAATATTTGGGTTTGAGCCTATGCGTGTCCTAAGAGGAAGGAAGAGATTGAAAGAAAGAAAAGTGGTTTAGAAATTATGCAAACGTAGAATATCTCACGAGGTGAGGTGATATAGAGTTCAGCGTGTCTTTCAGCTACTACTCTATACAAGACGTGCATCTACGACTTAACGTGGAACCAGAACCACACGACTCCTGACGGGAATCGAAACCCGTATCACCTCTAGTTCTATTATGGGAGACACAGGAACATGTAAAAATACTCGAAAATGAACGATATTAATGTTAAATCCATAGCTTTTGAGTACATGAATTATGTATGATACCCTCTATATCGTTCACATCAAAGTTTAGCATTATCGGCATGGAGGTTTAATGGGAGGGGTGAAAATTAAAAATTCCTAATTGAAAGATATGAGTGTCTATTCAATAGCTTTTGGGGTCGCTGAAATGAATAATTACACTCCCGATACTATTAAAGCCCAAAGCTTTACTCTTTCGTTAGCAGGAAGTTTATTCATTTACTTAACTCAGGACACCTTAAAGTTAAGGATATGAAACTCGATGCATATATTTCTAATTCAAAATTATTATATACGTATTGTAGCTTAGACTTCTAAGGAGGGGAAGGGACAATTTACGCAATGATTTCCTTCACATTCGAATAAACTACTGCCCCATGATATTGCGAAAACTCATTTCAAGTGGTGTCATTGCTAATAGTTTTCCGTATTTGTTTATATCCCTACTCATTTATAACAGTACGGTATCTCATTTTTCCTGCGACGGGAGCAACACCTAAGCGAGCATTCAGTAAAGTAAATGCCATTAAAATCTATATTCATAGCACAGTGGTGCAAATAAAGTTGAGCTCTTTGGCAATCTTTTGCATGGGAAGCGAATAAAGCCACCACTTTGGAAAAGTAGCTAATGAATTTCTCTCCGAAAAATCTCACCCGGACATTTATTTTACAGGTGGTGGTTTATAGCTATACTTAAGTTTGTTGAAATTGCTCCAGTGAGGCGAGACACTGAAGTCATTCGTAATAAGGGGGGAAGGGACATGTAAAAGTAGTCAAATATGAACAATATTAGTATCGAAATCATAGTTTTCGTGGTCGCAGATGAATAGTGACGCTGTCGATGTTGCTTAGGTACACCTTGTCTCAAAAAGGTTGAGCGCATTCTTTATTGCTGTTTCGAGGCAAAAATTTTCTAAGTCCAACTTCGGGTATCTTCGGGAAAAAGTAAACCAGGTTCGAACCTCGAAGCCAACCTTTGCAATCGGGAAAAATCTTGCAGATGTGTTTTTCTTCTTTTAAATATAATAAGATTTGTTACCAATTATATATAAAAAAGCAACATTGATTGAAATACTTAATGATACAATATTTCGAAACTGTATTAATGCCAGCACATGCTTTTTTGTCATTTTGCTCTCCATACTTAATGGAATATTTAGATACGTAAACGAATCTTTCCATATGTAAAAGAATGGTGAAAGTTAACACATAGAACATTATTCTCTCCTGAGTACTAAAATAAGAGTCAAAGTAGAACAAAAACAGCGTTTGCAGTGGATATGAATGTAATTATTATCTTAAATACCGTTATATATCGCTAGAAGTACTATTCGTGGAGCGCTTGTGTTAGCGCAGTGGTAGGCCGCTGGATTTCATATCGTAAGGTCGAGGGTTCGCTTCCGATCTGAGTCAATGTTTTTTTATGAAATTCTATGTTCTGCAATGCATGAAAAATTATATAAAATAATTACATTAAAATACGTTAGTTGTATATATATAACATATAATCATTGCAGAACATAGTGATTATTATGTTTAAAATATAACAGGTGTTCACAGTACGTTGGTATTCTATGATAAATGTGAATGTTAAATACAAATTAAGAAAATAATATCATCTCAATAAATAAATTATGTAGTGTATTTATTTGCAGCTGTTTGTCATATAGGGGTTACTTCTGAACATTCGTATTACAGCATGTCATTGATATTCTTGAAAAATTATCCGAGGCATAAAAAGAGGGTATAAACAGAGAATCCAAAGTCGGAACGCTCGCAAGAAATTCATGAACCCCAAAGGTCACGTGAGCAGACTGGAATTGTCCTTATGAAGCATGCCACAGCAGAAGGTCTTTACATAGATTTTCAATTCAATACCTGATATATGCTTTTGCAATGTGGAAGTGGTGATGCCTTTGGTCGCTCTCTCTCACTTTCTCGCTCGCTCACTCTGTATTTATATATATGAAAGTGGATGTATGTGTGTGTTTCGACATAATTCTGATATGTCTAGAGCAATTTTAACCATATTTCTTACAATCTGGAAAAGAGTACTGTCGGGATATATACCAAAAATGCTAGAAAAGGATCGATATTAGTATCGAATCCATAGTTTCGTGGTCGCTTAGGTAAACAGTTCTACTTTCAATTCAAGTCCAATTAAGCTCCCATTAGCACCCAGGGTGGTTACATAGCGACAAAAAATATCGAAATCAACCAATATTAGAGTCGAAGCGTAAGTTTTCAGTGCCGCATTTCCCATTAGTCCAACTAGGCCCGTAACATATTTGAAGAGTGCAAAGTTTAAAATTTTAATTTTTTCGTATGAAAAAGTTAAAAAAATCGAGAGCAAATATACTATTTCATGAGCAGTCCTCTTTTACTATTCTAATATATTTAATGATAGCGTAAGAAATCTGAAAATAATTCAGAACATGTTTACCATTTATTTTTTGTTACGTAATTGTAGCTGTAGCATCTAGTGAGTGGTATTTAACTGCAATAAATTCACTAATTAAGCATATTCGAATTAAGTTTTATTTGTAAGTTAGGGATCAAGGGACGGAGAAATGTGTAGTTATTGGGAGCGCCGAGAGCAAAAGTGCGTAGGGACGCCGAGCTTCTAAATGCAGCACTGTTCGCTGAATTAATTGGTAGAAATTTTAATGCCATTTAAGACCAAATTTTGTCCTAGCAGTGGCAGTATCCGTTTGCTGTCCTAGGAGGAATGAAAGGGACTGACATCAAAATTATAAAAAAAGACCTACATTAGTGTCGAATCTATAATTTTGGGGGTCTCTTAGGTAAAGATTGGAACTTCAGATGCCATGTAAGTTAAGCCCTCATTAACACAATGAAGGAGTTTGTGAAATTTGACATGTAGAAATAATTGAAAATAACCAATGTTAGTATACAACCCATATCTTTCGTGGTCGCCAAGTTCATTGGGAGCAGTTCTGATGACCTTTAAGTTTAAGTTCAACTTCCAGTAAGAGTAAGATCCCCCAGCACATCTAATAAGGAGAGCGTAGTTCTGGAATGTCTGGGACAACCTTTACCAAACTTGGGGGACATATTACTTTCAATCAAAGAAGAAAATATTGTAGTAGTATGAAGTTATGGAAGTTGGGAGGTGTGACATGTAAAAATAATGTAAAACGACTGATCTTAGTGTTTTATCCATAATTTTCTCGGTCGTTGAGATGGATAGTGATGCTCCAAATGGAGGTTACATCCAAATTCATCCCCATCTTCACAGGATGATGGCCTGGGAGAGCTAAAAATAAAATCTCAAAAATTACTTAAATATTTGTCGAATTCATAGTTTTCGGGGTGAGAAAGCGTTTCTAATAACTTTGGAAGGTAATTTGTACCCACGTCTAGATGGGCTTTTTAATCATATCAATTTCTCACCTTAAGAACAAATTACCATTACAATTATGATATTAAGCCAACCTTCGCAATCGATGAAAAAATTATGTGGATGTATGTTTCGTCTTTTAAATGAAACAAGACATGTTAAAATCAAAGATGGAGTGGGTCAGTGGATCGGTTGGTAAGTGGGTGAAATGGGTCAAGATTTGTGAGTGGATCAGTGGATCGTGGGTCAAAAGGACGTGACCTACTGCGAAACACCACTCACCGTGACTCACACTGGCCCACCCGGTGGCCACCCTTTTAGTCCAAAGATATTTCGTCCAAAGAACATTTCGTCCAGAGACATTTAATCCAAAGACATTTGGTCCAAAGGACAATTCGTCCAAATGACATTTCGTCTAAAATACAATTGGTCCAAAGGACATTTCGTCCAAAGGAGAATTGGTCCAAAGGACATTTCGTCCAGGGATGTTTAGTTCAAAGCACATTTCGTCCAAAGAACATTTGGTCCGGTAACGCTTGGGGGTCAAGGGTTTGTTTCTATTAGAAGAGTAAAAGTGATTCATATAACATTATGACTCAGTAGCTTCTTATTTCTAAAGGAAATTTGAAATAGAGATTTATTCCGCAATTTTCATTTTGATAGAACAAATAATGCTGAGATATTCAGAAAAACGTAAACGCCTGAAAACAACATGGCCGAACAACAGGAGTGAGGGAAAGGTTGTAGTGTGAAGTATGTTGCTGTAATAACTGCTAACATGACATCTAAAATTTTCATGTTGTGAATGAAAATTTTCATGTGTTTTCATTTTATTAATCATATCTCCAAGCCCCTCATCCTGTAAAGATGAGGATGAATTTGGATATAATGCCATTGAGTGCCTCACTACTCATCTCAACGACCGAGAAAACAATGGATAACACTCTACAATCAGTCATTTTACACTATTTTTACATGCCACTAGTAGTAGGGGTCCGCGTATGCCCGAATGACTCATCCTCACTCTCTTTTACGACCAGGATTTTTGAACTTCGTTCCCTTTTACGGCTAAGATGAATGCTTTGGTACCTCGATTCTGATTGGCTGAGAGAAGTCACGTGACGTTAAGCCCCGTCCACGCGGGAAATTCAAATTTTCCAGGTCACGTGGTATGACGTCATGAGTCACCCCGACCTCACCAGGGGTTTTTGAAATTTGTTCCCTTTTACGGGTAAGATGTGTGTTTTGATTGGTTGATAGCTGTCACGTGATTTTAGACCCTGCGATATTTGAAATTCGTTCCCTTTTACGGGTAAGATGAGTGTTTATGATTGGCTGATAGAGGTCACGTGATCTTAGGCCCTGGGATTTTTAAAATTCGTTCCCTTTTATGGGTAAGATGAGTCCTTTGGTACCACGATGATAGAGGTCACGTGATCTTAAGCCCTGTGACTTTTAAAATTCGTTCCCTTTTTATGGGTAAGATGAGTCCTTTGGTACCTCGATGCTGATTGGCCGACAGAGGTCACGTGATCTTAGATCCGCCACACACCCCATGAGTGAAATATAGAGCGATATGTCGGTGATCCTGGATTTTAGAATTTTGTTCCCTTTTATGGTTATCCTTAAAGTTCCCATGAAGGGTTCAACCTCCTCCTTAAATAACCCTTTTTTGGTATCATGATATTGTACTGAAGTTTACATTAAATATTATCGTTCTCTTTGACAGATAAGATGATTCTTACCTTGATGGAGATCCTGTCCTTGAATTAGTAGCCTATGTCTCTGGAAGTAACAATGGTGAAAGAGAGGTGTCACTTGTAGATTTCTTATAACACATTGTTGTGAGTTTAAGCGATTTTTTAAACGCTCAGTAAGCGCTTCATTAATGGAAACAGTGTTGCCAGATTTTTTCTTACCGAAACTGCTCCGATTCTTTTCGAAACGGTTCCGCAGAGTACAAGAAATTTTAAACTAAAAAATTTTTCGAACTAAAAAAATTTTTGTAACTAAAAAAATTTTAAACAAAAAATTTTGAAACAAAAAAGTTTCAAACAAAAAATTTTCGAACCCAAAAAAAAATTTCGAACTAAAAAAATTTTGAAACAAAAAAGTTTCAAACAAAAAATTTTCGAACCCAAAAAAAATTTCGAACTAAAAAAATTGAAACAAAATTTTGTCGAACTAAAACATTTTTAAAAACAAAAGTTTCGAACTAAAGATGTAAATCACATCTAAAAATTTTCAAATCAAACTTTTTATCGAACTAAACTTTTAAAATTTTCGAACTAGAAATTGAAACCAAGTTTAAGAAAAAATCCTAAGAAATGTTTCTCCAGGAATCGAACTCAGGTCTTTCAAACCAAAGATGTGTATGCTAACCGCTTAAATGAATTCGGTTTTAATCGATCTTGCTGGGTTTCGAACCATGGTCCTTGAAAAGGATACACATATACTTTAAGAAAATAAATCTGACAGTGTAACACTTCTCAAATCAAACTTTTTATCGAACTAAACTTTTAAAATTTTCGAACTAGAAATTGAAACCAAGTTTTAGAAAAATCCTAAGAAATGTTTCTCCAGGAATCGAACTCAGGTCTTTCAAACCAAAGATGTGTATCCTAACCGCTTAAATGAATTCGGATTTAATCATGCTTGGTGGGTTTCGAACCATGGTCCTTGAAAAGGATACACATATACTTTAAGAAAATAAATCTGACAGTGTAACGTGGATTAAAATAAAATGCTGATAGACTTCTTTGTGTGACGACATAGAAGCACATATGATTGAAAAAATGCAAACGTCAGCGAATCGCATTACTTTAGTTTTACTACGAACGTGTCAGCATGATTCATGGAAAAAAAAGCAAACATTGACATTCTCGTATGGAATATGATGAAAATGAAATGTCGTCACAGTTACGACAAGTAGTGACATGATCCTGACAGAAGGGAATTGGGATCAGAACTGTGATACTATATGATGTAACTATTGAGAAACTTGAATGACGTCACGATCGATTGTTACACATCGTTTTGGTTCGTGATTCATGACAAGAGCAGCGAGCGTTTTGATTGGTTCGTTGTGATGTCATTTTATAAATTTCCTCGTTTCTGATTGGCTGACGGTGACATCGTTTTCGCAGCGACCTAAATAAAAATCTAAATTTCATTTTTCAAATCCTACATCGCTCTCAACTATCGAGTGAAGAAGATCTGCTTTTTTAGAAGTGTCTTCATTTAAGAAGCTTCATTGCACCGACTTTTTGTTCATTGAATTTGAGGTAAGTTCAGTGAGATTTTATTTGTCACACAAGATTCCAAAATCATTTGTGGGCGGATCACGAATACAGTGTTTTACTTTTAGTACGAAATATTTAGACTATGAGGAATTAGTGGAATGGGAAAGTGGGAGTACGAATCAGGAACCTCCACACATTAGAAGTAAGCACGATAAATGATATGGTTTAGCGACCCTTCAGCAAGCGCCCGTCGGGAATTGAGCCATGGCCAAAGATGTGTGCGCTTAGTTTTGAAAAGAATACATTACAAAATTTCAGAAACTATGCCTGAGAATAATATGGTTCGATTCCCTTTGAAAGCATTAGCGGCCCCTTCAGCTTAACGTGATATTCGAGCAATCACCTGGGATTGAACCAGGGCCAGAGGCGTGTACGTCAACCATTTAGCTTAGTTTTGAAAAGAATGTATGATAACGCATGAGAATATTAAATTTCAAAAAAGCAAACCCACCGAGGATTGAACCAGGACCTTCCACATCCGAAGCATGTACGCTAACCGCTTAGCCACGAGTGTATGAATATGTGGTTAAAAGTTTTTACGCTATACAGATTTTGTTTTGACAATTACGTATGTGTAACGTTAATGTTTGATGAATCTCTTCAACTTGCAAACGCATCATTTAAAGGTCGTTGTGAGTAGAAAAAAAATGCTTACGCATGCTTTATCACATCTCAGTACTGTTGAAACATTCATTCATTTCATGCATTCTTTTTTTTATCACTATAGAGTGGTAGGTCAGTTATATGCTGATGTAGTGCTCTCGAGTTTGACAGCAATAAAACACTCATTTCAGTAACATAATTATTTAAAAAAAAAACTTTGATTTTTAGTACATATGCTTTCATAATGAGATTCTGAACGTCACCGCCAGGAATCAAACTCAGGACCTTTACATGAATTGCTTAGTTAAGAATTTATCATGAATGTTATGATTTCCCGGACTAAGCGGTTAGCATACGTGCCTTTGGTGTGGGAGACCAGGGTTCGATTCCCGGCGGGGAGCTCATGTGGTTCGGATTCCACGTTAATCAGTAGGTCCACGTCTCATATAGCCTCGCTGCTGAAAGGGACGCTAAACTAAAAATCAAAAAATCAACTCAAATTCACGCTGCTCAATTCCTTTTTTCCCATTACATATTTGTTTTACCGTACCTGTTTGTTGTTTTCATTTTTAATCATGGTCCAATCGGGTTTTACTGTTTGTAATGAAATCACTCGTCATTATAGACGATTTATGTACGTTTATGTATTATGAGGTGTGCACGTCAACCATTTAGCTTAGTTTTGAAAAGAATGTATGATAACGTGTGAGAATATTAAATTTCAGAAAAGGCTTGACATGCCCCGACGTGGAAAAGCAAACCCACCGAGGCTTGAACAAGGGCCTTCCACGTCCGAACCATGTACGCTAACCGCATAGTCACAATAAAAAAAATACACTATACAGATTTTGTTTCGACAATTACGTATGTGTATCGTTAATGCTTGATGAATCTCTTCAACTTGCAAACGCATCATTTAAAGGTCGTTGTGAGTGGGGAAAATGCTGACGCGTACTTTATCACATCTCAGCACTGATGAAACATTCATTCATTTCATGCATTCTTTTTATCACTATAGAATGGTAGGTCAGTTACATGCTGATGTAATGCTCTCGAGTTTGACGACAATAAAACACTCATTTCAGTAACATAATTATTTAAAAAAACTTTGATTTCTAGTACGTGTGCTTTCATAATGAGATTTTGAACGTCACCGCCAGGGAATCAAACTCAGGACCTTTACATGAATTGTTTAGTTAAGAATTTATCATGAATGTTATCAGGTGATTAAGATTTTTCTTTCTTCTTTTCTTTTGTAGTAAATTCACGCTGCTCAATTCCTTTTTTCCCCACATTACATATTTGTTTTACCGTACCTGTTTGTTTGTTTTCTCCTTTTATTAATATGGCCGAATCGGGTTTTATTGTTCGCAATGAAATCACGCGTCATTATAGACGATTTAACATCGAGGGCAGAATGCTCGAAATTCAATTTAATGCACCGCCCGTAGGAACCGATATCATACAGTATGTACATAATAGTTTCCAAGCAATGCTAGATCATTTGTTAGCCAATGTCGACGATGAGGCGATGGTTGGTTTATCAGTAATATCGCCACGTAACACGAATAAACCGTTTTGGGTGAGTTTTCGCCAAGCACGAAACTTAACACTGGAAACGATGTGGGCCTCCTTTGAAAGAGTGTTACAAAGTAACAATGCATTTCTCCTGCACGAGCCATTCACCGTTCATTTCCATCGTGTGGATATACCACGTGGCTACGGCGGCGGTTTGCGGCAAGGAGTACTTCAAAATGAAGAATTGTTACGTTGCAAAAAAGGGATTGTACGTGTACAAAATCAAGATTCAAGGTGCTTGGCGTACGCCCTTGTTATTGCTATTGGTCTGAAGGCATACAAGAATGTAGATGTGCAACGTTATAAGCAGTATCAACGCCAATCGAAATATGTTGTGGATCAAGAAGTCGATGCGCTATGTGCAAATGCAAGAGTCAATTTGGATCATGGTGCCAGTGTAAATGAAATTCGACAATTCCAGGCATACCTCAAAGAATATAAAATTACTGTGTATACTAGTTTCACAGGCCATGATATCATGTACGAGGGGCCCAATGATGAAAATCGCACTCCCATAAATTTGATTTGTTTGGCTGGCCATTTTGATATCATCCAATCTTTAACTGCTTGTTTTGCAACCAAGTTCTACTGTGAAGCGTGCCATAAAAAATACAGTGAACGTAACAGACATGTGAAAAATTGTCCTGTAACGTGCTCCAAATGTCTACAGAGACCTCTATGCGACAAGAACCAAACGCTAGTGCTGTGTAACGACTGCAATCGTCAATTTTATGGGGAACAATGTTTTAACAATCATCGTAATATTGTATATCATCAAGGGGAACCTATATGCAAAATGGTGAAGCAATGTACTAGATGTTACAGAGTATATTCCTTTGTACGAAGTGGAGAACGCCTTCATGATTGTAATGAGATCTTTTGCAATGTTTGTAAGAAGATTGTTCCAGGATCCCATCAATGTTTTATGCTTCCCGATCGACAATGCTTGAAACCTGGTGTTCCTTCACTCATGCACGCAAAGAAAGCCTTATTGATATTCTATGATATAGAATCTATGCAGGACACGAATATTGGCGATAATACGTATGTACACATTCCAAATTTATTGGTTGCAGAACAAGTATGTTATGCATGTGTTGAAAACAATAATATCCAGCAGTCTTGCAGTACGTGTGGTCAGCGCCAGCATATTTTCCAAGGAGAGGATCCAGTTTATAATTTTCTCCAGTACTTGCGGGAACGTCGTCCCAATATAAATAGGATTTTCTGTGTCGCGCACAACGCTAAGGGATACGATGGACATTTTATCCTAAAGACCATGGTCGAACAATGCCAATGGAGACCTGACGTCATATTAAATGGAACCAAGATACTGAGTTTAACGTTGAATAATCTGACGTTCATTGACTCGTTGAACTTCCTACCTATGGCATTAAGTAAATTGTCAAAAGCGTTCAATTTACCCGCAACCAAAGGCTACTTCCCGCATTTCTTCAACACCAAGGAGAATCAATCGTATATTGGACCACTTCCAGAAACGAAGTATTATGGTGCAGATGAAATGGCCGTCGAAGACAGAAACAAGTTCATGCAGTGGTACAACGATCATCGTAATGACACGTTTGATTTTCAGAAAGAAATTCTCAAGTATTGTATTCAAGATGTCAATGTACTGCGACAAGCATGCGTTTCGTTTATGACGTCATTTGAAACAGAAACCAAAGTGAATCCCTTCTTGGAGACGATCACGATTGCCAGTGCTTCCAATTTAGTATTCCGCCGGAATTTCCTTAAACCCAACACCATAGGAATTCTACCGGCACATGGATATCGATGGAGAAGTACCCAATCGATCGCTGCAATGCAATGGCTGGCCTACATTGAAAAAAGCGAAGGAAAACAAATCTTACATGCGGCCCGACAAAAAGAAGTGTTTATTGCGGGATTCCATGTTGATGGTTACTACCAAGATCCTGAGACGTTAGAGGAGCACATCTACGAGCATGCCGGCTGTTTTTACCACGGGTGTAAAGTATGTTTTACTACAGGCCGTAATCAGCCCATCTACAGCAATCCAGAAGACACCATGGAATTCCGTTATGAACGAACGCAAAGAAAAAATGCAAGACTGCGTGAATTGGGGTACATTGTACATGAAATGTGGGAGTGCGAATTTAATCAGTTCTTAAAACAAAATCCTGCAATGGCGACGTATCTGAAGAATCACCCGTACATGAACCGCAGACCATTAAATCCAAGAGATAGTTTTTTTGGAGGAAGGACCAATTGCGTGAAATTGTACCACCAAGTCGACGAAAAAGCGGGGGAAGTAATAAAATATTTCGATATTGTCTCACTTTATCCTTATGTAAATAAGTGTGCTAAATACCCTGTAGGCCATCCACGAATTTATCTACAGGGTGATGAAAATATACCACCAATAAATAAAGTCAATGGTCTAATCAAAATGACGATATTACCAAGTCGCCATCTTTATCATGGTCTCCTGCCTTACCGATGTAACAAGAAACTACTCTTTCCACTGTGTGCTGCGTGTGCCGAAGAAATGAACCCAGACCCTACAGCAACGTGTACGCACAACGATCAGGAGCGATGCCTCACTGGAACTTGGGTATCATATGAAATCCAGAAAGCAATAGAATTGGGATATCAACCAGTGGAAATTTTTGAAATTTGGGATTATGACATTGAACAATATGATCCCATCACGAAAACAGGTGGCTTGTTCACGGAATATATCAATACATTTTTAAAATCAAAAATGGAAGCGTCTGGCTGGCCCAGTTCCTGTGTGACCGAAGAAGACAAATCAAAATTCATACAAACCGTCCTGGAGCGTGAAGGTATTGCATTGGATCCGTCCAAAATTGAAAATAATCCTACACGAAGAAGTTTATCTAAGCTTTGTCTTAATGCTCTTTGGGGAAAACTTTCGCAAAGATCAAACTTTAGCCAGACCACAATTATTGATCGGCCGGAAGAATTTTATGAAAAACTCACTTCCCCCGACATTAAACTCCATCAAATTGTACCCATCAATGATACGATGTTGTATGCGTTCTGGGAGTACAATGAACATGTGCCTGTTCAAAACCGAAACACCAATGTCGTGTTAGGTGCATTTACAACATGTCAGGCACGTCTGGAACTGTACAAGTACCTGGAAATGTTGCAGGAACGTGTTTTATATTTCGACACGGATTCTGTAATATTTACGGAGAAGCCCGGGGAGCCAACCATTGAACCTTCAACGTACTTGGGATGCTTATCGGACGAGATGGAGTCTTACGGACCACGAGCATACATCAAGACATTTGTCAGTGGAGGACCAAAAAATTACAGCCTAGAAATATACAATCCGGATACCAACGTCACCAGTTACATATGCAAAATTAGAGGATTTACATTAAATTACAATGCAGGACAACAATTAAATTTCAATACGCTAAAAGAAATGATTACAAATCAATGCCGTGGACAAGTCACCATCACTATCCCCCATAAGATATGCAGGACTAAAGACCATACCATCGTCACACGCAAAGAAGAAAAAATGTACAGTATCCAGTACACAAAACGTCGATTTAAAGAAATCAATTCTTATGATACGGTTCCGTACGGGTACGTTAAAAAACAAAAGATGGAACTGGAAAAAGAAGATGAAGAAGAAAAAACTGTAAATACCCAATAAGGCCGCCATTTCTTTTTTTCCTTTTCCTTTTCTTTTTCCCTTCCTTAACCGCAAAGCAGCAACACCAAGAAGAAAATGAAGTACCCACAAGAGTTCATAAACCATCAACACCACCATCAGTGGAAGAAATGCAGTCATCTCGTACCGAAGGAGGAACCTTGACCATAAAGGTGCAACACCTAGAAAAATGCAGTACCCAGAAAAAGTTCGTAAACATCCATCAGTGGATGAAATGTACCCGAGGAGGGGGAAGATGAGCCTAAACAGATCCATCATTTACGAGTAAGTTTTATTTCTCTCTTATCAATATTGACTCATTTTTATTGTTTCAGAAAAAAAGAAATTCTTAAATTAATCCGTCGTTTCTTCTTTTTCTTTACAGGATACGTCTACAACATTCGAAGATGATGACACGTCCAATATATTCATTAAACTAGATCCTGTATTTATTATGTTAATAAACATGTATAGAAAGAGCACATACCTTTCGTTAAAATACAACAAGTTGAAAAAAAATATGTTTTATTATTTCTTGAAACCCTGAACACTTGTTTTCAAATAAATGGTAATCTTGAAAATTTAAGGTGGAAAATATATTCAAGATTTGGTTTACATGATTTTGTTCGAAAAAATAATTAAAGAATTTTTTTAGTGTCCAAAATTTGATTTTTAATTTAGTTCGAAAAATTTTTAATTTGAAAATTTTCAAATGTGGTTTACATCTTTAGTACGAAACTTGTTTTAAAAATTGGTTCGAAATTTTTTTAAAATTTTTAGTTCGAAAAATTTTGATTTTAAAATTTAGTTCGAAAGTTTTTAGTTTAAAATATTTTTCGAAAAATTTTTAATTTTTTTTAGTTCGAATTTTTTTTTGGGTTCGAAAATTTTTAGTTCGAAAATTTTTTGATTTGAAAATTTAGTTCGAAAGTTTTTAGTTTAATTTTTTAGTTCGAATTTTTTTGAAATTTTTGTTTCAAAATTTTTTAGTTCGAAAATTTTTTGTTTTAAAATTTTTTTAGTTACAAATTTTTTTAGTTCGAAAAATTTTTAGTTTAAAATTTCTTACACTCTGCGGAACCGTTTCGAAAAGAATCGGAGCAGTTTCGGTAAGAAAAAATCTGGCAACACTGTTTCCATTAATGAAGCGCTTACTGAGCGTTTAAAAAATCGCTTAAACTCACAACAATGTGTTATAAGAAATCTACAAGCAACACCCCTCTTTCACCATTGTTACTTCCAGAGACATAGGCTACTAATTCAAGGACAGGATCTCCATCAAGGTAAGAATCATCTTATCTGTCAAAGAGAACGATAATATTTAATGTAAACTTCATCCATAAAAGGGTTATTTAAGGATGGGTTGAACCCTCCACGGGAACTTTAAGGTACCAAAAAGGATAACCATTAAAAAAATCCAGGTCGAGGGTGATCACTGTCATACCACTCTGAATGTCTAGCATTGGGGTGAGGGTAAGATTATGTGACTTCTATCCTCCAATCAAAATTGAGGTACCAAAACATTCATCTTACCTGTAAAAGGAAACAAATGAGTGAGGGATTTTCCCATGTAATCTGTTCATCGTGTGGCGGGTCTAAAATCATGTGACTTCTATCTTCCAATCAGAATCGAGATACCAAAGTATACATCAGAAAGGACACCCTAATTTCAAAAATCCTAGGACCTAAAATCACGTGATCTCTATCATCCAATCAGAATCAAGGTACCAAAGCACTCATCTTACCCGTAAAAGGAAAACGAATTAGTAATGGATTTCCCCCGCAAGGGTAAAACATGACGTCATACCATGTGACCTGTTCAGCGTGTAGCGGGTCTAAGATCATGTATCGTAGTACCAAAGTACTCATCAAAGAGGATACCCAAATTTCAAAACCCAGGGTCTAAGATCATGTGACCGCTATCAACCAATCATAAACACTCATCTTACCCGTAAAAGGGAACGAATTTCAAATATCGCAGGGTCTAAAATCACGTGACAGCTATCAACCAATCAAAACACACATCTTACCCGTAAAAGGGAACAAATTTCAAAAACCCCTGGTGAGGTCGGGGTGACTCATGACGTCATACCACGTGACCTGGAAAATTTGAATTTCCCGCGTGGGCGGGGCTTAACGTCACGTGACTTCTCTCAGCCAATCAGAATCGAGGTACCAAAGCATTCATCTTAGCCGTAAAAGGGAACGAAGTTCAAAAATCCTGGTCGTAAAAGAGAGTGAGGATGAGTCATTCGGGCATACGCGGACCCCTACTACTCCACTCTTCCCAACTTCAATCCCTTGAGGTATCTGAATTCCACAATATTTTTTTCCTTAGATTGAAAGTAATATGTCTCCCATGTTAGGTAAAAGTTGCTCCAGACATTCCGGAGTTTCGCTGGAATATACACGTATACATACATCAAAACATTTAGAGCTGTGTGAGCAATGCTTTTGATGTTGCTCCTGTAAATTCAAAATCCAGGAGGCATAGTCGCTCATACCAAAACGTGGCATTAAATGATATTGTGTTTGTAACAGTGTCACGAACTCAAACTATGGATTTCACACTAATCTCAATCACTTGAGACATTTTATTTTTCATCCTTTATCGCCCGCCATAATAATGGGTTTTGAACCAATTGAATTGATTTTGAGTTTAACGTCCCGTCAGCAGTGAGGCTATATGAGACGTAGACCTACTAATTAACGCGAACTACATGAGCTCTCGCTGGGGGCCGAATCTGGGTCTCCCACACCGAAAGCGTGTACGCTATACGCTTAACCACAAAGGAGCTTTACGATGAGAGTTAAATTTGGACTTTAACGCTTTCGGAGTTGTAATTATTAATTTCTGCAACAACGAGAACTATGGATTCGACACTAATATCGATCGCTTTTACTTTATATATATTGGCGGAGAGAAAGGGACCACATCCATATACAAAAGCCTTGCAGATTATTGAACTGAAATCCTTTGGAAAGAAATCCTATTCTGCTTTCTTTCTCGAGTATAAGTAAGTCTCTTAGACATGACTTCGTGTTCGTAAATTTCCTGTTTACATAGTTTTGGGGATCGGGAGTTTTGTGTCTGTAACGAAGATTGGAGTTTGTATAATAATTTATGTTTATACCTGAATGGTCTCTTTACCCTTCAGAAAGCGTAAATCACTTGCTGTAATGAGAAAATTCAGAAGTAACTTCCGATGACAAATAGCTCCAAATAAATACACTACATAATTTATTCATTGCAATGATATTATTTTCTTAATTTGTATTTAACATTCACATATATCATAGAATACCAACGTACTGTGATCACCTGTTATATTTTAAACATAATAATCACTTTGTTCTGCAATGATTGTATGTTATATATATACAGCTGACGTATTTTAATGTAATTATTTTATATAATTTTTCATGCATTGCGGAAAAAAGAATTTCATAAAAAAACATTGACTCAGATCGGAAGCGAACCCTCGACCTTACGATTTGAAATCCAACGGCGCACCCCTGAGCTAACACAAGCGCTCCACGAACAATACTTCTAGCGATATATAACGGTATTTAAGATAATAATTACATTCATATCCACTGCAAACGCTGTTTTTGTTCTACTTTGACTCTTATTTTAGTACTCAGGAGAGAATAATGTTCTATGTGTTAACTTTCACCATTCTTTTACATATGGAAAGATTCGTTTACGTATCTAAATATTCCATTAAGTATGGAGAGCAAAATGACAAACAAGCATGTGCTGGCATTAATACAGTTTCGAGATATTGTATCATTAAGTATTTCAATCAATGTTGCTTTTTTATATATAATTGGTAACAAGTCTTATTATATTTAAAAGAAGAAAAACACATCTGCAAGATTTTTCCCGATTGCAAAGGTTGGCTTCGAGGTTCGAACCTGGTTTACTTTTTCCCGATGATACCCGAAGTTGGACTTAGAAAATTTTTGCCTCGAAACAGCAATAAAGAATGCGCTCAACCTTTTTGAGACAAGGTGTACCTAAGCAACATCGACAGCGTCACTATTCATCTGCGACCACGAAAACTATGATTTCGATACTAATATTGTTCATATTTGACTACTTTTACATGTCCCTTCCCCCCTTATTACGAATGACTTCAGTGTCTCGCCTCACTGGAGCAATTTCAACAAACTTAAGTATAGCTATAAACCACCACCTGTAAAATAAATGTCCGGGTGAGATTTTTCGGAGAGAAATTCATTAGCTACTTTTCCAAAGTGGTGGCTTTATTCGCTTCCCATGCAAAAGATTGCCAAAGAGCTCAACTTTATTTGCACCACTGTGCTATGAATATAGATTTTAATGGCATTTACTTTACTGAATGCTCGCTTAGGTGTTGCTCCCGTCACAGGAAAAATGAGATACCGTACTGTTATAAATGAGTAGGGATATAAACAAATACGGAAAACTATTAGCAATGACACCACTTGAAATGAGTTTTCGCAATATCATGGGGCAATAGTTTATTCGAATGTGAAGGAAATCATTGCATAAATTGTCCCTTCCCCTCCTTAGAAGTCTAAGCTACAATACGTATATAATAATTTTGAATTAGAAATATATGCATCGAGTTTCATATCCTTAACTTTAAGGTGTCCTGAGTTAAGTAAATGAATAAACTTCCTGCTAACGAAAGAGTAAAGCTTTGGGCTTTAATAGTATCGGGAGTGTAATTATTCATTTCAGCGACCCCAAAAGCTATTGAATAGACACTCATATCTTTCAATTAGGAATTTTTAATTTTCACCCCTCCCATTAAACCTCCATGCCGATAATGCTAAACTTTGATGTGAACGATATAGAGGGTATCATACATAATTCATGTACTCAAAAGCTATGGATTTAACATTAATATCGTTCATTTTCGAGTATTTTTACATGTTCCTGTGTCTCCCATAATAGAACTAGAGGTGATACGGGTTTCGATTCCCGTCAGGAGTCGTGTGGTTCTGGTTCCACGTTAAGTCGTAGATGCACGTCTTGTATAGAGTAGTAGCTGAAAGACACGCTGAACTCTATATCACCTCACCTCGTGAGATATTCTACGTTTGCATAATTTCTAAACCACTTTTCTTTCTTTCAATCTCTTCCTTCCTCTTAGGACACGCATAGGCTCAAACCCAAATATTCTTCACGGTTGGAGGACGCAAGGCTACTGTACCTACCCTTATGGGACTAGGTAGTGAGTTGCGCAGTTTGAGTAGCACGCACGAACAAACCACGCTTACATTTATTCTCACATTAGGACTTACTCTGCACGTCAAACTTTTAACATATGCGACTTTTTAAATTCTGTTCTTCTTCTTCTTCTTCTTCTTCTTCTTCTTCTTCTGCTTTATTATTATTATTATTATTATTATTATTATTATTATTATTATTATTATTATTATTATTATTGTTGTTGTTATTGTTATTGCAATAGCTATATGAAGCAATTATATCGGCAAACTTGGTTAATACACACCATTCAGCAACCGGTAGTTGTAGAAATCAGGCTTTTCCAACAGAAGTTGTTAGCTCAATCGGACAGTTGCTCGGCAGACGCCGTGCCGTTCACCTCGTTGTTCCGGTAGGTGTTCGAGTGGAAATAGTGAGTGTGTTAACTTGCTTCAACTCAACCTGCATTGTCAAGTGGAGTATTTTCTACTACCAAGTAGTTCGAGTTATATTTACTCTTTTCATCATATTGTCTAGTGTGAAGTACAGGTTTACCTACTAAGTGCATTATGTCTGTTATCCGAGTGAATACTTTACGTTTGTCATTTCAAGATGTTGTGAACAAGCCTAACACATTGGTCTTGCATGAATGGATCCGCAATACTTTTCATCTGCTTCCTGATCAAGTTGTCAGTATTGAGTTTGATTATAGTCGCAAACAGTTATATGTTAAGTTAATCTCACAAGTGCTTTGTGAACAAATTCTGTTTCGAGTGAATGGAAAGGTTAGTTATTCAGATGATCTTGGTACTTATAACATTTTAATCGATTCTGCCAGTTCCAATATTATGACTGTCCGTTTACATTTGGTACCCACCGAGTTGGAAGATCATCATATTTCTCGTGTGCTTTCTCAGTACGGCGAAATTAAGTCAATTGCAGACGAAATGTATTCTACTGGACACATCTATGAAGTAAGGACTGGGAGAAAGATAATACGTATGAGCATTAAGCGCCCTATACCTTCTTATGTGACTATCTGTGGTTTACGTTTGTGGTTAACGTATGGAGGTCAAGTTAAAACCTGCGCCATTTGTGACTCACCAAATCATTTTCTGATGGAATGTACAAAGCGTCGTCTTCCTCCAACCGTATCAGCTTCAGTATCCAGTGTCTCACCATCCAGAGCCCCGCCCATGCCCGGCAATTTGAATAAAGTGGATACTCAACCGAACGTTCATTCGTTTACTAGTTTTCCTGTGTTAAGTGAGAAACGTCCTCCAACTTTACAGGAGAACCTTCCACCTTCAACTGCAACTGCTGCAAGTCCTTTTGCTAAGACACTCAATGAAACTGAATCCACTTGTCCGCTTGGTGTCCCCCCTAGTTCTACAGCTGCATCTCACACCAGTTCTCCTGCTATTGCCTCCCAGCAGACCCTTGCTTCTGATGCAACGCAGAGTGACTCTTCCAGTTCCACTACCATAGCGCCTAATAGTTCGGATATTCCACAACAGAGCATTACTGTTTCAGCATCCTCCGCATCGGAGATGGATACGCTACCTGAAATCACGGTAAGTACCCCACCGTTAGTGGGCATTGATGACTCTCACCAGGAAGTGACGGATTCTTTCGATAGAGATTCACCATCTACAGAAGCATCCCAGCTTCCCTCTCTACCCGAGAAGAGACGTCGCAAAGGTCGATCTCAGTCTTCCCCTCGTGATACATCCAGTAGAGCCAATAAACTTCAGAAAACTAAGAGCGTTCCCCCCGTAAACAACAATTGTGTGTCTGGTTTCACGAGGTCACGAGTAGATCCCCATCATAGTGAAGCAAGTGCTAAGACGAATGATAGTGCTACCTCTTCGGACAAGTGATCATATCACCTTCCAGTATAGAATGGGAATGTGTGCGAGTGTTGCCCCCCGTCTTTGTTTTTTCAAGTGTATTGTGTCATTTCTTTGTGTCGTGCTTTTTTGGTGTCTTTTTATTTTTCTGTGGCCATTAAATATGTATGCCACGCGTATAGCCACTCTTAATGTCAATGGCATTTCTAGTCTCACCAAACAAAAAGCGCTAGCCGATTACATCAACCAATCGTCTCTGGATATAATTTTCCTGCAAGAATGCAATATTGACAATTTCTCCTTTCTTTTTAATCATTTGTGGGAAGTCAATCCTTCCGAAACTGGTTCTGGAACAGCTATTATATATCGCAAAGATATCTCATTAACCGCTTTCTCAAAATTTCCGTCAGGACGTATTATCGCAGCCAATTATGAAAGCATACACTTTTGTAATTTATATTCGCCGTCCGGGAATACCAAACGTGCTGAGCGAAACTCCTTCTATCTCACCGACGTTCCAATGGAGTTACATTCTGGTACCAGAGATTTGATTTGTGTAGGAGACTACAATGCAGTGTTGGATCCTATAGATTCAAGTTTTGGTTACAATACTTCTCCCACATTACGTAAATTGATTCAAGACTTTAAGTTAGTTGACGTATGGCGTCATTATAAAGGTAACACCCCAGGGCACACTTTTTTTCGACGAAATGGATCCTCACGTTTGGATAGGATCTATGTCAGTACCACTTTAATTAATTTTGTGCGCTCCATAAACGTTCAACCGGTATGCTTTTCTGATCACTGTGCTGTGGTTTGTACCATTGATCTACCCATCCGTAAGTACTTAAAATCATCCTTTGTTTGGTCACTCAATAACAGCATTTTACCTGACGAGGATCTACAGTTGCTAATTACCAATAGGTGGAACTATTTAATGCACTTTAAATCTCAAAAGAAAAGTTTGTTTTCATGGTGGTTACATCACATTAAACCGTCCTTTCGGTCTATCTGTAAACAGCACTGCAAAGACAAATCCTCTCTTCTTAAAGAGCAATATAATTATTACCATCACTTATTATGTGACTACTATAAAGAACTTGCTCAAGGAGTAGACGTACTCCCTCGTATTAAGGAAATTAAGGCACTCCTACTCACTTTACATCGAAAAAAAAAATCAAGGTTTTTTCACGAGAGGCAAAACAACGATGCTTCAGCATGAAGTTCCCTCTTTACATACAGTTATCTGTGAAAGGCGCAGAGGTAAACAAAACCTTATTTCCAAGGTCTCCTTTCCTAACGGTGTAGTTCACGAGCATGATCAGGTAATCCCAGCTTTGTACGATGCATACCAAAACCTATATTCCCCCGCTCCAACCCAATCTTCTGACCCTTGCTTCGAGCGTCCGACCGGTACTTTCACCCCGGAGGCTCGTAACATATTCAATGCCCCCTTTACAGAAAGAGAAGTCAAGCAAGCTATTTTTGCGGGGAAGTTAAACAAATCTCCGGGACCCGATGGTCTTACATTAGAATTTTACCGCCAATTTCACAGCATTCTTACGCCTTTTCTCACAGAAATGTATAACGAACTCCGACTCACGCCCACGTGCATCTCTTCCTTTACCGCCGGCATAATGGTACTTGTACCTAAACATGCAGGTGCGCATGACTTTGATAATTTTAGACCGATTACCCTCCTTAATGTTGACCAAAAAATTTTATCTCGTTGCCTTGCCTCTCGTTTAGAACCGTTTCTGAATCAAGTCTTACACAATGATCAGTATGGTTTAAAACATACAAAACCTATGTTTTTAGCACTAAGTAATATACGAGAAGGTATTCATTGGTGTCAGAAAACAAGTCCTCTGCAGGTCGCTTTATTGGCGCTTGATTTTCATAAGGCATTTGACAGATTGTCACATGATTACATGTTTAAGGTACTTGAAAACTATGGTTTCGGAGACAGTTTTCTTAATTTGATTAAATTTCTTTATACTCAACGATAAGTAAGGTTAAAGGTTAATGGTGCACTTACATATCCTATCAATGTACGTCGAGGTATTGCACAAGGTTGCCCACTGTCTTCCATTCTATATAGCTTGGTTCTTGTTCCCTTTCTTTTAACACTGGAACAACAACTTCAAGGTATACAGATTGGTGCAACATCCTTAAAATTACAAGCATTTATAGACGATATACATTGTTTCATTACCAGTCCACAGGAACTGTCACGTGTTGAACTTCTCATATCGAACTATGAGTGCGTTTCAGGTGCTATTCTCAATAAACAAAAGTCACGCCTGATGTGTATAAATCCGGCTGACCAACACGTGTATTTGTCTACGTTCCCCTTTACTGATCGCATCAAAATCTTAGGCGTAACTTGGCAACGTCGCATAGCAGATACTATAGACTACAATTTTCATACCACAACCTGTACTTTGGTTGCACTCATACACCAAAGTAAAGTCCGGCAGGTCAGTCTTGCAGGCAGAGTATACCTTTTAAATGTTTTTATTTTTAGTCGTCTTTGGTTTCTGACTCAATTTTTTTCCTTGCCGAAGAAATACCTAAGTATCATACGAAAACACACAGGGCAACTGTTGTGGCATAATCACTGCCTAAGGGTAAGTCACGAGACTGCGTGTTTATCAAAACGTGATGGTGGCCTTGGCCTTAAAGACATTAAATTTCAGAGCTACTCGCTGCTGATTCATCGCGTCTGCCAAACATTATGCTCCTACTCCGAATCCTTTTCCAGCAAGGCGTTATGTGTACCACTACGTCATATTGAGTTACAAGCTCCCCTGCATATACAACCTTGGATTTCCCTTGTGCCATACCTCAAGGACGTATTTCTTGATATTAGTTACTCGCTTATCGCACGGAGTCACCTTGAAGATCTTTCTGTTAGACAATTATATAATCATTATCATGGCACCACAACTTCGGTTCCCCGTATTGTAGAACATTACCCAATGACACACTGGAAGAAAATCTGGGAAAACATTCATACTCCGGTATTGTCTCCTGCCATGCAATCTCTTTGGTACAGTGTTGTTCACAATATATATCCTACTAACGGGAGACTTTATGAATTGGGTATCTGTAATATTTCTTTCTGTGGTACTTGTTATGTTCTCGATACTCTCCAACACCGGCTCGAAAGTTGCCCACGAAACACAGCTATATGGTTTCATTATCAAAAAATCATTGCCCGTATCTGCAGAACAACTCCTTCTAATATTCACTGTACGTCATTCATGCTGCTTCCGGATTATCAATTTTATCCCAGCACTAAACATAACGCAATTTTATGGATCACGTCCCAAACTATCGATATTCTTTTATGTAATGATTTTAATAATAATGTGACTTTGTATGTCAATCAATTATTGTTCCGTATGCAAACTCTAGCACTTTCAATTCGTAAACAAAAGTTTGCTAATTTTCTAGCAGCAATTTATTGATGTGTCTATTGTACTTTTTTTTGTTGGTATAATTGGATGCTCACAGTACAATTTTCTTTGTTAATCCTTTCTGATGTAATTGGCTAAATAAGAGTACAATAAAGTATTAAAAAAAAAAATCGGTAGAGCGCTGAGCCATGGATTCAAGGTTTGCGAGTTCGAGTCTAGTCTGAGTCAAACGATTTTTTTCCTGATATAATTCTTGAAATGGAAATGTTTCTCTCTTCACCTTTATCTCATAATTCTGAATAGAGATGTTTGGATGTGA
This sequence comes from Thermobia domestica, assembly GCF_964235325.1. Taxonomy (NCBI): domain Eukaryota; kingdom Metazoa; phylum Arthropoda; class Insecta; order Zygentoma; family Lepismatidae; genus Thermobia; species Thermobia domestica. The sequence goes on from NC_137454.1 coordinate 376,100,878, forward strand.
AAGAAAAAGTATACTAGAATATAAGAAAAGAAAGGTAAATTACATGATACCCTTTGCAATTTTTAACTATATTTTCACCTATCTAGGACGTCTCTAAAAAGTTCAGACTTCTAGACCTCCTTTTCGCTCTCTTATGTGTCCTTTAACTAATTTCTACAGTTACTTACTGAATCACATATACATATATTACAGATGACGTATCTCTTTCTCTTCTCTCTACATCATGTCTGGAGATGAATGTTTTGACAATAGGTTACAAACACGATTTTAAAAATTAATACGATCTGCGATATCAGTGATACATATTGTGGTGTTTAACTTAACATATAAAACAATAAATAGAAAAACTGAGAATACGAATCTTTTCGTGCACTGATGCTTCAATAACAGTGAACTGATGCTTCAAATCTGTGTTTTTACTCCCTTCACCTATGTTAATTCCCTAGTCAAAATAAAAACTCTTCAAAATTAATCACAAATTCTTATACAACCATCCCTTCCTTGGAGTACTGCGCGGTCACATACCCGTCACTGCGATGTAAAGGCACTTATGGCGACGAGGATACATAAGACCCATACTGGGCACATTCCTATGTACCTGAGGGAACATGATAGGCATATGCTTTGTGCTGTTATGGTATATATATATGCCTATTACTGGTAATCGATAATCAACGGACTGTTATGTGGTAAGTTTATTTTAGTTTCATAATCTTTGTGCATTATTTGTAGACAGTTTTTAATCGTCCATTATTGATCAGTAATTAAACAAACTTTCATTATGTTTTTTTTTTTTTTTGTTAATTTATTCATGACCATGTATGCAATCAACGATCTTTCTTAACAAGATAGCTGTGATCGACTTAAGGGATAATGTTGGCTAGTGCTTTTCTTACAATATATTGAACATTGGGTAATATTGCTTAAAAGATCAAAAATAGAGAGACTTTCAGTAACTCCTCCCACTCACCCTAATTATTCACTTTGACTGGCACATTTTCGACGCCAGTGGCTGTCCAATGTCTCTAGATTGATCATTTATAAGCCCACGAGTACTTCTAAACTGAGCTGTCTTAGCCGATGGTTAGGATTTGGTAAGCCGTGCGTGAAACGTGGAGGAATAGACATTACGATCTAGGCCGATGTTCTTAGTAAAGGTTCTAGAACCATCGTTCTTTAACGAATACATTGGTCTGATTAAGGAGGAGTGTTTCCGATGCTTACACCGAGGTTTGGGTATGATATAGTTTGATTCTTGGAAGATATTTCTTTTATCTAGTCTCTGAAAAACGACAGTTCTACGAGTCGTTGAGCAACCAGCATTGTCCAACAGTACGAAATGTAAAAATCAACAGAATATACGTAAGGCAGAGAAAATTCGCTCTCTCGAACTCAGTATTTGCTTTACTGAGCCTATCCCCAATCAACAGTCTGGTGCTTCTGGTGTGATATAAGGATTCTACATTCTCTTGTCCTAGATATATCTTTCCTGTATATCATTTATCATACTCTTGTATTATTTTTCCTAGTGTTTTTTTGCATTCTAAATGATTTCGCATTGAGTCAAGGGTATTTTCCTTCAATCTACAATACTTTCAAAGAACCCGACTTCGATCACCGACATATTTCTTTCTTGTCTAATTTTCTTTTCTCTTCAGCTCAGGCTGTGGATTCAGGGAGAATTTCCGACGGTTTATGTTAACGAATGCGCTTTATGTTAACAGTTTCCTTTCTAGTAGCAATTTAGTTTTATACTTATCCTATTTTGCTTTCCCTTTATCTCTTAATCACTTTTATATTTATATTAGATATTACCATTTTGTTTATTCTTCGTAAACGGCTATGATTTTCTCAGGGTCATTCTATTTGAAAAGGGATTTTTGAGGGTTTGAGAAACGAAATTTTCGCACTGTTCAAAATTATTATTTTCTTTATTTTTATGTTCGCTATAATGACTTATAACAACATACATATAGTGGTTCAACACGAGAACCAATATTTTGAGAAATATTAGTAAATTTGTAAAATGCTCTGAACGGAGGTGACAGCTAATTGAACCGAGGTGACTTTATATCAACATGGATGTGAGATCATAGGAACGAAGATGACAAGACCATCTGTAACCAATTGAAAAGTAAAAATTTCTAACAAATTTCGAACAAAAAGTAGTATTACATAATATAACATTAGTGCATAAATGATTGCCAATGTACAGAGCTCAACTGTTAACATTAGCACTCAAATGAAGTACAGTATTTTGTTTAACATGTTCTATCCTTAAAATTGTTTATTACAAGAAGAAATACAATGTGCGCATTAAAAAATATAGCTAGTTAAGAGACATCATTGTGACGAAATTAAGCTTCCGCTAATTTTACAGGTTTTCTTGTAATATCTTCACAATGGATAAAATCAATCAAAAAATGGAATCTCATTCTACTAGACAATATTATTTTGCATGAAATAACCTTATCAAGACTCACCTATGTACTTTCGTTTTGCAGCCATTATTTAAAGCGAAAATAAATGTCGTATCTATAAATCCTCAAAGCGAAAGCGGAGAGGTGAGTCGCGATAACGGTATCTTATGCATAGTACTCTTGTCTAATATACTGAGTTTCCACTTTTCGACTAATTTTATCTATTTTGAAGATACTACAGAGAAAATGTAAAATTAGCGGTAGTTTAATTTAGTTCCATTGAGGCGTCTGAATCGATAACACTTAAAATACGAAAAATCAAATAGAGCCGGACACGAAGAATCACATCTTCCAATTTAAAGTTTCAATATAGGTTTTGAAAATGAGACAAGCGTTCAGTAAACACATGTTGTCCTCGACTGGTTATAACAGGCCATTTCAAAGTGGCAACAATATCCTTTTTTTTTCCACACATGAAATATAATCACAAACTGGAAAGGTAAATGTCTTTTTACAAGACTTCCTCATACACTTTACTTCAAACTCGTCATGGGCCACAGATAAAATCAATCCTACGTAATGCCTCAAGCTCTTCTTACTTGAAAACCTAACAACAACAAAATTATTTTCACATAATGTTTGTTGTGACTTATCTTCGACACAGCAGTCTTCCTCGCTTTCTGAAATGGTGTAAACTTCTCTGTATATCTATTTTCTTTGAATGTTAGTACCTGATAATAAGTTACGGAAAGTTAGATGCACATTAAAGAAATCAACTTGACACACATACAGAGAGAAAGAAGTACACAAAAATATTGTGGAAAGAGAAGGAATATTCTATTTTTAAGTTAACTAGGAGAAAGTCAACCAGTGGTGCCTTTGAATTGAGCTGAGCGAATGCAAGATCTTTTTTGTTTTAAAAAATCGCTTTGTTTGCTGATGTAAAGTGAAAGGTTCATCTTTACAGAATTAAAATCTAAGTTTGAAACTTTAAAAAAATATTCTCTTGCATGTTCATCTCAGATGCATTTTTTACCAATTTTACGAATGTTGCAGAGTTTTTGAAACGCCCTGTATGTATACAAATGGAAGTGAACGCTTGCTTTAAACACGCTCCATATTATAAGGTATAACATTTCTAAAAATAGTGTTGATACGTTGAGTAGTTTCTGAGTAGCTTCAAAGATGAATATAGGAGCCATCTTAAAGAGGTTTGCTCGCTGTCACTCGCTCAGCTCAATGATTTAGGAAAATTCATGGTGTGGTGCAATGGAAAATATTTTTGACACAGGATTGAAAATAATGTAGCGTACAATTATATTACTACACACAATTTAATCAGTAAAAAGGATACCTTGTTCAGTGGTATATTGAATTCTAATGGTTCCAATATGGAAATGCTGGCAGGGATCGTCGGGTTTGCAATGAAGGCAGCTTAACTTTTTGCCTGCAGAATACTTTCATCTGATTTCCTCCACACTATTTGGTGAATTTTCATTGTTCATTTTTTAAAGTAGGCAAATCATCAGGAATCATTCTATAAAAGTAGTCGAATTTAGTTTCATCTATTCCCATAATTTTTATACTCCGACACCTGTCCATGAGGATTCTTATGAAATCTTTGGAGGCTTTTATAACATCTGAAAGTCTAACAACATAGTCAGCCATTCGTTTCAGGCATTCACCAACTCCATCTGGGGCACCTTTACCGTGGCCACTCTCGGAATAATGCCACTGTAAATAATCAACGCAAAGTTGTTTAGCCAAATATGTGCCCATAAGATCAAACATCTTTTTGTTTCTATATTGCGTTGTAGGACCATCGCTTAGGAAATGAATTATCTTGAGGTCTTGGACATGATTTTTAATGAAGGTGATGACTGGATCAAAATGAGCGCAGATAGCAGCAGGATCATGGCGAAGGTTGTCGCTAACTGTGCAAATTGATATAGTCTTCATCATCAGAAGGTCGGATGTATAATATTACTGTGTGGAGAGTCAGTTGTTCCTTGGAGGCTCCGAAGTGTGTGGATTGAATTGCTTGGTGATACTTTGCTGTAAAATGTTCAGAAAAATCCATGTGTACAAGAACCTCTTTTATCGACATTTCCTTCTTTATTTGATTGATCTTCTGGTATTGATGCCAGTGCATGGGTCATGAAGTTGAGAAGTGTAGATTGTAGAACAAGAATCAGTTCCATTTTAATGCATATTATCCTTTCTTTCTTTGTCTTCAGACACATCTTTTCCCGTCCTTTAATGAAAAGCTTAACTCTTCTCGTCATCCACTTTACATAATCTGTATTATCATTCTCATCTATGACCTCTAACTTGTAAAAACTCTCCTTATGCCTGCAGTCATTGCATTTTCGCAATAAACAAATGTCTTTCTGATCATCACAGCAAATATGTTTAATTACTTCGTCAATTCTATGGTGTTTGATTATTTGCAACTGACTCAATTTCGACACAACAAATCCAATATCTTCACATGCTTGACATAAACATGTCTGTCGCTGCATAGGAGGTACAATCCAGAACGGACGCAAACGATAGAAGGTAGCGTAACACATCTTTACATTTGAGTGCATGCGCAGAAACTTAGCGTATCGTTCAAATAACGCTTTTCTCTATTCTCTTTACTGTGTGTAATGGTTTCATTTCTACCTGAAGTTAACCTACTGTTTTCATCATTTTGCAAGAATTCGATAACTGAATAGCGAGCTTGAAGTAAACAGCTTGGCAAGCTCTTTCCTTTTAAAAGGCTGTTCAATTAACTTCTTTTTTCGATATGACAGTGATAATAACTGTCTTTGGTATCTATATTTCTTGATTATCTTCCCTGAAACTGACTTCAGCAAGATCTTTTAAACATTCTTTTAAACATTTCACATCCTTGTAATTTTCAACCAACTGTGCTTTAAGAACCTCAACAAATAACAGTTTTCGGTGCACTGATTTGGATACATTTTTTCCTTTAAGTACTTCTGCTATAATTTTCCTTGGAATTTCTCTTTTGCTATCTTTTTTTTAAGTCTGGTATATCTAACCTTATATTGTGTACACTTTATCTTCAACTTCTCATTCTTCTTCCGTAGTTCTTCAACTAATTTCATCATTTTTTTTACGGTGCTCTCGCGATCTTTTCTTCCCACTTCTTTTCCGATGGCTGTATTTCACAAGGAATCTCAGGTAACTGTGGTTGCATACATTTATTCTCAGAAGCACTTTCAGGAGGAGAGTCTTCAGCTATTCTTCTTTCTATATCTTCTGCCTTTCTCTTATTTAATCTGTATCTTCTTTGCTTTTCTTTCCATAACTTTCTTATAGCTCTTTACGTACGAGGTTCTACTTCACTTATCCTCTTAATCTTTCCTGCTTCTACTCTTCTCTTGTATCTTTCTCATTCTTTCAACTTACTTTCTTCCTATTTTGCTGGGTCTTTCCTTAATTCTTCTCGTTTCCTCCTAATTCTGTAACGATTTCTTTCTCTTACTCTTAGTTTCTCTTTTTCAACTTTTGCAGCGTTTCTTTTTATTTTACTCATCTTCGAACTCTAAATGAAAATAAAAAGCAAAATAAATCCGTAATTCGCGATTAATTATGCAAGACATGGTTACAGGAAAATGAAATTTGGCTTAGTGCGCAATTATTTAAATCAAGGATTTATATTGTTAAACAACTTTACACGATGCAATTCTACAGGTAATATTGAATGCAATTACACTTTCCTAATTCCAACAGATATCGCCACAAGTGGATGATGGTATATTCATTTGTACGTAGTGCAGTTCCATTCTCTTCGCTGTCACAGGTATATTAACGAGTGACAACATGTAACGCCACTCGTCAATTTGCTAGTGACAATTCAGTGGGTACAGTAAGACTTTGTCAGGTGCAAATAAATATGTACCATCTCCACAGCTGGCAATATTTGCTGTAATTAGGAAAGTGCCATTGCATGTAATATTACGTGGAGAATTGAATCGTGTAAAATGGACTTTAGGCAACAGTGAAAGATTCGATTTCATTAAAATAATTTGTTTCGAATATTAAAGTATTGTTTATTTGCACTTAATAAAAAAAAATGTTTCCTCAAAAGTAATGCATCAACAATATAGAAAATTGGGCAATATAGAAAACAATTCAAATCAAAGGAAGTATTTCACTTACATAACAATATTTGATATTTCTTTATATATATATATATATATATATATATATATATATATATATATATATATATATCTTCGTTAAGGATTTGTTTATGATTTTGTGATATACAATGCAGTGTCTAATTTCCGTTGTACCTTACAATTTAATATCTATCTACGTAAATATTGAAAGAAATGAACGGATACGTATGAAATTGCAATGTTATAACGGGAATCACACACTACTTTCGATGTTAAAAAATAAACAAGTTTATAACGAATGTAATAAAATTGGACATTTAGAAAGTTAGTTCTGCACAGCAGATACAAGTAGTATTACGTCGGAGAGTTTGCAAAGATTTTGATTTTCAGTAATGGAATATCAAACAACTTTCGTATTTGAATGGATATTAAAACAGTAATGGTTTTAAAAAATTAAATGACTCTATTTATTTTAAAATATCATATTTTTCTAAGATACTCCATTTACATTCGTTCTACCTATAAGAATAATTCTGAATACCACTATTGATGCGCATGTCGTAAGTTGTCAAGGCTTATTGCAAAATGTCACTCCGTGCACATCATATCCCTTCCGTGCACGCAATAATGAACGGAGGTGAGATTACTTTATACGCAGAGAGCTGAAAATTCCGCCATTATGGCACGATTAGGATATACCCCTGAGGTTAGATTCTATTCACCCTTATTTGCAGCATTAATTCTTAAAAAGTAACATTATAATTCAACTAAATTAAATTATCATCTATAAATACCTTCTTATAATTTCCAACGGAGTTGACAGGTTGTGTTGAACCAAATTATATAACAAGTGCGATTTCAGACTAATAAAAAGGAACAATCACCATCAACAAACTTACCTCGCTTAACTGGCGCCTTCCTTGGAAAGTTCCATAGACTAATAAGTGCTGAGACTAGGACGAAAATGCAGTTGAGGAATGTGGCGGACATACTAGTTTTTAAAAATTCATTAGCACGCAGGTAACGAAAATACTGGATATAGAAAAAATGCTACTTTTAATAGCATTTAAAAAAGCTTTAGATTAAAGATTTGTTTCCATCTATTCATTGATATTCATTCGTTTAAAAAGTCGTCTAATACTTGGCGAACTTTAGTAATTTCTAATCATTCGAGTAAAATTGTAAGTGGTTACAGCGCACGGTGGTGACATATCACTTCAATTTCAACGTGTTTTAACTGCTATCTGCCTATCAACATATAAATTACATCAAAAACCCCTTTTCAAAAAGAATGACCCCTGATTTTTTTCCTGATATTCTATCTAACTCGTCATCTACTACTTCAGACACAGTGTTAACTGGAGATTCTTTAGTGGGTTGAATCTGAATCCTTCTACGTTCGTTAAGGCGAAAACTTTGATGGATTCTTAAATAGATATTAAATCGAATCTGACATAAGCAATGGGCAAGCGTATGCCAAATGTTAATATTTTCTAACATCTTTTAGATTGGTTGAGACAGCTGCTTTTTTGCCAAACGAAAGATAACCCGCATTTGCCGAATGGACGCACGAAGAACTTGAAGAACATGTCAGGAATATATTTAAAAGTAACGTGGTTTTTCAACTATCTGAATCACAAATGAGATCTAGGAAGCAGAATACTGACAAAATAGTGGTTACTAAGCAAGACTTAATTTTCAGAGCGGAGGGGGCAAGTATTTGAGAAGAAATAGATCCAGTTTAACGTAGACGGACTTTTACTAGATTTTTCGTGCAGTTTTTAAACAAAAGTCACTGTACCATAATTATTGAGCGATTTAATTGTGCAGGAAAAATCTCAATTCCTTATGAAAATTCAAGAACCTGAACGACCCTTGAGAAGAAATTCATCAATATTACATTCAGTGTGGCTCTTCTGAAGTTGCAAAACCATCGACTCAGCAGAATGCAGGTAAAGAACCAGTTAGATAAATTCCAACAACATGTCTCGAAGGCGACACTTCAGATTTCTGTCACTACATTAGACGGAAATGATGTGTAGACTAATTGCATACTGAATTTACGTAAAAAACCGAGCAATAAAAATCAGATCTATAATCGTCATAATTTTCACCAAATCAATTAACATCGAATAACAGTAGTGACGTGGATAATGAATCGTCTACAGACGATCAGTTTCAGCCAAGACTTTATATAGGGTCCGCCAAAAGTAGTAGTACACCTCGAAGCTGTAATATCAATTGTTTTTGTTACAAAGGGTCGATCCATATAGCTCATTATTTCTCGTTCCCACGGTTATATCACGAATAATTCATAAATTAATAAAGAACAAATTTCTTCTGCCAAAGCGGAATATCAAGTCACACCATAATAGTATTTATGAACAGTCATTTTCAACGTCTACGTTCTCAGGATTATTAGTTTTCTTGAGGAACTGCGACGAGCGTTTCTTCCGTTGCGTATCTCACAAGAAAATCGAAATATGTATATTGTACACATGTTATTGGTAAGTTCGCGTTGCTCAATTTGAAATTTTAAATACCATTAGTACATAATTTCTATACACAAGCGTACTTCAATCTTATGTAGAGTCTATAATAATTTTTAAACGTAGAAAGATGTGAATTGTATACTTCTGTATATACATAACAAGGAATTGTTGGCCAGATAACTAAAAGTTATTCTTATTTTCTCAGTATACTTATGTTTGAATCCTGAAATTTGTAATTTCATTTTAGTGTTTAATTCGATTTTTTATATTTTCAGAAGACTTCGCTTATTCGTAAAATCGAAGTAAAGTAGATGTGCTGCAATTGCTATAGTCCAGGATCTGACTATTATTCTGTAGGAAGGTTAGAGTATGGAAGATTTTTCTTCAGAAATTGTTAGTGGTTTTGTTACTAATTATGGCCTATGTTTAGCAGAAGGGGCCCAGTTCTTTTCTCTAAAAAATGTTACAATTTTGGTAATTTCTGTTCACTTTCGGTTAGTTTAGGGTAGGGTTGGTTAGTTTAAGTTAGGTTAGGCCAGTTTAGGTTACGTTAGGTTAGTTTAGTTTGTGTTATATTAGTGTAGGAGTCCCGCATAATTTTCGAAAAAATGATAGAATTTCGCTTATTTCTATTAATATTACGTTAGTTTAGGTTAGTTCAGGTTAGCTTAAGTTAGTTTATGGTAGGTTAAGTTAGATTTGATTACGTTATGTTACGTCTAAGTACTTGCATTACTCGTTTCTCCTGTAAATTTTGTGTTTTTTACATGCTTCTGGACCCCTTGTACTAAACATACCCCCTAATTATTTTTTACCTTGGTAGAATGTCTATTTTCTCTGATAATACTGACAATCCCTGAATTCATCTTTAGATTGCAATGGGTTTCTTCAATACCTGTACTAAATATTTTTTTCAGTTTTAAGATGTTTTTCTACATCATCCCAGTCAGACATCACTACAAAAGTTTTCAAATGCATGTTCGATGCAGAATAGCTGCTTTCTTCGTACCGAACGTACTATATAAGACTATGACAGGTATGGACAGCTGGGAGCAATTTGCACGAGTATTCTTCCACTTTTCGGTAAATGGTATGAAGAGGTAAAAATCATGTGGAACCAATAATTTCATTGTGGACCCACATTTCTTGTAAACTAATTCGATGAAGAGTAGGCCAATGAAACAATACTAATACCATTATGTCAGTCTCAGCACTAATGAGAATAATTTTGGTGAACCTACATTGGGATACATGCTAGAATTCTAAAGTCAGCTTCCCGTACCACCAAGCAATTTATTTTTGGATGATTAACTTGGATTTCACTTTTGACAGATGCACAGTTAAATGTTATCTCATCTTCATCACCAGCGAAGGCACTAAACGTGTGGTTGATAGCACGTAGTGCTTCAATCGAAAAAGACATCAATATTTTTGTAATTAACTCTAGTAATAGCAGTTTATTCCTTGAAGATCTTAAGAAACTATTAAGTTATACCGGTAATGGAATGTCTTTGGAGATGGAGCTATATGTGTGGCAAAAGAACTATTTTGCCTTCGCATTCTCGTGTTCTTTTGGTGATAGTTTGTGGTGCAATCAGGGGTAATTTAGTGCTCCACCTCCAAAATATATTTACGCCGTCCTCCTAGTACCTAAAAAATTACAATGGGCAAAGATATGCAGGTGGACGGCGTGATGTCATGCCGTTACCTAACGTTCCCCCACCTTTTCAGATCCACTTTTAACCCTGGGTGCAATCAAACACATATTGGACCTTTCACAGTTCTTCGTGATGTTCTGAATATACATAAAGTAAAACTTAATCAAAGTTTTCTTGCTTTTCATCACTTTCCAGGTAGGGTTCTTAACATTCACAAAGTTTTCCGTTTTCCATTTGTTACAGGAGATCGTTATTGGTGATGCTGAAAGATGTTTCTAATTCTTTCAATAACGCTCTTTTTGTAGCTTAACCTTTCTTCATCGAAGAGTAGAGGATTATTTAAATATACAAGTGAAATTACATGTACGAGTAGAATCATTATCTTGTAATTAAAAAGTGGCTTTTAGACTCTTCTCAGCTCTTGGACACTCACTTATTCTATAGTTGTTGTAAACATGATTATGTGATTTTTTGGTTGCAAATAATACACAAATGATGTCGCTTAGAAGTTAAAGGACTGTGGTGACGTACTCGTTTCCTTGAGAAATTCCATACATTTTCCTTTCCACTTGGTAAAGAAGTAGTTTCCATTGTCTCACTTGTTAAACTTCCTTCTCCCTTTCAGGCTGCAAAGGTGTATTTTAAGAGTGTACTGTTTACACATGCATTATTCAGATTATGGTAAAATATTGTTTCTACATTTATAGAGAACAAACGTTTAGCAATAGTCATTTCGCATTTGAGCAGTTGCCCTGACATTTTCTCTGCCATTTTCAGTAGTTAATACACTATGGTCAATTACGTTCCCTATTATGCATGAATTTTTACTATACAATTTTATGGCATCAATATTTTCATTTCAAAAGCCTAAAAGAAAAGGAAAAAGAAACTTAACATCTAAATTAAGACACTTAAAATATTTTATAGATACTTGAAATGCCAGATATACGAAAAAAATAATGTAGTGAAGCAGCCAAAATATTGGATGACGTCATGCCTGGAAAATGTGTTGAATGTCCACTCAAGTTAAAAGTACTTATTACATCACCCACTAAGTTTTCCTTTAAAAAAAAAAACTAAGAAATAAACTTTTATGTTGATTAGTCAAATATTACCAGCGGTATGAAGATTTCTATGATTTATTAGCCGCCAGCTTGGATGATGTTACATGTGGAAATTTTGTCAGATAACCATTAAATTGAAACTAGTTACAACAATATTTGTGTAACAGGAATGAAAAATGATAACGAAATTCTGTGTTGATTTCAGTAAAATATTACCAGAAGTATGAATATTTTTGTAATTAAGTAACTGTCACCTTGGGTGACGTCATTCCAGAGAATTATGTCGGACGTTCACTTTGGTAAGAAAAATAATTACTGGAAACCCAGCTAAGCAAATCTTGAGAAAATAACTAAATTGCATTAATCAATCCAATATTAGTCGAGATATAAAAATTTTTGTGATTAAGTGGCCGCCATCTTCGATGACGTCATCCCAGAGAAATATCGGGTGTTCACCTTAGTAAAAAGATATGTACTAGGACCCCTGCTAAGAAGTCCTGAAAGAAAAGAAAGAAATTACATGTTAATCAGTCCAATATTAGAATAGACATGAACATTTTTGTGACTAACTAGCCGCCATATTTAATGACGTCATATCCGGAAAACATACCAGATGTCAGATGTCCACCAAAGTAAAAAAAAAAAAGTTATTAGTAAGACACCTATTAACGATTTCTGAAGAACAAATCTCCATACTGAAACTTTCCTATAGAATCATAGCTAAATCCGGGACTACTATTAAAACAAAATGTGAAATTCTGATAATATACGTACACTTTTTGAACATTTGTTCTTCTAACACGAAGCAATGGTATGAACTTAACTTTCGTTTTTCACATTTCAAATACATAAATTTATATATATATATATATATATATATATATATATATATATATATATATATATATATATATATATATATATATATATATATATATAGGGTGTTTCAAAACAACACCGACAACGTTTAGGAGGTGATTCTTGACAGCAAGACAGGACAAAATGTATAGATCAACTTGGCTGCAGAAACTGTCATTTCGGAGATATAGGCTGCCAGAAACATAAAAACAATGAACTTCAAATTTCCATAACTCCAATACTATGGGACCTACAGCAGCTGGATCAAGATTTCACTTAGGAACTAATATGTGCCCTATCCAAATACCCATGTTTCAGAATCCCACGGAACTTCCGCAATAATTTTTGTAGAGGTAGTTGCTGAGTACTTCAAATTATATGCCAGTAGCCAAACTCCCTCTATAAAAAAATTGTTGCGTGAGTACCTTAGGATTCTGAAACATGTATTTTTGGATAGCTCACATATTACTTCGCAAGTGAAGTCATGACTCGACTACGATAGGTCCCATAGTTTTGGACCTATGGTCCTTTAAAGTTCTGTTCTTCATGATTTTCGGACTATACTTATATTGTCTTATATTGGTGTCAAAATCACTTTCCAAATTTTGTCGGAGTTGTTTCGCAACACTATATATATATATATATATATATATATATATATATATATATATATATATATATATAGAGAGAGAGAGAGAGAGAGAGATACATAGATCTAAACTACAGCAATAAATAATTAAAGAAAAGAGCTACTTTTGATCTAACGTTTCTTATACTTATCTTTGTGTTAAAGTATCTTATAATTTTAGACAAGTTTTCTTAACATGCAAAAACATGTTTCAAGGTTACTTGAATATAAATAAAAAATAAAAGGAGCATAAAAGGGAACATCTGACTTCATTTTTTAAAACGCTTTTCCTGGGGGAAGGAGAACGAGTGGGAAGCTTAAGTGTATAATTTCACAATAAAAGTGAAGGAATGCGTTTTAATTATACCTTTTAACTGATAATACTAGCTTATTTCTTTAGGTTATAGTATAGAGTAGTTTCAGTAGGCCGCAGAAGAACAGCAGACACTTGGAGCGTCTCTCATATAGCCATTCGTAAGAACAAAAGCTTCGATCTGTTTTTCTCCATTGCAAGAAACTGGAGCTGGAACTTCCAAAGAAGAGTCACTGCTCTATTTCTTTATTTAGACTTTAAACAGTCAGCGACACAGCAGAGTAGATACAGGCTCATCGAAATGTAAGTTTACAATTACTGTATTTAAAGATGTATTTACTATTAATGGTTATTTATTTACCAACTGTTGAAATGTCAGGAAATGAAATCTTTAAGTTTTACGTCCGACGATTATGCCGGATAGGTTAAAGGAGACGGTGATGATAAGAATTGAATGAAATGGTGGAATAATAAAGTGGGAGGAAACGAGAGAAACCCGAAAAAATCGATGCACACCGTGATTATCCACCACAAAGTTCAGTTGGAGCGAGCTGGGATCGAACCAAATCCCTCAAGCACCAGAGGTGAACGCTCTACCACGGAGCCACCGTGGCCACCTACTCACTGTTGCAGAGAAAATCATAAAGTATTATCGGATGGGTACCATGTCCCTCATTGAGGTTGCAGCATAAATAGCAAACAAAATCAAAGTTGAAAATACTGCCTTTACTTAGCAATATTATTAATTGAGGGGTTGAGCGCAACAATGGTCTAGCCCACATTTTTAAAAATTGAGAAAAATCAAGTTAAACACAATTGTTTTTTGGTACAATATATGTATGTAAAATGTGTAACACATTCAATCACTTGTGCTTGCTTTTGGTATATTGTACAAAAAAACACATGTGTTTAAGTTTATTTTTCTCCATTTTTAAATATGTGGGTTAGGCCACTGTTGCCCTAACCCCCTCAATTGAACTATTGCTGTTGCATGAGACTAATATAATGAGATAGTCATATGCTACTATCCTTTGTTCCAACACTGAAAATGAAATAAAACGGATATTATGAGTTTTACATAAATACAATATTAAGGGAAATCAAACAACAATACATCGATTGTTCGAAAGTGGCGCCCATGTAGAACATAGCGCTACTTTACAGTAGGGTGGATCGGAAAAAAATCAAAAGTTGTCCAATTAAATAGAACTAGGTGTCAAAAATTGTGTATTGACTAGTATAACATTCTTGAATTTTTTCATAATTTTTGTACTTCATCTTCATTCCCCGCAAAGACCTCAAAATTTTGCATTTTTTATGAAAATTTGATTTTTTTTGAAAATATTGATTTTTTTTTAACTGCCCAATGAAATCGAACTAGGTGTCGAAAGTTGGACAATGACTAGATTGACTACACTATTCATGAATTTAAAAATAATTTGCATCTTCATTGCCCGCAAGGGCCTGAAAATTTGCAGTTTTATGGTAAATTTTGAAATTGCACTTGAAATATTAAATAAGTTTTAAAATCCGCCAAAGTAGTTCACAATTACTTAAGAAAAAGTTGTGTTCGCTACATAACACCTATGGTTTTGAAATAATTTTTATGCTTTATCTTATTATCTGCAGAGGCCTTAAAATTTTGGAATTTATACAGTATATCTCCAAAAGACACGGACAATTTTCAAGAATTGTCAAATAATATCCTATTAGAATCCATTCTTTTGCGTGGCTAGTATAATTTCGATGATTTTTAAAAATAGTTTTCCTTCATCTTCGTTACCTACAACAAGTTTTAAAATGCATTGAGCATATTATTAAGATATATTATGTAATTTTAATAATTTTGCATTTAAGTTACCGATACTTTTGATATCCATCTCTTTGCTGGTTCTCAGAAACATCCAGAACTCAGCACCAGGAGGTGACTGTATATATAGATTTCTGCCCATCCTCCCATCCAATCCACCCTACCTCTGGAAATTATCTCTTTAACTCGTTCGTTTGTATTCAGATTTTGTTTCGAATGTGAGAAAAATTGACATATCCTGAAATCTTGCTCTGATAAATCCATCTCGAGCTAAGACATCACACACTTCAGACGAAGCTTCGGTAACAGTTCTAACACGCATCTTGACTGCTTGGGTATGGCATGGCAAGTGGAAAAAAGGCGGACGGACTGATGAACCTTCTGTTACTGATTTCTGTAGATCCTCCTCCGACAAATGTCTCGTCAGGGGTGGCTCGGGTACTTCGCGTTCCGGCCAGTTGATTAGGTCAACGTAAGCCTGAGCACTAATGTGGATTGCTGTAATACTGAATTTGCGTAAAGAAGGTATTTGGTTTGAGCTTTTTACCTTGAGTCAAGGATTCTACGCATAACTAGTTCTCGAATATGCTTTCGATCATCGGCGAGCATAGATACCAGTAAATTCTCCGGATACGCGAAGAAACCATTGGATGAATTATCTTATCTACAATGAGCTTCAGTTCATTGCTTAAGTACCGTGTAAAGGCGGTAGTACGATATAAGTTCACAGGAGCATCCTTGATAGAAGGGTTATACTTAATGTAAAATCACATTGGAGCATGCACTTTCATGATGAAGGTAACGAGCTCCTTCAAGTTCGAAGATGGGTCAGTAGTTCTTATGTACACTCTAAGCACTGCGTTAGTCATAGTGATCCATTTTGCATGGGATAATTTTCCAGGACTTCTTGATGCAAGATTCGGTGAACACTCACCAGCAGAGATTGCTTTGCAAATATTCCACATATATTTTTGGTCTGTACTACGGTTTGATGTCTTTTCTTCCATGACTGGGAAATTTCCTTCATTCCCTTGTAAATTTCCGATTGGTAAATCCTCACAATTCGTTAAACATTTTCCTATAGTTCCCGAGAACTTTTGAGGACCTATTATTGCGCCATCTAAATGTTGTAGAATATGCCTTCGAACATACCATACAAACTGCAAACAGGCATTTGCAGGGAATAAAGATGCAAATTATTTTTAAAATCATGAATGGTGTAGTCAGTTTAGTCGTTATGCAAATTTTGTCACCTAGTTCGATTTCATTGGGCTACTTTAAAAAATCAATATTTTCAAACAAAAATTTTTTTATGAAAATTACAAAATTTTGAGGCCCTTGCGGAGAACGAAGATGAAGTACAAAAATTATGAAAGAAATTCACGAATGTTGTACTATACTAGTGCCACATTGACTTCATCCCTAGTCTTCCGTTGCAAGCGCTGCTATCGGCTGAAGGAATTCCACTCGCTTTCTCTCGCTTAGCAACAGCTGAACCCTTATTGGCTCAACGCGTGGGTGTGTGAGGGTGTGAGCTTTAGTTACCATTTTTGCCACGGCTCGACATTTTGGCAGCACAATAGTCAATACACAACTTTTGACACCTAGTGCTATTTAATTGGACAACTTTTGAGTTATTCGATCCACTCTATACAAGTCGAAATAAAGCGAAAATGCTTTATAATGGTATAGCCTCCGGAGAACTCCTTTAGCTGCTATGGGAAATCAAAATTTGACAATTTCGGAGATTGACTTGGCAGATTAACCACTAACATTGCTCCTCTAATTCACCAGGCAGATAGAGTGATTGTTAGAATTTGTGCTGGTGCTAGTATCTGTGTCTATTGACACTTAACTGCCATTTGGAAATAATCGAGATAACTATTTGATGCATTGGTAGATCTTTTCTGAGATTCTTTATCTGCGACGTTGCCACAAGATGCGAATCACGTCTCCAAACGAGCACCCGAAAGATATATAATTATATATAAATTTTTCACTTTTTTTTGACTTGTAGAGTAGTGTTCGTACTCCGTGGACGCAGTTTTAGAACACCCTATATATATATATATATATATATATATATATATATATATATATATATATATAATTTGCTTCTTAAAGATTCATACTTTACTTATATAGTAGAAAGACCTCTCAGGTAGTCCAGGAGTTAGCACGTATGGCTTTGGCGCACGTGGTCCCGGGTTCGATTTCCGGATGGAGGGCATAAAATTTAATTTTCGCAATCAATTACCTTTCAGTAGTCATCTGTTTCCTTTAGCTTAAAGGTCATAACTAACGGACGTTAAACTAAAGTCATAACTGAGGGACGTTTATTTTCATTATCTTTAAAGCAAATAAAGTAATACTAAAACTTTTCTCCAGCAGAATAATAGAAAAGGTATTAACTGTATCAGATTGGCAACGAATAACATACATTTTAAAATCATAAAAGTCGTTTGTCTTGATTTTCTCGAAAACTACGCATGATAATTCGCCTTGAAGAAACTCATTTTGTTTATCTCGATATGATACATGAAGATATGATAACGTATTCATATTTTATTGCTGAAAAAATTGAAGTATCAGAGTACAAGGAAATTTAGCTGTATGTCATTACCATCCTGTATGCAACTAGTGTCTAATGTCGAGACCACGGCGTCTCAAAGGTAGAGCGTTTACCTCTTATGTATGGGGTCCTTGGTTCGATTAGTGATCGCGCCAAGTGAGCTTTGTGGTGGACAAACGTTGTATACGTGAGATTTATCTGAGTTCTCTGTTTCCTTCTACATTCTTCACTCTATCCTTTCATTTGTTTCTCATTTTCACCGTATCTTTTAGACTAGCTGGCATAATCGTGGGACGTAAAACTTAAGGATTTCATTTAATTTAGTGTCTAATGTCACTAACGTCATGCCGGTGCCAAAATGCTAAGATTGATTATTGTACACCAATATTCGTTTTATTTTTACAGGTGGCGTGATTATTGTACAGGACACATTTTAAAGTTTGCAAGATACTTATTGTTGTCTAAAAAACTACGCATAAGAGTTTACGTTCACCCACATAATTTCGACATCTCAATAAAATCTGTCGATTCGTGTATTTTTCAGCATTGGATTTTTTTTTCAGTTTTATATCTAGTATTTTGGGTGCGATAGTTTCATGAATTCGGGAGCGCGGTGGCTCAGTGGTAGAGCGTTCACCTCCGGTACTTGGGGTCTCTGGTTCGATATCAGCTCGCGCCGTGTGGAATTTGTAGTCGACAAACACCGTGCTCGTGGGTTTTCTCGGGGTTCTCCCGTTCCCTCCCACTTTCTTCATTCCACAGTTTCACTCATTTCTCATTATCACCGTCTCCTTTAACCTAACCGGCATAATCGTGGGACGTTAAACTTAAAGATTTCATTTCATTTCATTTTCGTTATTTTTTTTTTTTCATGAATCCGAAATTTTCCTATGCTTTAAACGTACCAAATACCTAGACCACGAGTTATAAACTCCATTTTCTCATATAGGGACAGGGCCGTAACTAGAGATTTCGGCGCCCCCTATACTCACCATACCAAACTTTTGCCTCCTTCCTTTTGTGTGTGTGTGTGCATATAAGACAATCAGCTTTTTTTGTTATGCTATGCTGAATTTTTATTAAGCTGCTTGGACAGACCAATGCAACATTAAAAACGATCATTATGTATTCTTTTACAAATTGGAGATGGTTGGTTTCACGAGGCTTTTTTGGACTAAAACTTCACAAAACTACCTTTGATTAAATACAAAACCACTTGGAGAACAGCTATGAAATTTACAGCTATTTACAACATTTCGTACTATCGATAAGAAATGAAATACATTAGAAACTATGTGCTTTTAAAATGTTCTAAATAGGTTTCAACATTAATGTCTAGTAATAATTGTAAACTTTTGTAATTTTATTCCGTATATGACCACACAAATAGCATTTTAATTTCGATTTGTTTAATACCAGCAATTAAACGGGTTGGATTTTTTAATGATAGACTTTCTTTTATTACTCTTAAGCTTGCTGGTGTGATATTATTTTTGTAAATGTGCATGCCTCAACAGAATATAAGGATAACGATATAAAAGACAGTATTTACGAACAAGTAGTAGAATGGGTATTTGACCAACTCCCACCACACCATATGAAAATTCTATTATTAGATTTCGAAGCGAAAGTAGGATAAGATGATATTTTCAGACTTATTATAGGGAAGGAAAGTAATGACAACGGTGTTAGACTCGTGAACTTTGCAACATCCAAAAACCTTGTCGTGAAGAGTACAAAATTCCCACATGTTCATAAATAAACATGGACTTCGCCAGATGGAACAACAAACCAGGGTGCGAATTGGCGGGGGGGATGCCAGGGATTTCCCCCCTGACAAAAATCTTTCCCACCCTGGAGAAGAAAAATTTTATCCCTGGCAGGGATAACTTTTTCCCCCTCTGGAGTATTTTTAAATGGACATAAAGATAAGATAGAAAAAGGGAACAATTCTTACTTTGCGTAGCTAACCTAAATATTACTTGAGTGAAAATTTATGGAAGATCTCACATCTGAACTGTTTTGTACTTGTTAGTATATATATATATATATGGGGGGAGGACTGGGTGCGCATATGAGTGAAATTCATCCCCCCCTGGGAAAATTTTTCAATTCGCACACTGGAACAAACAATCAAATTGATCACGTTTTAGTAGATAGAAAAAGGCAATCTAGCATAATTGATGTCCGGTCATTCAGAATGTCTCATTGTAACACTCATTGTAACACTAAACAGTTTGCTATCTGGTAGCAGCGATAATAAGAGAGAGATTATCGTTGAATAGAGGTTATATTCAATGCCTAAAACCGAAGAGGTTTAGTTTAAAGAAATTAGAAAAGAACCATGGTAAAGGAGAATACCAGATTGAAGTGTCGAATAGATTCTTGGTTTTAGAAGGTTTTGAGAGCACTAGTGTTGAGGATACTTGGATTGAAATTAGAGATAGCAGTAAAATTTCAGCAAAAGAAAAATTGGGACAAGCGGAAATACATAGGAACAAAGATGGGTTCCCACGTATTTCTAAAACCTTGGTTCCTACGAATGCATGAAACTAGCGGAGAAGGGGAAAAAGGTGAAACTGCATTAGTTACAAAATCCGAACGACATAACTACACAAAATTTCCTTGACATCAAATGGAAAACTTCCAAAATGTATAGAACAAGAAACATAATTTTCTGAATGCTAAAATTAATGAACTTGAAGATAATAGTAAAAAAAAGAAAGAAAAGAAAAGAAAAAACAAAACCCACACACACCGAGAGAAAGAAATATGTATAACGGCATAAACGAATTTAAGAAAGGGTATCAACTTTGCGTGTGTAATTTAATGAGACATGACGGGAAAATTCTCAGTGATACAGATGGCATCTTGAATATATGGAAAGATTTCTTTGATGATTTGATTGACACGCAACCAAAAATTAATGTTCATGGGGAAAGGGAAATGCACACAACAGAACCATATATTCCAGTGCCTAGCCTAACAGAAGTAGAAGTCGCTATAAAGAAATTAAAGAAACATAAATCTTCTGGTATAGACGAAACTCCGGCTGAGTTAATTTTAGTAGGAGGGGAAAAGTTTAGAACAAGATACGCAAACTCATTCTCCTTATCTACAATAAGGAGGAATTATCACAAGAGTAGAAAGAAGAAATAATTGTTCTAATTCACAAGAAAACCGATAAAACACATTGTAATAATAATCGAGGCATTTCTCTTCTGTCAACATCCTATAAAATCCTCTCAAACATTCTATTAACAAGATTGGCCCCATACGCAGATGAAATTATTGGAGATTAATCAGTATGGATTCAATCAACTTTTGATCAGATATCTACTATTTGACAAATACTCGAAAGAAAATGGGAATACAATAGCCCAGTACAACAATTATTTATTGATTTTAGAAAGACTTACGAATCTATTAGCAAAGAAACATTGTTCAAGACTTTTGCACAATTTTGGAATAGCAAGAAAGATAGTTAGATTAATTAAAATATGTTTAAATGAATCCCAAAGCAAAGTCTGAGTACGAAAATATTTATCCACAAGTTTCCGCGTCGAGAATGGCGTGAAAGAAGGAGATGCGTTGTTGACATTATTATTCAGCTTTATTTTGGAGTACGCTATAAGGAAAATCAAATATAGCCACCAGGGCCTAGAGCTAAATGATATAACGTTTGCTGATGATGTAAATCTCATAGGAGATGATAGTAGAACATTAGAAAGAAATGAAGATGTCTTATTAAACGTTTGGAGGTTTAGAAGTAAATGCAGAAAAAACTAAATACATTTAGGGTCTAAGTTTTCTGGGATCGTAATACTGCATATTATAGATGCTTCAAAGTATCGAATAATACTTTCGATAAAGCGGATACTTTCAAGTGTATAGGATCAAAATCATATCCACGAAAAAATTAAATGTTAACTGAAAGCAAAGAACTCGTGGTATCGCCGAATTCAAGGAAAGCAAAGAACTCGTGTCTGGGTTATCTATCTACTGCAAATTTTATACAAAAAAATAAAGAGATCGCAATATTCAAACAACTCAGGAGGAATCATGCACGATCACCTCGAACAGGAAGACGTAAACAGATCGATCATTCTCATCCAAAATATCAACAAACCACCAACAAGACGTCCGTGAACTTGCCCCCTAACTTGACGCACTAACGATAAAATTAGTGTCAATCGTTATTGCTTCTTAGTGCAGAAACTCCTAACGTTAGTGCTTCAATAGTGAGATATAAGTAAAAAAGATCTTTGGGGTGTCAAGTTCAAGCTGCTCCTCCACTTTCAGCACTAACGAAATAACTAGTATAATTCGTTAGTGCATCGTTAGTGCTTCCTAATGCACCAACCCCTAACGTTAGTGTTTCATCAGTGTAGGCTCTACAGCCAAAACAATGGTACACACTTACCCCCCACTTCAAGCAATAACGAAAAGAACAGTCCCATTAGTACGCGCATCGTTAGTGCTTCTAGAAAATACTAATAATTTCGTTCGTGCTTTACTATTAGTGTAGATATAGCCAATTATAAGTCACGAAACTCCCATAAGAAATGCGTTGGGAATTTTTCATTGCGTCAAATTACAGCCAAATTCAAAAACACTAATGACCTCTTCTAGTGCAATCGTTAGTGCATCGATAGTGCTTCTTAGTGCACTAACACCTAACGTTACAGCTTCATTAGTGCAGGTACTACAAGTAAAAACATTTGGGGGACTAAGTTCACGCTGCCCCCACTTCAAGCAATAACGATAAAGATAGTGCCATTCGTAACTGCATCGTTAGTGCTTCTAGAAAACACGGATAGTTTTGTTATTGCTTCTCTATTAGTGTAGTTCACGTTATCCTCAGAAAGTGCTTTTTACTTGTAGTACCTACACTAATGAAACACAAACGTTAGAGATTGGGGAACTAAGAAGCACTAATGATGCACTAATGATTGCACTCTAAGAAATCATTAGTGCTTTTGAATTTGGCGTGAATTAGACGCAACGATCAAATTCCCTTGTATTTCTTATGGGAGTGTCGTGACATGTAATTGGTCATAACTACACTAATACTGAAACTCTAAAGTAACTATTAGTATATTCTAGAAGCACTAACGAATGGCACTAATTTTATCGTTAGTGTTTGAAGTGGGAAGCAGCGTAAACTTGCCCCCAAATGTTTTTTTTTACCTTCTAGTACCTTCACTAATGAAGCGCTGACGTTAGGGAAGCACTAAGAAGCACTAATGATGCACTAACGATTGCACTAGAAGAGATTATTATTGCTTTTGAATTTGGCGGTAATTTGACGCAATGAAAAATTCCCCATGTATTTCTTATGGGAGTTTCGTGACACTTTGCTATATCTACACTAATATTAAAGCAAGAACGAAACTGTTAGTATTTTTTAGAAGCACTAACGGTGCACCTACGAATGACACTAATTTTTTCGTTATATCTTGAAGTGAGATGGCCAGCATGTACCATGGTTTTGGCCCTAGAGCCTACACTAATGAAGCACTAACGTTGGGGGTTGCTGCACCAACAAGCACTAAGGAATGGCACTAGTTATTTCATTATTGTTTGAAGTGAGGGGAGCAGCGTGAACTTGGCCTCCCAAAGGTATTTTACTTGTAGCTCGTACACTAATGAAGCACTAATGTATAGGGGTTAGTGTACTAACAAGTACTAACGATGCACGAAGTACTGATTGACACTAATTTTATCGTTAGTGCGTTAAATTGGGGGCGGGAGGTGCAAATTCACGGACGTACCAGCAAGCTCTGCAGCGAAAATACGAATAATAAGAATTGTGTCCATATTGTTGATTGTCGCTATTTTTTCGGTCGTTGTTGATATTGGTTCTCAATGTCTTTAGCCGTTGCTGATATTGGTTCTTCAGTTTTCACATTCGCAGTTATTGCAGTTCATAACCATATTTGGAGTATGTTATAGTTGTCTTTCGCAGGTTGTTTCTGTACATAAATATTAAATAACTATGCGAACTTGACTTTCTGAGTTCGAAAACAATCTAAGGGTCTTGAAAAGAAAAAGAAATAATGCAGTTACACGCTCCATGTAGGTTTGAGATGCTTGTCTGTCCGTTTTTCCGTTCGCGAGAATGTTCATTTGTCACGGTGTATGTAAGTATATAAATTTAAAGTTTGTGAATACGTCTATGATTCTCCAGGAAAACTGGAAATTTTGCAACCCAAAAAGACAGAAAGAAGATACGTTTAAAAGTGAAAAAAATACTTTTAAGCTTTACCCTATTTTGTCAAAAATCGAAATTTCAATAAAAACGGTATTATATAGCTTAAATAATTTTTATATGACAATTTTCTCCTGGTGCTCTTTTCCTTTGCGGACAGTTTCTCAAAAAATAATAATAATAAATAAATAAAGTGATTTTGTTCATATTTGTAAATACATTTTCCTTAATAATTTTACAAATAACGTCTGCTAGTATAACACCCGTTCTTCGCACGGGGAGAATACGTTTCATTTTGGACATAAAGGACACCAAAACTGTCACCAATGAACTTATGGAACCCCCAAAAAATCTATGAATTCCCCACTAACATCACTCATTTTCAATTATTTTTACATGTCACCATCCTAGACATCATGTAAAAGTAAAAAAAAAAAATTCAACAATAGTGCAAATAAGTAAGAGAGATGTTAAAATAAAACTGAAACAATTGGGTATGCTAGTAATTTCCAAGTGGAATTATCACGAGATTAAGCACCCCAAGTCTAATGGCGGCCCTAGGCTTACAACATTTCTGAGATTAATTTCACAGTAAACTTGAATAAGTCAGCAATGCCTTATTGAAGTACTAATTTAGATTACAAATGTAGACAGCACAACACTAATATATATAGCTACATCTTATATTTCACGCTTTCACTACGTATTTATAAATATTTACAAAGCTGATTTCAAACAAAGGAAAAAATATACTTTTCTATCTCATTTCAAATGCTGAACTAAAGGATTAGTTTACCATTCAAACTCTTCATGGCCAATTAAATACAAGAATTTTGTCACATGGCGTACTCCATGCCTGTCAATGTGATCAGAAGTCTCAGATTTTATAATATAATACACCAGAGATTGTATGTAAGTTGTGTAAGTATATATGTGCGTGTATAAAGCGTGGGCTTTAAGTAACTCCCTATATTTAATATATTACCCTTCTAAACTATTGTAGGTATAAACTTAAGTTTTTGTACATATGTAGTTTATTATACACCATTATCTTTCTAAAAGTTAAAACTGAATGTGTTCTGTATTTTCTAGACACTATCTGAAACAAACAGGTACATTTGCTACGACCTTCATCAAAAACTCAACAGGAACCCTACTTGTGACCTCACGAATCTTATTTTGAAGTTCACCAAGAGAACGTCCACTCCCATAAAAAGAAATTGCATGGGATAAGCATAAGTTTTACTCTGGCCATCCTATGAGACCCCGACGACTTATCCAGCATCTGTGAAGCGCTATCTTTTTAATGAGACGGAACTCCATACTGCATAAATAACAGTTATGTGACTCGTTCGATTATCAAGCTGTGGGCCATAAATAATTTCTTACATTTCCAAGTATCTTGCAGCGTTCATAGTGTCTCTCAACAAATATGGTCCAATATTGCGGGAAGAAGTTAATCCACACCACACTGGCACTTTTGGCTTGCCTTACAGTTTTCAACGGCCTCTTTGGGATCACCTTCTGTCCAAAAGTCTATTATGACGATTAAAGAACTCCTCTACATGAAACACAGAATTATTCCATATACTTTTTATAAACAGGTGTAGATGATCTTCATGCCATTCGAGCATCATTTCACAAAATTCAACACGCCAACCGCAATCATGTGAATAAAACTTTTGGACATAATGAGGATTCCATAGTCTATAGTGTAAGTCTTTGTGAAGAATTGTACAGAATAGAGTGTAATGCCTCTCTCCTTTGCAGCCTGCCTAGTTGATTCCGAACGGCTTCGCTCGAACATCTCCCTCACTGTGGCCACTTTTTTCTCTAATACTAAAAAGAATATAAAAATGAAATCTTTAAGTTTTACGTCCCACGTTTAAGCTGGATAGACTAAAGAAGACAGCGGTGATAATGAGAAATGGGTTTAATGGTGGAATGTGTTTGTCCACCACAAGGTTCGCTTGACATGACCTGCAATCGAACCAAGGACCGCATGGACCACAGGTGGACGCTCTACCAATGAGCTACCGCGATACCCCTCTAATAACAGATCAGAAAACCTACCTGATTTCTTAATGTCCACAACACTTCCATTAGTCATTATTTTTCTGTGGTAAATTTTTCCTACCCAAAAACAGCTTATCTCGCATGTTGATTCCTCCAACAACTTTGGACCTGAATTTCAGACTTTCACACTTCAAAATCGTGCTGCAATTTTCGCTCTCTCCTCAATGTTTAATCGTCCTGATATATCTGTTGCTTCAAAGGAACATCAAAAGCTCCAAAGAATCTGAGAAAAAAATAAAAATGCATACTTCATCTATGAAACAAGATAACTTTCATTCTTGTCTACACATAACATCTATTAAAAATTCAGAATTCAAAATAGAAAGATTCTGCCCAGCCTGTTTGTGTGTGCACGAGTGTGTGGCAATGGCAAAGGATTACATACTCATTATCATTACTTTTTGATCTCTCCTTACATGTAATATGAAACATGTGATTTTGTCTATATTTCTGAGTTTTTGTTAAGAATTTATGGACACGTTACAAAACTCATTCTCCCTGCATAGTTTGAGAGATAATAGTTTGCTGCCGTTCGTGTTCTGTACTAGTACTAATGTTTCTCTTGACAAATATTTTATTATCACTATTATTTCATTATATTCCTTATAATATTTGCATTAAAAACTACAGGAAGATAGACCTATAATTTAAATGAGATTCGTGAACAGAGGTCCTGTTGTGGTTTATACTTTTGTCAGCATTATATGAACTACATGAACATTAATCAATCAGTGTAAAATACAATCTGAGAAAATGTCATTTTATTCTTTCAGAAATACAATCCAGTAAGAAGAAATAAAATTAGTTATTCTACTTCCAATGCACGACGATGTTTAACACTGATAACAAGAACTGTTAATAACAAAAGGATGTGGAAATCATGATGGATTGCAGTGCTGGTGTAGCCTATCAAGCAGTCGTATTAAATTGACGAGAAATACCAGCTAATGTCATATTACTATAGAAAACTTTAGATTATACTTGTTCATTTATAATGGTATTTCTTTATAAGAAAATTTTATTTTACTTGGTACTTAATTCTGCTTATGTTAGTGCTCCTCCTCCTGAAAAATATAATGTTTTTCGATTGTTACCTTATTTGCCTTGTAAACTATTCCAAACGGCTAAAGAAGTGGAAATCGATTGTCCTAAACATATAACAATTACAATTCATGATCAAGATGATCTCGCGGAAGTCATATTTAATTGTTATACAGATACTTTGCGTACGTCTTTTCCTAGAAGTACATACAAAGAGAATCTTACCATTGACGTTGATGAATTAGTCTTTTATAATTGTGCACATATAAGAAATCTACTGATGTCATTTCGTGAATCTCTACGATATTTGCCTCAACACACCGATATTGTAATAAGAAATACACATTCGCGCAACTATTTACTAACACTTAATAGAAATGAATTTCTCCACTTTGATATATCTTCTATAACTATAAATGGTGTATATATAAATGAATTACCTGAGACACTTTTTCCAAACAGGTTAGAAGCTCTTGAGATCTCACATACAAATTTAAATACACTTCCAAGACAAATATATCAGAATACTCGGAATTTAAGAAGACTGAATTTGTCTTATAACAAATTGTATTTTTTACCAAGACTAATATTTCAAAGTCTCGAAAATTTACATAGTTTGACTTTGACCGGAAACCAACTTCAGGAACTCGATGAAGAATTATTTAGTAGATTACACAAACTTGTAGATCTGTACCTTGATAACAACAATTTAAAGACCCTTCCAATGAAAATATTCCAAAATTTGAAAAATCTTTGGAAATTAGATCTCAGTAAGAATAAGTTCAACAGAATCGATAAATTTATTTCACCCTTAGAAAGACTTGAAATACTACATATTCGTTCTTGTCATATTAGAATCATTGATAAGGAAGCTTTCATAAAACTGTCGTCTTTATTATATATTGATTTGAGCTACAACCCACTCGTAGTTTCTTCTTCTGTTAGCAGCAATGGATTCTTGAACACATTTTCTAGGGGATTATATCTTAGTAATTGTAGTCTTAGCACAATTCCATCGAACTTTCTGCAGAACCAGTTGGGGATAAAGGAATTGGATCTTAGTAGAAATGACATCAACATTACGCCCAGTTTTCAAGTGTATAAGAATATAGAAAGCTTAAATTTCAGTTATAATTTACTGCATATGATTAATTCGGATACATTTAAAACTCTTAGCTATCTGAAGAAACTAGATTTAAGCCATAATAAAATATCATCTTTACACGAGAATCCATTTAAGGATATGTTTGATGACCGTTTCACGGATAGAGCATTTTTCTCAGAAGAAACACCCACATTATTGGATTTAAGTTATAACTTGTTAACCAATATTTCTTCTAGTACTTTCCAAAATTTGCCTGGATTATTCTATCTTGACTTAAGTTTTAATAATCTAACTGCTTTAGACAATGAAATGTTCAAAGGAACAAACAACATTGAAACCTTTCGTTTGAATGGCAATAAATTAGCCACAGTTTCTGAAGCGTTAATACGTTTTCAAAATTTACGCATACTTGATTTAAGTCAAAACCGAATCGACAAAGTTTCTTGTCGAACTTTTTACTTCAACAACATAGCGGAATTGGATTTATCGTACAATAAACTTGCTAATATCTATTGTATAGGACTGTTCTCGTCACAGAAAGTCTTAACATTTCAGAAAATATCCTTTGCTAACAATGAAATACATACTTTTAGACTTCATGGTAATTTCAGCAACCTCTTTCAATTAGATTTGTCAGATAACTACATAGAATATTTTTATTTTGATTTTCCTTCAAGTTTGAGGTACCTAGATCTTTCTAATAATTCGATTTCACACATCCCTGAAGATTGGCGTAGTGGAGAAAAATACATTAAACATATAAACTTAAGTTACAACAAAATCACAGAAGTATCGTCTGATGATTTGAAATTCACATCGTTCAATTTGACCATAGATGTACAGAATAATCAAATAGCATTTGTAAACCTAAAATCAAGAGAACTTAATATAGGAAGAGTAGAATCGAATTCATCAGTTATGATGAACTTAAATCATAACCCGTTTCATTGCTCTTGTAATGTTTTTCCATTCTTGAGGTTTCGAGATCGCGACATTTATATTTCTTCTGAAACAAAAAACGTTGCAAAAATAAGAGCTGATAATTTACAATGTTCTATACCCTCTGCAGTACGAGGTGTTCGAGTTGTAGCAGTTGAAGAGTGGACACTGAAATCACTTTGCCTGTTAGCTCTGTGTGAGTTATAACACATACGTATGTGTGTGTGTGCGTGTGTGTGTGTGTGTGTGTGTGTGTGTGTGTGTGTGTGTGTGTGTGTGTGTGTGCTTAAGGGTGATAACAAAATACAAGTTTAGCAAAATACAAAACAACAAACATATGTCTCAAATATTAGTATCTTGGCGACTTACCGTAACAAACACTGATGCTTACCCTCGCCTCAGAGATTTCGTGGCTTCGGTCTCCTGCCGAGATTCTTCCTGCTACTACTTCTCCACCTATAATTAACCCTATGATAATATTTCTTTTTCACTCAGAAATAATATTGGGTGAATGAAAACTAGAACATTTATTTTAGCTTCTTTAACATGTTTTCTGGATTATTATTATTATTAACTATTCTGACTTTTGGTAGGTTCTCGGACTAATGAGGTTTTCTTTTCTAAATTTTCCGTTTAGGACTGAAAATAGGTTTCTTCCATCTTTCTCGACCTTCAGCTTTCTATTTTAACTCCCTATAGTCTGTTTTTCGATATCCCAATGAAAATAAATACAAACACAATTACCATTAATACTTGTCTATTTTTTTCTTATGATTGAGGCAAAGATATTCAATTCCTTAGCTATATCCTCTACACTCCTGACTTGCGTTAATTTAGTAAATTTGCTATTTAGCTTAAAATTAATTTAGAAGAGTTTCTGGAAAATGCTTAAATTGTACCAAAATTAAGACACAAGATGGCTCTTTCTCTTTAACTCATTAACAGTGACTAAATTTAATTTACAAAACAAAAGGAAAGAAAAAATATATAATTAAATATTAATCAAAATGTAAACCGAGGGTATGTGTCAGTCAGTTTACTGTCTTTTAAACCGTGTACTGCACTCAAATTCATGTAATAAAACTTAGTCACTTTACGTCTCTCCGACAACAATCCATTTGATCTTCTGTCTTCCACGACGTCTGTGGTAGTTTCAATTATCACCATACATGGTAAGTACTTGTGTTTCCACTTTCACTAGATAGTTCATTAGGAGTTCCAGTGCTTTACATCTAGCAACAGAATATGCTCGCCACGAACCCACTCTCGCAGTTTGGAAACAAGTTGTACAGTTTTAGAAACTTGGTATATATTGATTTAGTGATGAATTATTATTGTATACTGCCGGCATGTACGTCACTCCGGGCTGCCTCCTTATTTTCCACGGACTCTTTTTTTGTCTGTCTTTTCTTATTTCACTATTCTTTAATTATTTTTATCTTTAACTTGTTCATTGTTTTCATCCAGTGATCATCTTCATACGTTCTGCCATACCCCTTCACCAAATCACCAATAGTTTTCTTTAGTGTTTTGACTTACTATGTTCGTTTTCTTCTTATTGCTTACTCTCGTTTTTCTTTACCTCCCCTTGTGTGCCTGTTGGTTTCTCTCCTTGGTTTCTTCAGGACACTCCCCCCTTTTTTTAACAACTTTTAAATCATCATCTCAACTAGCACCTAGCACCCTTTGCGGTCGCGCGGTAACTCAAATTTAGAATGTTCGTCCTCAAGTGACTTCTGGGAACGGCTTTACAAATTATGTTCCGAGTACAGTTTGGAATATTTGATTATACTTTACTAATTAAAATATTATATCTTTCATAGCGATTTAATTTAAATTTCTAGATAATACTTGTACATGTAAATACGAGTATTCATGTCTTTTATTGTGATATCTGTTTTGCATAATAACAAAATAAAAGTGCTACTTAATAATCGCTCTTAATAATGTCAATACTGCTAACAATTGTTTTACAAGTATGACAAAAGCAATATGATTATATGTATATGCCATATATATAAAGGAACAGACCTGAGCATAAGTATAAATAAAACTTAAATAATTATATAATTTTATAATAATTCTAATTTTTCACGATACTGTCATCCCTAAAAAATGTTAACTATTATCGATATTTATTTGTTTCTAATCTCCGTCATGTATTAAATACTGAGTTTAACAAGATGTGCGTGGCCCCGCGTAGCGTAGTCGCTAACCCTCTCGGCTGTGGTGCGAGAGTTCCCGGATTCAATTCCCGGTACAGCCACTCGGACGAGAAGTATAATAGCTTTTTCAAGCCAACCCTCTTCAGTGAGGATTCTCCTGAGTTTCCCCTCATTCACACCAGGCAAATGCCGGGATGGTACCTAACATAATGGTCCCAGGTCGCTTCCTTCCTTCCCCAATCCTTTCTTCCTTCCCCTTCCTTGCCTTTCATCGGAGAGTGTGATCGCCGATGTATGTCATTCCTCATACGTGATACGCTAACATACTCATAGATCAAAAAGCCCAGAAATCTAATTCCTAATCATAACCCCATTTAACACAATTTGCTTAGCTCTTCGTCCAGCAGTGGATTCTCAAGATTTATATATATATATGTAGTGAGAGAGACAGACACAGAGAGAGATTTGTCCCTTTATTTTTTTTACTTTGATTTGCAAGTTAGAGATTATAGGTTACATTTCTCCGGGTTATTTCTGCCGCGGTATATTTCACTGTTATTGTCTAGCCAAAACACATTGAGCATAATCAATTACGAAGTACACCTTTAATAACTTTATTACTGATGCGCTTAGCATTTTATTACTGCATTAATTATGTCAGATATCTAATTTCATTAAAACAAGTACGTATCTCCTCACCGCGAGTCATTCTTCTCTTTTCTTGATCTCTGTACTGTCTAATACTCCTTTTTAGTTATGACGGAGTCACCCCTTGATGCTCTTGTTTAAAGACGACTTCTCTATTTTCTCTCATGCAGCTTTAAAATAATACCGTGGTGCATGACCAGTGTCTCCATCCAACAGTGTTACTTGTCATAAGTTTTAAGGCCCCCACTGTGTGGTGAGACTATTTTCCTAACTGACCACCCAATATTATTTCTGTGCCTCTTCTATCATTGCTTGACCTGTAGACTTGGGCCTCTAGTTCTGACCAGGAACTAAAATTCTTTTGAGCGTTAGGTCATGTTATTCTTGATCCCCGACATAGCAAAATTCCGAAAGCATTTCTTTTCTTTAAACGAACTTCCATGATTCTTAAGCTCTGATCATGAGGTTTTCTACCAAGCGTTGAACGTTTGTCATATTTCCCGTGTATGTTCCAATGGTATTTTATTCAGCTCCTTATTTTACGACTGTTTTACCAAGCAATATTAAGCTTCTCACTATACGGCTACTTTTATCGATATCTACTCGTAATACAACAATTGTATTTATTCATTAAATTTTCCCATATCACTTGTTACTCAGATCTCTTTCGTTTACTTTTAACTTTAATAGGCATAGCCAATAACACGTGTTATTACAGAGTTTTATTTCATTTATGTTTTAGAGAACTTCCAAATTAAAGAAAAGTAAGCTCGATTCAGAACTAAAATAACTATTGTCACGTTTCATATATAGACATCTAATTGGAGAAGAACTACCCCTCTGTTAATAAAAATCATTTCACACCAATTAAAAATTATATCACTTTGGCAAAAGGCTCTGGTTATATTTTCGGTAACGTTTTATGATATTATTTCAATGTTGAACTGTACAATGAAGACTCACGTACCCTTGACACTGAAATACGTCTTAAAATTAACAAATTAAATATAACAAAATACTTTAAACTCAGCAGAAAACCTATCTCTAGACCCTCAAAATCTGAGAAATATTAAGAAAAATCTCTTATTAAAAAGATATAAATGAGTTTTAGAAGAAACCTGCAAGCAATTTTTTAATATACTAAAATTCCAACCTATAAGCAAATTCGTATTTTAGTCCATTAATAAATTTTAGAATGGAGCTGGCCTCAGGCCCGCTCTTTGATCTACTTCTATGTATATTTGTAAATTTATGTATTATTAAATTATTTTTTAAGCTTAAAAAAACTTTTCATTCAACAATGCAACAGCTTGATTAATTGTATTCAATCCCATTGGTTTATTATAAAGTAATTGACAATGTGTCATCCTACAATATTATTCATATATATTAGGTAACTATATCTTAAGCAAAATGGCACATAATAACTCATCATAAAAGGTCTGGTATTGGGATTCATTGCGTTATTACTTCCATTATTAACAATGCATCATTAACACCATATTCTAAGCTACCATGATTGTCTTGATAGTTCCCTCAAACTATCCTTCTGGTATACGTTTTCTGAAACGTGCGAAATTTTACTATACGAATTGTTATAACAATTTACCAAAATTACACTTAACTCTTTCAAGGGCATACTTCAAGGATTTTTGAATGTATTCTTAATAAAACTACCTCATATTTTGGAAGTAATACAGACAAACGTATGCAAATTGAACAACTCGTGCTGAGCAACAGACCATCTATAATTATCAGCATGTTATTCCCAGTAACATATTTCACATCCCTAAATTTAGATCCTAGAAATTCTGCAGTTTATTTCAGAATATTTTATGATTAATCTCAACTCGACTAACGACGAACTAGCGTCTTGCTGATGGCTTTGTTTCATTTGTACGTGCTCGCAATACAAAATTTATATATCTTTCAGCATGAATATTTTGATCAAAATTGAATGAAAATTAAGAAAATCTTTTCACATTGAGTTTCTTCGATTTGATACCCTTTTATAATTTTTATGCAGGTTAAGATACCTATTAGTCAAATATTGTTCTCCATCTCTTCGTACACCATATGATTGTTGATCTGGTAGTAAAATTATTCTCCGAGATAATTAGCATTAACTTCCTCCACTACAATCTGAAAGATATTTCAAATTGTGATACTGAATTTTGTATTCATTTCCTTATTTTCTAAATTGATACCATTTCCAAAATGACGGAAATTAAAAAAAAAAGGAGCTAATGACATGGTTAATTCTCCGGAGATCGATTTACTGATACATCACTAATATCCATGTTAATGAAGTTGAAGAATTGTCTGGGATATCATTACTTACATACTCCTTATGTAACTTGTTTGGTTCTGGTGAATAAATCGCCTAAATTTGGAAAAGTAAATTTTACAGGATAATACTTTGATAGTTACAGAATACCAGACAATCAATGGGACATAACTTCTTATAACATGCAGTAACTTATTCAGTTTTAGGAATACGACTTAATCTTTCCTACATAGGTCAGGTCTCACCAGAAGGAGCTTATACCTGCAAAATCTGAATTCTCGCAACAAAAAAAAGTCTACCTTCTTAATTTTTCACTAGAACCAGCCAATTGTCCATATCTATGTTCATGGACAAATACAAAATGCAATGCAATAATAATAATAATAATAATAATAATAATAATAATAATAATAATAATAATAATAATAATAAGTAATACAAATGTTAACTGTTTGAAGTAAAGAAATACAGCAATCAATCACATAGAAATGATTCAAAAGACACTGGAAAAATAAAAGCTGAAAATTTGCAATGTTTAGAATCTTCAGCAGCACAAAGCGCTCATATTGAGGTACTTGAAGAGAGGACTTTCCAATCGCATTCGTTGATAAGACTTTGATAATTTTAAATTGGTTCATATAGTGGGAAAAGTGTGTTTCTAAATGTAATACTAATAAAATGTCAAGTTTTAGACAATACAAAATTAGCGAAATTCCAATTGCTTACGAATCTTACGTCTCACATACATCTTTTACTGTCCGGAAGCCATTTTTCTGTTTCGTTGATAGAAACTACTCATCTTTCGAAAAAGGCACTGGTTCTATTTTCAAGGAGAGATTACGTTCCGCATTAAACTATATATAACGGTGTTATTTCTAAATAGTATGGATGTAAAATATGTTAAAATGGATTAACCAGCTAATACGACAAACTTTTTAGAGACTTAGAAACAAACTAAAAGAGTATTTGTAGATTAATATATTGCACTATCAAGAAATACTTCTTAACAAGTACTTTAATCCATTATAATTATGTATCAGATAAGTGTAAATATATAAATGTAAAATTGCTGAAGATGAAAATATAAGCAACGGAACCTCTGCTTGTTCCTGAATCAGTTATGAATATTGTTAAAAGACGTGTTGTAACAATATACAGTGAAAATAATGCTTACGAACTTAATATGTTCCGCAACTGTCTTCGTAAGCCAAATTATTTTTCCCTTTGAAATCAAAGTAAATACAATTAATCCATTCTAGCCACAGAGACATTGTACCATATGTAGTATATTTTTTACATGCTGAAGTATTTCTCTGCGATGAAGATATAGAATTAAAATATAGAATACAGAAAAGTATAATCCTTTGTAAAGACAAAAAGGTAATAATAAATTAGATAAAATAGTACGAGCGTTAAAAGGTACAAAAAGTCACAGAACTTTAATAGATAACTAGCTGAACCTGGGCTCTCTACACAGCGCATCATTCGCATATGAGCATAAATCTCCTTATCATTCCTTACATGTCCCTTTACAGACACAAGTGAAAGACGTATTGATTTTTAAAAAAAAGCCAAGGGGTATCATAAAGGGGAGACTTTTTTCCGATTATTTTTTCTCAATATCTCGCACCGTTTGCAAGATTTGAGCATGCTTCCGGTTGGAGTTTCTAATTCATGTATGACCAGTGTTTTCTTTCTTGTTGCATGCAGTATGTAATAAGCAAACACATTACATACACAATTAATTATGTTGTCAGTAATATATGGTGTTCATTGATCAAAACACTGCCCCCCCCCCTCAAAAAAAGGTTCATCTTTGACTGGAGAAATGGTTGTCCTTCCTTTTCCATTATTATTTAGCCATGAACAAACGCCTGAAACATATACAACCCCTATATACAACAGTGTGGTGTTGGAATGTATAATGCATAGGATGTGATGCTTTAGTTTTTTTTTTAATTTCAACACTTCCAATGTACCCGTAAGAATGTAATAAAGAAATAGTGCCCATGCTTTTTAAATATTCAATTAGAACTGGACAATCGACATGAAATTTGCAATCGATCAGTGAAAACGTCATCTTTCTAGAGCCTGTAGTTTCCGAGATCTCATTGTCGAAAGGTTTGGACACAAATATATAAATGTAGTTTAAAAGAGCTCCAAAGATGGCAGCATAATTCATTACATTTATTTCGGAGAAGGCTTATTAAATGCAAAGGCCTTTGAACAATGATTTAAAAGGATAAACTTTGTGAAAAATATTTCTTTAAGTAATTTATTTAAAGTACACTCTTTTAAAAATATTTGACTGTGTTATAAACGTGAAATCACAAATAACCGTAAATCAAATGTTTGAAAGCTAAGGTTATAGGTTAGAGCTCGGTAGCTCTTGACATACCTTACCAAGAAACCTAACCTCTCTTGTGTCAGTTACTGTGCCAGCGAGGACCAAGTATAGCATACGTACTTGCGAGCAAAGCACAATTACAGCACTTAGGGGTCTGACGAAAGTTTTCACTTTCGGAGGGTGTCTTGTTTTTTGAACTTCATCTAACATTCTTTTCATTTTTTTTCATCTTCATCTGGGCTTCGGCCCTCGGCTACTCTATCACGATGACAGACACTGGCAAAGCTAACGGACCTACGAATATCGGTCATGATTTAGGATTACAACCTCCACCACTTAACATCGGGCCTAATGGTCGCCAAAAGACGCAGCCAAGGATTGTTACGGGAACACCTCGTTCAGACCGTAACTCTATTCCTTCGTCTACCTACGCTGACTGCATCACTAAAGGACATAGAATTCGTTCTCGATCTTTCTCTGATGGCGAACAAGCGCTAGATTCAAAGAAGCAACGAATTACTCCCAATGTTCATCAGACTACAACTGACAGCCATTGTATGGATTGGGCATCCACTTCTGCCGATAATCATCAGCAATACCAGTCAGATCCCGTGTACAACTTCTTGCTAACCGACTACGATCAGAAGTATGACACTGTTCGTGCTGTCTTCCAGCAGTTAGTCAAGTACGTCCCTCGGCCTGAGATCCGTGAAATTGTTAAGACGCGCCGTGGCATCATTTTGAAATCCACTAACCCAAATTTCGCCACGCATGTTCGCAACAAGGCAACTTATGAAATTTTTGGGACCAAAGCAAAGATTTCTACTTTACAGCCGAGTACACGCAAAACTCCTCCTCCACCACGGCGACCTCCTATGCTGTCTGTAGTTATTCGTGGTGTGGAGCCTGATCTTACTGATGACGAAATTCTTGCTGAACTCCATCAGGAAGGGCTACCTATAAAGCGTTGTATCAGGATAAAGAACAACCAGGGACCAACTTATCTCGTTCGAGTGCTGACTGATCAACAACAGCTGATTGATCAACTTCTATCCAAGGGCGCATATATCTATAGACGCAAATATAAGGTTGAGCCATCTCGCACGCCAGCACCACTACCTGTTCGCTGCGAGAAATGTCAACAATATAATTCACACCCAACAGCTGAATGCACAAACAGCACCAAATGTGGCTATTGTTCCCGCGAACATCCTACAAAAAGCTGTCCAAACCTTCAAGAACCACCACGTTGTGATCGCTGTTCTGAACGTCACCCAACGTACAGCTATAAATGTAAAGCTAAGCCTCAGCCTGATCCAGCAAAGCCTGAACTAGTTGTTCCAATACGTTCGGTCGATGCACCAACTCCACCAGCAAATTCATTGTGCCATCCAGTTACCGTCGAAGATCTACTCCGTTTTCTCACTATTTCACTACAGAACATCCACCCATTTCTTCGCAACCATATTCTAACTCAAATCATGCACGCAGCCAAACTGTTATTTAATCTACAACTACATGCAACGTATTCCGGACCAACAGTGCATTTCCAAATCCAACCACTTGAAGTTTATGTTTGATATGGACAGCTATACCTTCGGACTTATATTCACTTTCATTATGAGTTACAATTTACTTTTCCTTAACATACGATCACTGTTGACGCACCAACTGCTCTTTACACAGCTCCTCAAGGAGGAACAAATTGCCGCATTCGCTCTTAATGAAACTTACCTTGCACCATATTTAACATGCTATATACCGAAGTATAATTTACTTCGACACGACGCTCCAACTGGACCACGTCTCTACGGAGGCACAGCTATTGGAATTCGGCAAAGTCTTCCTTATCGTGCAGTTACTGTTCCACCTGCTCTTCAACTTCCTGAACATAACATCACGACAATTTATTTTAGAGGCAAAACAGTTACTTTTGTTACTATTTACTATCGCCCAGGCAGAGTTATCAGCTATGATTTCTTCCGCTATATTGATACCAACTTTCGGCATTACATTATCATGGCCGACCTCAATTTTCATAGCCGTTCCCAACGTGACAAAGACAACTTTCTCGATTTTGTTCGGAATGAAACACGAGCTGAATTTCATACTTTACCGAAACCTACACGTCCTATCAGTCGCACTACTCCTGACGTAGTCATAACTTCATCTTCACTATCTCAGTCTATTCACATATCTGTACTTGACTCCATAGGTAGCGACCATGTCACCATCAAAGTCGAACTTCATTGTTCTCCCAACACTCAGCCGAAGCCGCCTCCTCAGAAGGTCTACTGCTATCAAAAGGCAAATTGGGAACAATATCGCACCGATTTAGACACTGCCGTAAGTACGCTCACAATGCCTAGTACGCAATACGAACTCGATCGAACAATCACTGGACTTACTACAGCCCTTCAAGACGCAGCACAACGTTCCATTCCAACAATCGAAGTTCAGCTACACAAACCTAAGTTACCTCCGCAATATTTACCATTTATTTCAGCATCCCGGAGAGCTTTCCGTGAATATCTCGCTACGGGTAACCTTGAAGCGCTTCGGCTTCATCGCCAGTACCTAAGGATCACGCATAATTATATCGTTGCGTTCAAGAGACGCCACTGGATTCAAACTTGCAACACACTAGCTAATGAAACACATCCTATCAAATATTGGCGCAAATTCCATCAATTAACAGGTAGAGTTTCTCGTACGCCTTACCCCATTGTTCATAATCATCAAGCAGTCCTCACGGATGCAGAAAAGGCTAATATTTTTGCTTCCTATTTTCAAGATATCTTTACACCTCTACCCGGTTGGCATACACCAGATCGCTTGCAATCAACTATAAACCGCCATACCGATGCAACTTCTTCTTTCTTTCGTCCGTCTGCTGATCATGATTTAGAACCAAATAATCCTCTAACCATGCCGATTCAACCCGAAACTATTAGTAATACACTTAAAGGTAAACGGAATACTGCACCAGGATTTGACTCTGTTACATATGTACTCATCAGACAAGCGCCTCATTCTTTTCTACTCTTTCTTAGCACCATTTATACATTTATTCTGCGCACTGGATATATTCCACTCGACTGGAAATACTCAAAAGTGCTTCTCTTTCCTAAACCAAAGAAACCTCCATCAGAAGTCACATCCTATCGTCCTATTCACCTCACTAGTTGTCTATGCAAAATCTTGGAAAGAATCCTTGTCCGTCGCATGCACGACCATCTTCACTCACATAATCTTCTTCCAATACACCAAGCTGGATTTCGACCAAATTTTAGTACTCAAGATCAATTATTCCGTCTCACCACAGCTATTTACAATCAATACAATACAGGTTTTCCTTCTTGCCTTGTAACATTTGATTTGGAAAAGGCTTTTGACAAAGTTTGGCACCCTGGCTTACTATATAAACTTCGTAACTATCGACTGCCAACTTCATACATCCGCTTCATACACTCCTTCTTAATAGGACGACTAGCTTACATCTCAATCAATGGAACGCTATCTCATCCTATCTTGCTGCAATCAGGTGTACCACAAGGCTCATCATTGTCTCCTTTATTATACTTACTGTACGTCGCTGATCTTGTTATTCCTAATAACACCACAATATTTCAGTTTGCTGACGACACTGCTTTTTTCACATCTGGCCGCACCGTACAATCACTTAATAAAACCATGCAAGTAGCCATTGATTCATTTGTGCGATGGTGTCATGTTTGGAGGTTAAATATTAACTCTTCCAAAACACAAACCATAGTTTTCTTACCACGTCGACGCCGTTCACGAGTGCATCGAAACCCGAATCTACTTCGCCTTCAGGTTGATCTTACGCCTATTCCAGTTTCAAGTACTATTACGTATCTCGGTGTCATTTTTGACACTCATCTTACCTGGACTCCACACCTCACCAAACTCATAGGTCAAGCGCAAAATCGACTTAATCTTCTCAAAAGATTAGTGGGCACAACCTGGGGATTAAGGGCACGTACCGTTCTCAATACCTATAAAACCTTCATGCGGAGTACATTAACCTACGGACATACAGCCTGGGCATCTGCGCCATTAAAATTCTATCAAAAACTTGCTATACTAGAACGCCATGCTATACGCCTAGCATACCGCATAAGCCTACCGCACCCAACACGTTTACTTTATGAGATGATCGATTTTCCGCCATTATTAACGCATCTTGAACAACTACGTATACGTTACATCAGCAAACGTATGGCACAGCCCCATCCTATGATACTTGATATACTCCGCTACGACCGTGACAACGATGCACCACCAACTTTCATTGACACCCCTCTCCAACACTTCATGACATTATATCATTTACAGTTAGATGATGACATCTTGGACCCCGAAATCTTTACAATCTACCGACCGCACGAACTTTCATCTCACATCTATCCATCATATGCACAGTAATACCTATTAACAAGGGCCTCCTTCGTCTTCATCAGTTCCTGAATCGCCCCAGGAACAGAAGATAACCTCATTCGTCTGAACTAACATAACCTTGTGATGTGACGTCCAAAGCACTGCATTTCATCCATTCATTACAGTTGTTCATTATATTACTGCAGCCCTCAAATTTCTTTTCCTCTTAATTAAGTGTTTGTGTAATAAATGCCAATAGTGTCTTCTTGCCATTAACCTATTAATGTTTGTGTTATATATATGTTTTTTCTCTCCTGGAATCATTTCAATCCATGTATGTTTAATATTAATGTGATGAATAAAGAAATAAATAACCTGGCAACCCTTAGACCACCTACATTTCCATAGAGACAATTGATCTCCAGTACAGCACTTACCCGAAGAAAGGGCACAACCCTTTAAACGGGACGACGAACAAAAAAAAGAAAAAAAAAGTAGCTCTTGATTGGTACTGTAGCATTTTAATAGATAGATATATATATCGAAAACGAAAATGCACTTTTAGGCGAGTCCAATTGTTGACAATTCGTATCCCTGAATAATATTAATAATCCAAGTGAAAAATTGACCATATAACTTGTTTCCAAACCCAGTTTTAAGCAAAATGATTGATTTCTAACTCGAGATTGCAACATATTAATAAAGTGTATTCTACTCTAAATTAATAAGAATGAAAAGATGTTGTTATTTCTCAGTTTCCTCAAACAGTGTTAATAGGCAGAAGTTGGAGGGTCCACAGACGATCACGCAAGATCAGCCATTACAGTGTAGGTTGTGATTTCTCCACATACTCCTTATCTCAAAGATTGTTAAAACAATGCCACGGTCCTGGCAAGACCAGACAGAAATGAGCAGAGGTTGTAGGCAAATAAAATAATCAACGACGTAGCCGATTGCTTTATATGTATACTACTCGTGAGTGCATGGCTACTTGTACACCGCCAATATTCTCTTATCATCCTTATTTCATTCTCCTATTGTACCACTTTGCTTATTTACTTTATCTGATTGTAGAGGGATACTAAATGACTAACAAACAAGTTTGCAGCGAGAGGTCCCGGCTTTCATTACTTGTGCAGACACTCGGTCGTAAAAGTATAAGATCTTTTAATGGTCAGTTATCCTGAATGAGGATTTTCCTTCATTTTCCTCAATCACGCCTGACAAATGCCAGGATGATAGCTAACATACAGGTCCCAGGCTGATTACTTGATTTTCCACTCCTTCCACTTTCCAGGATTGTTTGCTTGCCGAGGGACTTCATCTCTCATACGTGACGGGCTTAAGGCCGTAAATCTCGGTAATGCACAGAAATATGTATAAATAAATGAACAATCAGAGAAAAATATTTTGAATATCGGTGATCTTACTATACTTCATAGTGTAGATAACTAATGTCAACATAGGAGATATAGCAAAAAAATATGTAACAAGATAACAAGAAACAAGATAAAATTATAGACGTTACGAAGTTCCGAAAGATATCAATGACAACGTATTCCGGGCGAAATAATAATGGTCTAATTGTTAAGATAAATGCCTAGGAATCTTAAGAACCACAGTTCGAATCCACTCAAAGAGATCTTTCATTTTTTATTAAGAGCAACGCCTTCCAATGCGATAAACTTAGTTTACAAAGTAAGAACTAATTATATTTTATTCTTTCTCTTTCTTTTCAAAAAAACATAACCCTAAATAACGGGAATAGGAAAATCTGGACACATATTTAATATATATGATAGGTAGTTCATCCACTACCAATCCATACACATTGTTAATGTACGCAGTTATAAAACGAATCAAAGATTATTTTCTTTTTGTTTTCTGTAAATTTCAAGAAAAACTAAGAAACAGCATTAATACGTTGATGTGTATTCATTGAAGCTAACATTTTCTTTTTACGAATATTATCAGAACACAACACAGAAGAAATTGTTACCTGTACCAGGGTTAAAAATACAAGTGTCGTTCAATTAAACGTTTCTATCTTTCGTATCATATTTTGAACATACGCTTAGCTATGTAGTTTGCGCAGAGCAAATCCTTCTCTGTCCAACATTGTATCGTATTTCAAAACAGATATGAATGAGTTTGTGACGAATTATAGGATGTTAGTATTGATTCAAAGTGTATCAACAATTTTCACATACATCTTGTTCTTATGTTGTGATAAGATACATAAATTATACAGAAATCTAAATTGAATCCAGGTTGGTAGGGTAATAATTATTATTTATAATTAGTACGTAGGAAAAGTTCTGTTCCACGTTTCGAATTCGTATTATCGAAGCACAATACATGCCTAATTAAAAGGAATATATGGCATCAAGTATGTTTTACATTTATTGTATGTAGATTTTAGTATTATTCGAAAAGTTGGCTTAATCGCTACTAGTATTTATATTTCTGTACATTAATGGTTTAAATATGTTAAATTAGATTTTTCCTTGTGATTATGTCGCTGTAAATGGCAATGTTAATACAAACAATAACTGACAAAGAAGTTGCCTCTGAGTAGCTGCTGAAATCATGTTTATCTAACTAAAGCGGTGTTTTGATTGAGTCAACTGATGGCAGAAAATTTAGTAAATATTAAGGTAATTAACACTGAGTTAAGATACTTCAAGATAATGTTATTACACTTAATTAACTGCAATAGATAAACCAAGCTTCTAATATTCAGGGTTCAAACTCAACTTTGTTCATACAGAGGTGACAATTCTGTAATATTTTACTTCTAGATAAAGTAAACATTATTTAACAGAAAATGGAGTATTATACTCTTGACTATGCTTGTTTTTTATTTTTGTAAGAATATAGTAAACTTACGAAACCAAAGTAAGTGCTGAGGACAATATTTTCAACAAGGATATTGTGTTAGTGTGGTATTCAATTTATATAAATGCAGTGACAACGAAACTGGAGGGATCACAGTGTGCATTGTATCATTCTGGACCATCGCATGCAGGAGATAGAGCGGACAATTATGACAAGAGTGGATATGAATATACAGGAAACAATCTTCCTTTGATTTATTTCTCTGTATTTATAATACTCTTCTCGTCTCAGCAAAATGCATT
Organism: Thermobia domestica; assembly: GCF_964235325.1. Lineage (NCBI taxonomy): Eukaryota > Metazoa > Arthropoda > Insecta > Zygentoma > Lepismatidae > Thermobia > Thermobia domestica. The sequence continues at coordinate 376,145,189 of NC_137454.1, forward strand.
CTGTTCAGACTGTATAAATGTAATATTTTTATGACTTATTAATTTAGCATTTAAGGGAGAATAAGCAGACTACAAAAACACCCTAAAAGTGCTAAGAAAATATTGCAGAACTAGTTAAGTGTTCCTAACTTTATGTTAAAATGGGTTTGTGTGATAACAATTGTACGTATGCTAATCATACATTTCAGCATACCACTGTATATTGCAGTGGTTATATGATGGTTTGTTATTACCAAAAACTTTTTTGAAGATGTTTTTGTCAATTTGGGTATGAAATTGACTTATCGTTTTATTTTTAAATATATTCTTTGTATTGTAACAACTCTAAGTGTGTTGCACTCAAACAAAAATTAAATTCTATTACATTCGTTCATAATCGTATATTATAAGTAAATGTGTTAAAAACGAATTTTTTTGAACTTTTGAACTCAACTTTAAAGGTTTAAACTTGATTTTTAGCAATATTCTTGCATTTATGATTATTTTGTATAAAACGCTTTTAATCAAATGACATTTATTAATACTGTAATTTATAAACAGATTACGTTCACACTTTGAAGAATTATTTAGATTATTCTAGGTTCCATAATTTTAAAACTTTTGTTCTACATTACTACATGATGTTCTTGTATGATCATAAGTAATAAATTTTTTGCACAATTTATTTTAAAATGTTCACTAAGTGTTTGTAATTCACCAACCAACACCTCCTTTCAGCTCTGACTGATCGAATGTAGCTAAAATTCACAAATATCTACGAGTATGAAACGTGTGTCGTCGCATGGGATTCATTTGGACGTATTTATGATTTTATAAACACTCACATATTCACTACTATACACATCATCATACCTATGTGATATTAAGTGCAAAGAAAAAGGTTTATTTCATTTGTTACTCAGAAATCTCACTTTTGTCTGCCAAATCACTATTTAAACTAAAAATAAAATTTCCACAGCGCTTGTAGTCTTCCATTAACCCATTGGAGTCATAAATGCCACAACTGCTCTTCATGAACTAAATTTAAATCTCCATGAGGGAGTAGGAAAATACAGGTACATAAAAGTCACATATGTTAAATACACGTTGAGTTTACCAAATATGGATTTTTTTGTCAAATTCTGCCTGGCTATTTGGACTTACCAATATTAAAAACTTAGTATAATTAGTGAAAGTGATAAAATATTCAGGTAAATTAAGATAAACCCACAGTATCCTTTAGTTAACTTCACTCTTTCTTCTCTCTTCAACTAAACTCATAATGTTTTTTGCATAATTGATTGCTTATTGAATCTTAGCTCCGCTTTTAAACAGTGAGGCTATAGGAAAATGGGGGCCGTAAATTGAAGTGGAATCTGAAACATTGTAATGAGTTCAAACTCTTCCATCGTAAATTAGTTCTAATACACCATCCATAAAAACAAGCGTGTGCTAGCCATTTATCCAGCAGGGAAGCTCGCACACCTTTTTATTCCATATTCTCTATTTCTTCTTCTCGATAGTATGAACATACATAGGAAATTGAGTCTACATCAGGAAAAATTGAGAGCATACACTTGTACAGCACGATGGTTTGTGCTGATTTGCCGGCACATGAGTCTTTAACTGTGGCAAATTCCTACTGTTCTAATATTATTTTGTTCCAAATAATGTATTTTACTGATCGGATCAGCCTCATATTTTTTCATATATATAAAGAGTAAATATAAGGAATTTGAAGTGACAATAAGGACAAGAAATGAACAGTCACAAATTACTATTGGTAGGTATTAGTTCATAAATAAGCTACCATTCACCTTGTGGTACAATTTCCTATAAATATGATAAATAGATTGTGGTTCCTATTCAAAATATTCAAAATTGATTCAAAACTGGGTATATAGAAATTGTGGCCATCATTCTCATATGTATGTGGCCATCATTATCATTTATCTACTCAATAACAAACCTACAATGTTAGGTTTAATACTTTATAGCCATATAACTTTTATTGGTGAATTTACTCACGTTTCAATCCCACTCTTTTAGAACCAGAGAGGTGTTATTCTAAGATATAAAATATGAAAACTCTTTGCCACTTTATTAAAAAAAATATATTAAATTTCTTGAATAATGATAGGACGTGTTGCTTTCAGATTTTTTGTTTTTGTTTTTTGGATTGATTGTTGTTGATCAACTTACATGAATATTGTGAATCAATTTCTCAACAAAAAATGTCGACAATTAAGTTCATAATTTTAGTATATATCTAATCTACGCAATACATCTTTTCTTAAAGTAAGTTACAGAGATGTATAAGAATTACAACATGAATAATTGACTATTTTGAGAAATTTACGATAGTTAGAATACACTGTACTTAAAACTTTGTAGTCCTAATACTATCTTGAAATGGAAATATATTTCCCCCAAGCTCTTTGAGTGGTAGACATTAAGAAAAGTATTAGACATTGGCTTCATTTGGGAAAAAGAAAAGGATACATTCTCCACAAGAGCAGAACAGTGTCAAAACAGTTTGAATAAAACAAACTGTAGTAGAAATATAAATGTGAATGTACCGAAAGCAGTGATGCTGACTTCTGAGAACTTTGAATACTGTTCGCAAATCTGGGTCTTATTATTAAATATTGAAGCAAACTTCCAAAATTCCTGGTAAACCAGGCAAACTTTGGATAAGAGAGGCACGGCACATCAGAATCAGCATCCATTGTATTAGGGAGATATGGAAGAGAAGGTCAAGAACAAATTGTTCATACTATTAAATTATGCATATTGAACGATCGGGTGAACGGATATTTTGAGAAAATATTTGTGTAAGAAATGTCACCCTGAAACATACCAGATTCACAAAACCGTTGCTGTATTTTACATAACAATAACTAAACACAATGTTCTAATGAAGAACAATTGAGGAAGTAGATTATAAATAATTTCAGCTTAGCAAATGTAAGGGTGGAGGAATTGCAGCAGAGTCATTAAGGATAATCGATAAAGGTTAAAGAAAAACAAGTTGATATAAATAGTCTAATTGATCCTGGAAACGATTTTGAACGATTGAATCACGAAATTTTGAAAGCTGGAGGTAAGTTGGAATTGACAGACCCAAGGAATGTATGTATGAACTACCACGTAAGTATTACAATATATATTTACTAAGGAAATGGTGGAGGATTGCGTAATTGGAAGGAAGTTAGACAAGGATTTGATTCTCTAAAATGTTATTTCACTACTAGAAAAGATTGTTAGGAGGTGTCCATGTAGAAAAGACTATACAATTTACAATAAATACAATATATAATATACAGTAAAATGTAATATACAATACTATACCGGGATTCTAATATTCCATTATTCGAAAACTTGAACTCAGAACTAAATTTTCAAACCGCCCCCAAATCTGAACGCTGATTTGGAATAAGAACCATTTCCCCTGCTGAAACCAAGTTACTTCCCAGACAGTTGTTGTCAAGTGGCACAACTCTAAGAAAGCCCTTGGTTCCAGCTATGTAACTTGATAAACGATTTATATAACATCTCCATTTATAAAGCTAACATCTCCATTATACAAATCGTTAGATGGAGATGTTGGCCGATTTATATAATGGAGGAATTACAGCATGTCAGCTAAGCCAAAATGTTATTGATTACAAGAAGGACGTTACATGAAGAAACTTGTAGTTATTAGTTGTAATATCTTATCAGCGTCGATAAATAAGGTTTCCACTTGTGTTGTTAGGAAAGGAATTTGTACAAGCGGAAGACGTGATTTCTACATGTGGAAACGTTTCCTTAAATAATGCTAGCATTATATGACTACTGACTAAAGGAAGTAAGTTTATTTCCTCAACAAATAATTTTGCCAAAACATTTTATATTTGTTTCCTACAAGTGTTGTGTGTCTTCTTTATCTTGATGCTTTCCTAACGCATTGATTTGTATGGAAAAGTCTCAAGCTCTTTTCATGGAAATGAGCTGCAATTTTAAGATTTTGATTTTACTTAAATCTTATAAAAACCAATTTGAATTTCTTTCGCTTCCTGAAAATTAAATGCTTATATATAATTGAATCGAGCATGGTAAAGCTTATCACTCGATTCAATCGGCATTCGCGTTCCTGTCCGTCTATCAATTTGTCCATATATGTACCGTCTTATGCAAAAATGAACTAAGAGCCAAACTTTGAAAATCCACGTAAATGCGACGATTGGTTCCTGATAAGCATTAGAACGTTTTTCACAATCGAAAAGAGAGGAAAACCAACATCTTTCCCAAAAAAAGAAACATAATTTCACTTTTGATTACGGCTACATTAATGCTGGACATCAACCTTTATACGTAATTTTCTTAAAAGTATAAAAGTGGAGCTTAGTTCATTTTCGCAGGACACGATACATATTGATTTGTACGTCTTTCTATCCGTCTGTTGCACAAAAACTTTCCAACAAAAATTATCCGATTTTAATTAATCTTGGTTTGTGCCTCCCTTCGACTTGCAGTAATAACCTCATTCTGTTAGGTTACAGTTCATCAAGAGCAAGGGCATATAATTAAGTGAAAACTACCTGCATTCTGTTAATTTGAATATATTCATATAAGACACTTTTCTAATACAAATCACGTAAAAACTGTAATTAAGAATATCACCATCATAGCTATTCTACCTATGGCAAAACTTATCACATAGTTTCTTGTGGCAATACAATTCCAAAAGAATGTATGCGGAAATTAACCCTTTCCGGTCTTTTTACAGAGTCCCTGTACTTAGGATTAAAAACATTTAAGAATGAGCGTTGATTTAAGTGTGGTTATATACTTCTAGTTTAAAAACATCTTCCAATATAACATTCGTTTCTAAAGAGTTCAGTTTTGATGTAACATATCGTACATTTCCTTTAAGGTTTTAAAGAAATTCCCTCTGTGTGATATTAAAATCAGTAAAGGATAAATTTATAGGTTTATCCCCCCACCTGATGATAGATTTCGAGTTCTGCGATAATTTTCTTCCAACTTATTCTCTTTTGATACAATGGAGTATTATCTGTAATTTCTTTGACTTTTTTTCGTAATTTCAGTGCTTGGGGTTAGAATAAGTCAACAAAGAGCGGTAAATTTAGCGGTGATGGATTACCCCAACCCTCAATTAAAAATAAGCAAGATATCACTCGAAAAATGTTTGGATTCACAACATATGGCTTATACCTTTGGATACTCCACAATTATTCGCACAACGTGAATTTAAAATCGATCTAAAAGGAGAAGGGGAACATATCAATAACCTGACAGGTTTTATAAAAATATTTTATTTTAATTTTCGTAATTATTTGATTCTGGCACCTTATGAAGTATGTGTTTATTGAAGTATTCACATAGTCCTAACTGCTTTGAGTTACAGTCAATGAAATATGTGGCCTCACATAACGTCCATGATTTTAAAAGAGATTTACTATGGTAACGTTTATAATAACCAATTATTGCCAAGGGATTAATTTCCAATTGTCCTAGTTGCTTGGATCTGGAAATGTTCCTTCACGTTTCTCGATCTTCAGCTTCCTGTTTTAACTCCCAATATTTTCTCTATTGTTCACATCATCGCCAAGTTAAAGGTTATACGAGAGAAAAGTGCAACTTACCAGATCTATATGACATTGGATTACCTTTCGATCTCGAAACAGTTCTGATACGACGTGAAATGCAGTCAGAGTGGTTGTGAATAGTAGCAAGTAGCATATTACATTACTTTGGGTGCATTACATTGTTGAGTTACGTGAGAGAGGATGGAGGTGACAATTTGCTCCGTACTCGTGTCTCCAAAACGGACCACAAATATTCAGTTATGTTTAGGTCCAGGGATTTAACGTACCAGCGGACAAGTAAAACTTTATCCCGATATTTCTCAAACCAATGTGAAAACAGCTCCAGCTGTGTAAATGGGCACATTACTATACTCGAATATAGTGTATCGGCCGGGAACAACATTTAAGCCATCGACACATAGTTCCAAAAAAATGGAGACATAATCATAGTTAGTGGTGCGATGAGTAAGCGTCAGCAAAGAACTTACAGAAAACTACGATATTACATTCCACAACATCACAGATACAGTACAATTTTTTCACCACTGTTTGTCGGAGACACTTAAATCATAGGCCTACTCTTCTTTCGGTATCTGCAACACATAATGAAGGCTCATGGTTTGGAATAATATAAAAGATGACTCATTCGATTACAGGTTTCCGTCTATCAGCAGTCCATTACGTTCGCCGCTTCATGGCGTCGTGGAAAAGTGATATGGTCCGTTATCACTGGGTTTGCCCGTACAACACGACCACAGAATGTCCAAATCATTTAACTCTCGACGGACTGTGATTGTCGACACAAACAGTTGGAAGGGCTCCTTTAGTTCTTTCGTCACTTGCACCCCAATCATATGATGGTTTTGAGTGAGACCCTATTTAATGCTCGGCTAAACTTCTCACTGAAGGTTTATATCGACCATCACTCCTCATCGCTGTCTTGATTTTGCTATGTACTTGTATACCGTCATAACCTAACATACCTGCCATCTTCGTCACGATCTAATCACACCAACAATGTGCATTCATTGGAAATCGGAGAAGTTACCTATTTTATACTATCACCGTCTGCTCAGTTCATTGAGCATTGTCGTTCAACTGCTACTTACGTATTTCGGAATCTTGCATTAAAAAACTATCAATCTGGCGTTGTGGTCACTTCTTGAACGTTGACAACCCATATTTCAGGCGTAGTTTCAAGTCAAGTGTTTCCAATAAATTGATAAGGATTTGTCGGCAGTAAGCCTAATTTCGAAGTATATTTTATGTTTTTATATGTAATATTAGTTATAAAACTAATAAATGATAACAGACCAAGATATTTTCATAGCTCAGTCCTAATATCAATACATACATATGTATTGCTGTGTTCTGAATAGAAATATAGTAATCTTTACCTGAAATTCAACCTATGGTTCATATTAATTCCGTAGTTGGTTGATTGGTTGGATAAAGTTCAATGCGGACGTCTGCGGAGAGGCTATATATTCCAGTTACAATAAGGCAAAACTTTGCAATTGATTTTCCTTATTTCGCACTAGGTTGGATTAATTTCAAAATATTACCCATTTGTTGCTGACTATGTCCTATATGCTATGTTTTATGTAGCTATCGTTTCCAGTTAATGATGAATTTATTTGGGATGACCGGATTTAGAGAATTAAAAAAAGGAAACTCAGGAAAATATCATAATTTGAAAAGCCACCTAGGTTCAATCGTTATTATATCGTTGTTTGTGGCACTGAGGAAGACATATTTGGCTTATTAAAACAGAAGTATCCTAATTAATTTAACTTAACTTTAATTTCAACTCTTAACATGAATCAGGATCAGGACATAGATTGTCACCGTGGGAGACACAGATTCGATTCCCGGCGGGAGCTCATGTAGTTCGTTAATCCGTAGATCCCGTCGCATATAGCCTAGCTGCTGAACGGAACGTTAAACTAAAAATCAATCCAACTTGAATATCATATATTATATAATAAAAGTATAATTTATTTCTAAAGAACTGTAGAAGTTCATAGAAAACGTGTTTGAAACAGTGAATTTATGATTATCCTACTACTCCCGTAGCCACAACACTAACACAAGGGAGGCCTAGATTATTGTGGGGATGCTCATTTGATTTTACCTTACTTTCATATTTATGTCAAGAAACTTCTAAACGTTACAGAAGGGCTGAAGGTAGTTGGAGTAGGGCTCATCCCCCAATCCCCCAGGTCTCTTTTAGGTACAAGCCTCAATCCTAAGTACCTACGAGCCAAAATTTCGACGCTTAACTTTAATAATGGAACATTTGTGCGTTCAGTTTGCATTTGTATCAGTACATCGGACGACTTTCTGAAAAAAGAGAACAATTACGTCTAATGTTACGAAGCGTTTCGTAATATCTCACCCTGTATTTCTACCTCAAAAGTGTGCCCGGAATACTTTTTTTATCAAACGAAATGGAGTCGAACGATGTTCGAATGAAATACCGAAAGTGCATGACAAATATGGCTATAGGTTAAAAGCATGGCATACCGGATGCCCGGCAAGTAAATGGCTCTCTTTCGTTCCACCCAAGTGATTTACCGTGAGATATCTGACTAAAAATGCAAGAAGAATGACATCAACAGAGGAAAATCTTGCAGGATAGAAACCCTCCCACTCGGTCTAGTTGAACATCACGAGACTCCAGCTGAAGAACTGTGACTTATATATGTATGCGGTGTCGCCCTCCCATGCGTTCAACCCGAAATACCGGCAAACAGAACGAGTATTGAAGTCAACTGACAAAAATTGTCTAAACAAATATTAAGAGTGAAAAGGACAATATTCTTGGAGCCATACAAGTTTTGTGTAAGAACCAAGAAAGGTAATCACTGAATTACAATTAAAAGAGTAGTAAATTATTTCCTGATGGTCATTTTAGCCTCTAGAGAAATAAGTATTTTACTGATAAAAACAAAAAAATTAGCTGAAAATCACTGAGTAGTTTTAACAATAAACTAAGGCAAGGCAGGCCAACTGAGGACTCAAACACCATCTTGAGATTGATTCCCTGTCCATCTGGTACGCGCCCGTACTCCATCCACTCTAAAGCTGGGCAATGCATTCGTTTTATTTACTCCAAAAAAATATAAAAAAAAGTATTTCCTTCCAGTGTGCGTACAAGAGAGTGGGAAAAATTTTAGCGAGCTTTTGGATGAGCGATGGATTACACAAGGAGAAAAATGGAAAAACACTTATGTTTATTTTTTTCGAAAATAAGAAAAGCTCCCAAAAGATAATGTAATTCGTAGAACGGCTCCACCCTCTTCCCGGAAGCTATAAACTTGTATAAAGGGCCGGCTTGACCTTGAGAGACGAATCCTTAACCCTCTCACCACTCGAGCTAATAAGAAAAAAACAACTTTTTCTGGTTCACTTATAGAACCATAAAGTAGATATTTGTCGATTGTCTAAGACATAAGTATGGACGAGCGGTGATGGAGATGCCAAAGAGAAGCAAACAACGCCAAATTCAGCATCGGGGATTGCAGGCCGCCATGCCCAACAATAGGGCAATATGGAAATTTTAAAATTTCTCTCTTCCTTGGGAGAGCGTTTTATACTTTGATAAAGTATCTTCTTCGTAAGTGCATCTAAATAGTCAATCCTTGGTCTTCCTCTTCCTGGTTTTCTTCTGACTTTCTCTCTATCCAATCAGAGTGCTGAAGCATGCTGTTTCTTCTTTTTTTCTATTATCTTCATGATCCATCGTCCTTCATTGGTTTCCTTTAGTACGTCTTCATTCCTTTTCCTTTCGGTCCATGATATGCACAGCATTCTGCGCCAAAACCACATTTCAAATGCTTCGAGCTTGGACAGATCAGCTTTTCCGCAAAGCGCCAAACTCCATACTAGGGTCTTAATAAATCGTTTACGAATGTCCAAGACACATTTCTTGATGTACGCAGCAGGATAGCTAGTTTTTCTATTGAATGACAATGTATTCTGCGCTATTCTGAAACTTACGTTTTTTTCACTTCTACCGTCCGAGGATATTGGACTTCCTAATTAGGGGAACGTCTTAAAGTCTTCGATTTTCTCTCCATTTTGCCATACTTTTGCTACTTCCTGTCCTGCTCTTGTGCGCTTTCTCACTTTGGTTTTCTTCTTCTTTATCTTTTTTTCAGCTGGTCATTCAAGTTTGAAAGTGTTTTCTGCAAGTCCTTTTCGTTCTCCGCTATCAGTGCTACGCCATCAGCAAATCTTATTGTGATGAAAACCTAACTATTTACTTTTACGCCTTTCTCGTTTTTATCAAAGAATTCTTTCATAGCCTCTTCTATATAGACGTTGAACAGGAGAGGTAAAAGTCCACATCCTTGCCTCACTCCGTTACTTATCCTTGCTTCCTTCTGATCTCTTCATATAGCAGCTTTTTGGTTCTTGTAAAACTGATATATTGTTCTTCTGTCTCTGTAATCCACTTTCGGATTCCTCAACGCTCTGAACATGATATTCCAATCATAGCTGAACGTAGCTCCACGCAAATTGACTGATCGGCTAGCCCCTTTGTAGTTTTTGGCTAGTGCAGCCCTCGGCGCTGTAGGCTAACGTTTGACCGGCCGACCGGCTGCTGCCTCGCGAAAAACCCACCGAACAACCATTAGCTACTTGCACAAAAATCTAGACTTTCGAAATAAGCATTGCCACTTAATATTATTCAGTTACGACTTGCATGTTAGCATGTTGGTGGTGCCTTGTTTTTTTATGATTCAGTTATGTGCTCCGGCTTTAACCACAAAGAACGAACAGAGGATTAAGCGTTGTTCACAAGTGCTACTAAAAGGTATATGATTGCCTTATTACGGTTATAATCCGTGTACTTCCACGGAACCTTTTCTGCAAGCCTGTTTACCACGTGTCTGTGAAAAGTAAACACATGGTACCACGTGTCTGTTTTAATGAATATTATTGGTCTTCGGTCATTTCTATGCAATTAGTTCTTGTCAAGAACCAATTTCCCGATTATAGGTTAGGGGGGCGCGGTGGCTCAGTGGTAGAGCGTTCACCTCTGGTGCTTGGGGTCCCGGGTTCGATCCCAGACCCCGCCAAGTGAACTTTGTGGTGGACAAACACCGTGCTCGTGGGTTTTCTCGGGGTTCTCCCGTTTCCTCCCACTTTCTTCATTCCACCATTTCACTCATCTCTCATCATCACCGTCTCCTTTAGCCTAACCGGCATAACCGTGGGACGTAAAACTCAAAGATTTCATTTCATTTTTTTTTTCGATTATAGGTTAAGATCCTCCTGATGTCTTGGTCGTTAGAGACGGATGAAGGTAAACGACGAAAGTGACTAGTTGTAGTGACCCGAGTCTCTTACTAGCCAAGCATTTACATCTTCACTTACGAGTGAATTGACTTTCTCCCCGTATATTATACCTGTGGATCCTCTGGGCGAAATAATGGTCGAGAGTAGTTAAATCATGCCAACAGTGCGATAGGTCAGGACCGCTCCCTTTGAGGAAAGAGGAATCGTGTTCAGGGTTTTGGTGCCCTTTTCACCCTCCGTTTACTGGCTTTCTAACAACCCATAGATCATCTCTTTGCATTCCGCCAAAAACAAGAAGGCAAATGTCTAGATCACTGCTTACTGGAGACGTCCCGTCCTTAGTCAGTTTGGAGATGCTAATGATGGAAGAGCTGACCTAAGATCTGCGATATCTCGTAACTTATTACATACTCTTATTAATGTCTTTGATATTACTGAACGTAGAGAAACTGCAGCTACACAAGGAAAACTGTCCAAATTTAAAGACATACACATTGAACAATAGAACAGAAAAGGAAATTTGCACTGTTAATGAAACAGCTGTACCTATCTTACATGATAAATCAAGTGAAAATTGATAAAATGTATAGTTTCAACACAGTCATCCTTATCACCTACCCCTTTTCGAAACTCAAAATGGCATAGTTATAACTACGTTTAAGTCTAATTGATGGATCTACACTGTATATCCACGAATTAACGTCTACAAAGCGAGCACTCAGTGATCACGTCGGGTTTTCCTAGAATAACTTCCTCCTTTATCTAGCAGAGCTGAAAAATATTCAAATAAAATTATAAATGTGTACAAACGTTTATAGAGTTTGTATTTACACAGCAAAAGGTACAACAATGAAATGCGCTATGTGTCATAAACAGTGGCGTATTTACGATTTTGTTTCGGGAAGGGCCTTGCTAACTTTCGGGGGGGGGGGGCTTTGCCTGAAAATGTGAAAATTCTGGAAGATATTTCATATACTTTACTATAGTAAGATTTCGGGGGGGGGGAAGCTTAAGCCCGGAAGCCCCACTAAATACGCCACTTGTCATACGCTACTTGCGCAGAAGCCCTTTATCATCGAACAGTCCCAGTTTTATTTGTACTGCAGCTAAAATAAGGCTTACTGAAATTAAGCTTCTGACGGACTTCGAGTATTACTTGGTAAACATATTGTTTCCATTGTTCTTCATTGTTTGTGAACATTATTTCGCGAGTGGATATTCTTATGCACGTGTTGCAGATGAATTTCGAACGAAATATCCTGATGTTGCAGTGCCTAGCAATTCAACTATTTCAAGATTAATCGCCTGATTTAGAGAATGCGGATCCGTTGCAGACAAGAACAGAATCGAGAGATTGCCCATTTTGACTAATGATAAACTGACTATTGTGCTGCCAAAATGTCTTGAGCCGTGGCAAAAATGCGAACTAATGTTCACACCCTCACACACTCACACATTGAACCAATAAGGGTTCAGCTTTTGCTAAGCGAGAGAAAGCGAGTGGAATTCCTTCAGCCGATAGCAGCGCTTGCTACGGAAGACTAGGAATCAAGTCAATGTGGCATATCTATAATGCTAAAAATAGGATGTAGCGTTTGCCCTCTAGAAACTTGAGGAGACTGTCAGAGCACTCAGATTTTATACCAAGTTGTTCAGAGAGCGAAGAACAGGTTACGTTTCCGTGCATATTATATTCACAGTGTTTAGGAATTGAAGGAGCCGGATAAAGATAAGCTCGTAGTGTACTGTACATTTTTTTTTACTCATTTGTTGGCAACTAAGAATTGTCGTTACCTATTGGTCGTGGGAACCTATCGAGCTTGACAGTTTTCTTCACTGATGAGGCGTGGTTTGACTTTAGTAGCTACGTGAACAGTCAAAGTACTCGAGATCGGTCAACTGAAAACCGAATAAGTTACATAAAACCCCTCTTTCACTCTCAGAGAATTGGAGTTTGGTGTGCCATATCACGTTGTCGTAAAGTAGAATCAGTTTATTTTGAAACTAGTGTGAACATTGTTGTGTACCATTACACAGTTCTTGCGTTTCTTGACAAGGATGAGCATAATCGTTGGTTCCAGCGGACCTGTGCCATATGTCACATATCGAACGACACCATTTAGTTCTTGCGCGATTGCCAGCGTATCATATTTAAAGAATTGGGGTCCCACGTTCACTTGATGCAAGGTACGTTGAATTCTTCCTGTGGGGTACACCATTGTCAGCTTGTTAATGTAAGGCACCTAGTCTGCATGTCCACTAGTATCAATATGCGTTGGATAGTGCAATTTCTATTTAATTCTGCAAACGCCATACTAGTGCTCAGTGGCGTATTTACGATTTTGTTTCGGGAGGGGCTTTGCTAACTTTCGGAAAGGGGTTTGCCTGGAAATGTGAAAATTCTGCAAGAGATTTCATTTACTTTACTATACTAAGTAAGATTTCGGGGGGCTTAAGCCCGGAAGCCACCCCCTAAATACGCGGGAACCGGTCAAAACCCCCACAGCCAAAACCCCCACACTCAAGAAATGTCAAAACGCCCACACAAACGGTCATAACCCCCACACAAATGGACAAATCTCCCAAACGCACGAACGGTCAAAACCCCCACAGCCAAAACCCCCACACTCAAGAAATGTCAAAACGCCCACACGATCGGTCATAAGCCCCACACAAATGGACAAATCTCCCAAATACACGAACGGTCATAACTCCCACAGCCAAAACCCCCACACTGGTAGTCGGTCATAACCTCCAACGGTCATAACTCCCACACAAATGGACAAAACAGCCACACATAGGAACGGTCACAATCCCCACATAAATGGACAAAACCCCCACACAAATGGACAAAACCCCCACACAAATGGACAAAACCCCCACACAAATGGACAAAACTCCCACATGCAGAAATAGTCACAACTGCCACACAAATTGACAAAAACCCCATACTCATGTATTGCCCTTGTACTTTTTAGTAACATTTTTTATTCCACTTAAACTGATGTTGCTTGCAACTATTATTCTTGGGCGTCATAAAGAGCCACAACAAAGACGTGAAATGACGATCATTTCAGAGTGTGGGGGATTTGTCCGATTTTGTGGGAGTTTTGTCCATTTATGTGGGGATTATGACCGTTGCTATGTGTGGCTGTTTTGTCCATTTGTATTGGAGTTATGACCGATTGTGTGGGCGTTTTGACATTTCTTGAGTGTGGGGGTTTTGGCTGTGGGGGTTTTGACCGTTCGTGCGTTTGGGAGATTTGTCCATTTGTGTGGGGGTTATGACCGATCGTGTGGGCGTTTTGACATTTCTTGAGTGTGGGGGTTTTGGCTGTGGGGGTTTTGACCGTTCGTGCGTTTGGGAGATTTGTCCATTTGTGTGGGGGTTATGACCGTTTGTGTGGGTGTTTTGACATTTCTTGAGTGTGGGGGTTTTGGCTGTGGGGGTTTTGACCTAGACCCAAATACGCCACTGCTAGTGCTATGTATTTTCCATCCTCACAGCCAGAGTATACCATTTGATATTATTCAATGCCTTCCGATAAAATTTCTGATGCCTGCAGAATATTTAGAGGTAACATCACAAAATTCGGTACTTACTGGATGAAGATATGCGTTTTTCTTCACGTTCCCAATATTGTGATTTTTTTTTTTTTTTTTTTTTTTTTTTTGCCGGAAAACCCTCAATTCAATATAACATTTAGCTTCCTTAACTTGAAATGTGTTTGATATATTAGGTTTAGAAAACAAACACTAGAAGTGTGTTGAATAGTACCTGGCAGACTATCGAATGAGTTTATTGTTAGAAGGGAAGCACCCACTTAGGAATATTACCACTGAAACAATGAAGTGTCGGACTATGGAATAAAAGTGTCGATAGTTCAATCGTATTATCGGAAACTTATTCGATAGGGAAAAATATTTGATAGTGTCCATCACTAATAAGGTTTGACTTGATGCAACTCATATGCCCTGAAATTTTGGGCACTAACAATATATCGTGCTCCAAAGCCTCACTACTTTTTAACTACCTGATATACTACTCCACTCATATTTAGGGCTGCTTACGATACAATAGTTAAAGTCATGTTGTTTTGAAAATGTGTCATAAAGTCAATGTGTCGTTTCGAAAGGAGTGTTGGTTTCTATTGGAAATATTTTGTCCATTTTCCGGCCAAAACTACACTGAGAAAAAGAATTGTAGGTGGCCTGCTTAAAAAGGTAGGTTACATGCATAATTGCTGTAGTTTTTGGATTTAATGTACAGCAGGCGTATAACTGAAAACGCATGTTTTATAATACTTTCTGAATAAGTGTTCCATCTATACGTACTTTCCATATGAAACAATATAGGCAGACTGGATCTCACATACAAATGGACGTATATAGCATATAGCTGAGGAATGTAACATATGTATATGTATGTGATATACAGAAAACTGTTAGATGTTAGACATGCTGCAACAGCAAGATGTAACATCTAAGGGCAGTGCGTATGTAGCATACGGATAACGTATGCTCCACACTGATTTCTGTAGTAAACAAGAGGATTCCGTATATTTGTGCAATATACCATGACCGGAGAAAGAATTTTTCTCAGTGTAATAACAATGACTTACTTCCGTACATCATCACACGCAACCACTCTTTACAGTAAGCACTAATGATGTACGACACTAACTTAAATTAAACACGACAATTCCTTATGATTATTATAATATCATAAACATACACACACACACACGCGTTCTCTTTCTCTCTCTCTCAAATTCTCTCGTATCTGAAATACATTCTATAACATTACTTCAGACTCTCATTAAAAATTATATTGCGTCTCTTTTCCTGAACCTAACTTATCTCAATATTTACTCTGGTCTTTCCTCATCTCTTCCAATGTTTCTTTTACCTTTTCCATCTTAATATAAGGTGTCTGGGTTCGGGTGTAGTTAAATTTACATTGAAGTTGCACCATACGGTTGTGACGTAATGTCACATGGTAATTAGTCCACTCTGCACACACAACTTTATTGATGAAAACGTTATTTACTGGTACTTACGTTACGAAACAAATCTGAGCGAGCGTCTATCGAAGGCGATTAGAAGTCCCGCAGGGCTAGTTTCATTTCACCTTTGCTCCCCATGATAATATCAAGTAACATTACGTCGCATTCGGGTGGTGTAAATCCGATGTAAATCTAACCTCAGCCGTGTAGTTCAAGTATTTCGTCTACTTGAGTTGAAAAATACTATTATAGAAGTCGCAGCTGTAATTAGCCAAGTCGACAATATCGCTAAATTATTGTAATGTGAAATTGATTTTCAAGAAGGCCTGTCCAAAATGGACAAATTGTTGGTTAAAAGTATACTTACATTTTACTGTTTAAAATGTAAAATAGAGGAATAAACGGCGCCAAATATAATTATTTTTTTTAAATAATTTTATTAAAGTAAAGTTGGTCTAAAGTAAAAATCTTAAAAACTAAAAAAGTAATAAAAGAGTGAGAGCAAAGCTTTCGCATACTTAACTTGTTGGTCGCTATCTTGATCCCCCAAAATAAGCTGCCATCATCTGAACACTACGAAAAAAAAAAAAAAAAAACCTCTTTTTCAAATGTTACATAAGTTTGCCAGTGCTTTGAACACAAAATTAAAAATGAAGTGAAATCTTTAAGTTTTACGTCCCACGATTATGTCGGTTAGGCTAAAGGAGACGGTGATGATGAGAAATGAATAACATGGTGGAATGAAGAATGTGTGAGGAAATGTTTGAACCCCGAGAAAATCCAGAGGCGCGGTGTTTGTCCACCACAAAGTCCACACGG
This sequence comes from Thermobia domestica, assembly GCF_964235325.1. Taxonomy (NCBI): domain Eukaryota; kingdom Metazoa; phylum Arthropoda; class Insecta; order Zygentoma; family Lepismatidae; genus Thermobia; species Thermobia domestica. The sequence goes on from NC_137454.1 coordinate 376,161,894, forward strand.
TGCGATCTGGGATCGAACCAGGGACCCCAAGCACAGAAGGTGCTCTGCCACTGAAAAACAAAACTTTCTGCCCGCTGAATGGAGATGGTCACTTGGATTTTAGAGCGAAATTTGAACCTGTGAGACGTAAGTTCGGAGGAAAGACGTAATTGTACATTGAATCTTTTTTAATAAAACCTTAATTGTATACTATAATCACGTTTTTAAGAACGGTAAAATTTTCCAAGATACGAATTCCTCTACAGACACTTATAATACTTTTTATATTGAGTGTTCTAAAAATCTTGCTCATGGACAACAGAGCGGGATTTTTTAAGTCAAAAAGGGAAAACGCTATATACCCTCCGGGGCCTCCTTCAGCCGCCATGGGGAATCAAAATTTCTCTATTTGGCAACGTCGCAGATAATTTGTAGACACTAGCTTTGCTCTACGAATCCATCAAGAAGTTACATCTACTGTTACACTTATAAGTGATGCTAGTGTCAAGATCTATCGACTTTGGCTGCCAATTCGAGAGAAACAATGTAACTATTTGATAAATTTGTAGATCTATTCTACTTTTACTTATCTGCGATGTTACTACATAGGGCAATTCGCGTCTCCAGGGGAGGACCCGAAAGATATGCAAATATATATATTTTTTCGCTTTATTTTCACCTGCAGAATAGCATTCTGTGTTCCGTGGGTGCCATTTTTAGAATAGAAAATGTCCGATGGGAATTGTCTGTCTGTGTACGTACGGATAGACAAATAGATGAACGAACGTTAAAAATTGTTATCATATTTGAACCCTGAAATGTTGGGCATTTATTTGAATCTCGAATCTTGTATTTCACTCGTTCAGAACAATTCTTATTTTCGTATGTTTGGAAAACGAAATGAAATCTTTCAGTGTGACGTCCAACGTTTATGTCCTTTAGACTAAAGAAAACGATGATTGAGGCAAGAGAATGATGGTGGAAGAATTGATGGAATCAAAATGTTGGAGGAAACAGGAGTACCCTAAGAAAACCCAAGAACACGATGTTGTCCACCACAAACTTGCGTAAAGGGGATCGAACCAGGAACTTCCGTACTAGAGGTACGCGCTCTATTACTAAGTCACGCGCGCTCTTTCACTTTCGACCGCGGTGTCTTCTTTTAATCGTATCATCAATCGAAAGTAGGATGAAGTGATGCTTCTAGTTTCACGACCCACGACTTTGCTCTTTAGACTAAAGAACATGGACATTAATGAAATAAATGATTATAATATGTATGGAATGAGAATGTGGAAGGTGCCTACAAAACTCATGGGCAAGATGTTGTTCCCCATAACTTTGCCTGAATGGGGATGGAAAAGGGGATCACTCGCAACCGATCTGAAGCTCTACAACTGAGCCGGTCCCATTACGCAGACTAGGGCCATGCTTAAACGGTTCAAAATTTAAAAACTAAAAAAATTACAATATTTCTAGCTTAAAACTAAGAAAAACATCAAGAGAAAAATAAAGGATCTCGTGCGTTTGACAGAATCGCCATACACTTCGGAATTGTGCAGTAACAAGTACAAAAAATTCTATATTCACGTTGAACCGACCCGAATCTACGAAGGAATGATACAACTGTGTAGAAGATCGTTATTGAATTCTCTGTCTCCCTGTGTGTGTGAGTGTTTGTCTGTCTCCGTTATTTGCGTTTTAAAAAAATGAGCCCTGCATTCGATAGAGCATCAAAAACTGAGAAAGGGATGAAATTTTTCGCCTCACTCTTACCGTTCCCGAGACATTGTCCAAAAAACGACCAATTTCCGGATATTTAATGAGCCATTTCTCGGGAACCTGAAGTTATAGAGAGATTATATTGATGTTAGTCAATACCTAAGAGGATGATGAACATTTTGGTACCAAATAGTAACCAGTGGCCACTGTCAAACTGGGTGGCCAGTTGGAGAGTGGCCACCAGTTAATATTGGTCAAAAAGTTCCAATTTCGGTAGATATAACGAGCCATATCTCAGGAACCGTAGAGCTCGTCCGTGGCTAAGCGGTTTGCGTACGCGCCTTTGGCGTGGGATACCCGGGTTCGATTCAAGGTGGGAGCTCATGTGGTTCGAGTTCCACGTTAATTAGTAGATACCGTCTCATATAGCCTTGCTGGTGAAAGGGGTGTTAAACTCAACTCAACTCGGGAACAGTAAATCATTGAGAGATGATTTTTCGCGAATTTTTGCGAGAAACAGAAGGAGGTACCGATAAAAAATTCACTTTTACAAGTAGAAACAATGACATTTATCATTCCCACTCCATCTACATTCTCTTTATGTTCGTCCTGGCAATGCTCTTGGAGCATTCTCAACTGGTTTAATTTAGGAACAAGGAGTTTGAAAAAGGAACGAAAGGAGGCGATGGAATTGTAAACGGCGCTGATGGCAAAAGTGTTCAGGAGCGGCGAACTATTGAATGCGACCCTAAAACTCGCGCCGAAGTCTTAAATGCATTCTTTATCTCCTCCCCCTAAATCGAAGATAAAGTATTACAATAGTCCCTGATTATAATTCGTGCTGTTCAACCTCTAAAGTCTTTAGTTTCAATAAGCTAAGCCTCATTTGTCTATGCATTCTCTTAAAAGGAAGCAAACTGCTACAGTAGGCATCCTTTCTAAATAAAGTTAAACATGTAAAAGTATATAGGCCTCTCTCTCTCTATATATATATATATTTAGAAAGGACTTCAAAGAAGAGAAACAGAAAATATTTTATCTTTTTCTGTCTTTTATCTCGGTTGCCATTCTGATGGATGTTCCTGTGCATCTTATGAGCATTTCACGGTCAGTTTGGAAGATTACCAACTTCTAGGAATCAGCGTAAACTCAGAAACAAGAAGGGTGCCCCTGCTTTCGTCTTTTGACTTTCCTCGGTTGAAGGTGAACAAGCACCAAACATATTATTACTGCAATAAGAGAGAAACAAGTAAGTGAGTATGATTTTCTTTTATTTTGTAAAATACATAATTCACTCAAAAGAAAATTACAACTTCTCTTTTTAAACTGCAGTGCAGGCGAGCAGTTTCGAAACTTTACAATGCCCGCAGCTAACATCTGAGGCCTCTCCACGACAAATAGTTCACAAATGCATAACTCCCAATTGTTTTGTTCACTATAACACTTGAGTAGCGATTAAAATTTCAAAGATACGCATTCTTAGTTTTTGTTGAGAAAATAAGTTCAGATCAATTTAATAAGGGTCAGATCCAGAACTTTATCGGAAGAGGAAGGAAGTAGATTCGTAGATAATTTTGGTTTATTTTCCCAATGTTTACATGTGACGTGATATTCTCTTTCTACAACTAAGTTCGACTTCGAATATCATCTTTCTAGTTCCATTATCCAACAAAATTTGGTATCTATTACATAGAAATGAAAAGATTATTGTATCTGATCGCATAACAGAAAAACGCATGAAGTGCTTGAATATTTTTTTTTAGGTCGAGTTATCACCTACGTCGAACTAGTCTTTGATCGAGTTGTTTTGATTAAAATTATTAAAAACACAACCATTTCAAATTGATACAATAACAACTAGATACGGTAGAAGGTGAAAGAGGGAGAGAAGAAGAGATTTAACTAAAGGAATTGGAATGAGCGGTTCCCTTTGTTATTCTTGTTCCTTGATGAGTCGTAGTCGTGAGGAACGATGACATAAATTTTCAGAGTACTTGTTCTATTTCCTGACTAGCTATTAAAGAACCAAACGGAGTTGAAATTGGATTATTTATCCCGTCAAATTTGTCAGGGGTGATGAATGGAATACTGAAGTAGCTCGATGATAATTCCCAGTAGATGGTCTAAGATTCCCTTATGTTTTTTTTCTGCTGCTTTGAACTCTCAGCTATCGAAGATCTGGATGGCCAGAAAACAGCTTCTGTCTCCAATAAAATCTAGATGCTTCTGTCAAAGATTTCACTTTCTATTCACGACTACTCACTTGAGAATTGTTTCCTATAATTTTGTTAAGAATTGAGTTGTGTTGATTTTGAGTTTAACGTCCCTCAAGGCTATAAGAGACGGGCCCTACTGATTAACGTGGAATCCGCACCACATGAGCTACTACCGGGAAACAGACCCGGGTCTTCCACGCAAAGGCGCGTACGCTAACCGCTTAGCCACGAAAGAGCTCAGTTTTGTTAAGAAAGGGCAATAACTTAGGATATCATTCAAGTTGAAGATGGATGCAACATAAAAGAATGTGTTATGATGATAAATGAACATTAATATTTCATTCATTACATAATTTACATAATGACAAAGCGAATATAATGATTCTACAAAAATATTTGTCTAACAATGTAAATGTGCAGCGAAATATTCTATCAAGCTGAATTGATGAATTAAATTGGATTTAAAATGATTTGATTTTAAGAATTATTTAAATAGTCAAATGAATTATAATTGTAAGAGCTTTTGTTTATTTCTCAATATAACAAAATACTACACGTCCTTGTGGGGTACTGCATACAACTGATGAAATTATTTCCAGAAGAAAGAGATACACTTTTTGGGGGGATTAATGTAATGCAGACTACCTGAACCTACGCTCTCTCCACAGCGCATCATTCACATATGAGCATAAATATCCTTGTCATTCCTCACAACATCTGTACATCCCTCTTTACACACACAAGTGACAGACATCTTGATTTTTTTTTAATTGCAAGGGGTACCATAAATGGGAGATTTTTTCGATTAATATTTCAATATCTCGCACGGTTTTCAAGATTAAGACTACTTCCGGTTGAAGTTTCTAATTCATTTATGATCAGTGTCTTCTTTTTGAATGAAGTATGTAATAAACAAATACATTACATACAAAATTTATAATTATACGTTTAAAAAAATACTTCAATTGTAATATAGAAATAACGGCTACGTTTTTTTTTAAAATTGAATTAAAACTGGACAGTCTAAACAAAATTTGGAAACCACCAGCGAAAATGGCACGTTTCTAACACTTGTGGTTTCCGATATCCAACTGTCGAAATGATTGTAGACAAACATATAAACCTAAGATTTTAATATATAGATGACAATTTTTAATTGCAAGCTACTTACATGATTTTTTTAATGTTCTAACACCAGTTAATTACGTTACTAGTTCCTCTTCTGTTGAGTGGAATCAAAATTGCAGATGCTGATGTCAACTTGCTTCTTCGCTTTTTAATTCAAGGAGTTGACCTTGTAAACTTGTCTCTCCTCTGAAAATAAGCGTTAAAATTGCCTTCGGGAAGTCTTCTAGAAACACTAATAGATGGCACAAACAATACAAAAATGAGTTTACATCTCTTCCCTCCCTTTGCTTTTTTTTAATGTTAAACATAGCTCTAAATGTGTTTGTTATCATTTGATTGTTTTATGTTGAAGAGGAAATGCAGGGAAGTTTAACATTTACATCTTGCCATAACACATTATGCTGTTTTCAAATTAACTGTAACACTATTACTATTCAATCGTAAGAATGGTTTGTAACTTTTTATATTGAATACTAGCTGAACCTGCGCTCTCTACACAGAACATCATACACATATGAGCATAAATCTATTTCTCATTCATCGCAACATCTGTACATGTCCCTTTACAGACAAAAGTGAAAGACGTTTTGATTTTAAAAAATCGGGAAGGGTATCATAAAAGAAAGATTTTTTCGATTATTTTTTCTCAATATCTCGCACCGTTTGCAAGATTTGAGTCTACTTCCGGTTGGAGTTTCATGCATGACCAGTGTTTTATATCTTCTTGCATGTAGTATGTAATAAGCTAATACAATACATACATAATTAATTATAATGACAGTTATATTGTTGGTGTTCATTGGGCAAAACACTCAAAAAATAAAGATTCATCTTAGACTGGAGAAATGGTTATTCTTCCTTTTTCATTATTATTTGGCCATGAAACACATGCCTGAGACATAGGCAATTCCTATATACAACAGTGTGGTGTTGGAATGTATAACGCGTAGGATATTATGCTTTAGTTGTTTTAATTCAACGTTTCCAGTGTACCCAAAAAATGTAATAAAGAAATCATGACTATGTTTTTTCTTAATATTGAATTAGAACTGTACAATATACGCAAAATATCCAATCGATCAGTGAAAAAGTCATCTTTCTAGAGCCTGTAGTTTGCGAGATCTCATTGTCGAAAGGATTGACCGAAAACATAAACGTTCACAACATATAGTTTAAAAGAACTCGTAAGATGGAAGCACAATTCACGTGCATTGATTTTAGAGAAGGCTTATTAAAATACAAAGGCTTTGAACAATAATTTTGTATCATAAACTTTCTGAAAAAGATCTAGTTAACTAATTTATTTAAAGTACACATACTTAAAATGTTTGTCTCTGTTAAACGTGAAATCAACATAACCGTAAATGAAAGATTTGAAAGCCAAAGTTATAGGTTGGAGCTCAGGCAGACAGCGTTGAGTGGCTGTTGGCTTTCATCCTTCCATTAGTCATCGCCAATACCACCCTGCCTTATATAACATACCGGAGCACCTCATTATCACCCTCTATTTTCACTCCCTTTATGTCACTATAGCCACCATATATGTGCGCCCTGGACACCCAATCCCCCTCTCCTTTTTTCAGTATATCTCTAATAACTTTAAATATTATATCATTATGGCAGATATTAATATTCATAGCCGTTCAGATAACCAGAAACAACGTTTCCTTAACTTCATCACCAGTCATACCACAGGCCATATCTTTGACATACCAAAACCTACCCGACCTATCACTGAAACCACACCAGACGTAGTGATTTCATCTGTCAACCTTTCCCAACGATGTACTCTCGAGGTACTAGATTCCATTGGTAGCAATCATCTACCCATCAAACTTCACATTGATCAACCACAGCCTCATAGTCCTCGCACCTTACCAGAATCTCGACGACCAGAATGTCCCACGTTTTGACCAAGCAAAATGGGAACATTATCGCTCAACAATCACTGCCGATTTAGCCAATCTTGAGCCGCCTACCACAGAAGATGCTCTGTATAATTGCATTTCTGATATCACCTACTCTATCCGTCATGCGTCCGAACTTCATATACCAACCACTGAAATCTCCCGGTTCCAACCACGCCTACCACCAAGTTATCTACCTCTTATACACCGCTCCCGCGCATTTTTCCGAGAGTTTCAGCGCACTGGGAACTTGGAAGCACTGCAGCATCATCGCAAACTCCAGCGCACAGTCCGAAACTATGTTAAGGCATATAAACTCCGGACCTGGGTCAAGACTTGCAACACCTTGGCAGAAACTTCGCACCCAACTAAGTACTGGAAACGCTTTAATCTGCTGACGGGCAAGCTAACCAGGACGCCTTATCCATTGCTTATTAATGACTGTCCGCTACAAACAGATGAAGATAAAGCCAACGCTTTTGCCGACCACCTGCAAACTACATTCACTCCTTTTTCACCAGACTTTCCCCGGAGGCATCCCACGGACATCTTGAACCTATCAGCACCTTACTTACAACCGAGTGAAACTCATAGTCTTCCCGACAATAATCCTCTCACCGCTCCTATCTCTACTGACGATATTTCGTCTGTCGTGAATCGCAAGCGTAATACAGCTCCTGGTTTGGATCGGATAACTTATCGCCACATCAAAGAAGCACCTTACTGTCTTCTTCTTCTTCTTTCTTATGTCTATACATTTATACTTCGTACCGGCTACTTCCCCTCAGACTGGAAAACATCCTCTACTTTAATGTTTCTGAAACCTAACAAACCTCCAGATTCTGTTGCATCTTACCGTCCAATACAGCTAACCTCCGTATTTAGCAAGATTCTCGAGCGCATCATCGTCGCCAGACTTCATCTCCATCTCTCTACCCATAATTTGCTTCCTGTGCATCAGGCCGGATTTAGACCTAATTTTAGCATCAACGATCAACTGCTCAGACTCTTAAATCTCATTACCAATCATTATAATACTGCTCGACCGTCTTGTCTCATCCTTTTCGATCTCGAAAAAGCTTTTGATAAAGTTTGGCATTTAGCTCTTCTGTTCAAACTACACCGCTTCCGACTTCCGCTTTCTTATCTCCGATTCATATTTCACTTTCTTTCTAACCGCCTCTCTTATGTAACCATCAATAGCTCCTTCTCTCATCCGATTTTTATTCACTCTGGTGTACCCCAAGGCTCTGCTCTCTCACCCCTACTATATCTTCTGTTTGTAGCTGACATGCCGGCACTTCCTCTCAATGTGCACACTTTCCAATATGCTGATGACACTGCTTTTCTCTGTACAGCCCGAACCATTCAACAGATTAACTCCTCTCTCAGCATAGCAATTGACTCCTTCTTTCGATGGTGCAATAAGTGGCGACTTCACATAAACTCCACTAAGACGCAGGCAATTGTCTTTATTCCACCTCGCAAGCGCTCTCGAGTACAGAAAAATCCGAATCTCCTTAACATCAGTGTCGACGGTACACGAATTCAACCCACTAAACAGGTCACTTACCTCGGTCTCACTATCGACCATCATCTAACTTGGCGCCCACATCTTAAAGAAATCACCCGCAAGGCCTATAATTGTTTAAACCTTCTTAAACGTCTTATAGGTACCACATGGGGATTACAGCCTTCTACAGTACTCAATACCTACAAGGTATTTTTGCGCCCCGTCTTAACATATGGACATCCCGCCTGGGTTAGTGCCTTACCTTACTTCTACAACAAATTAAAAGTGCTCGAACGACATGCTTTTCGTCTAGCATACCGAATCAAGCTTCCGAGTCCAACGCAGGAGTTGTATGACCGCATAACGTTTCCTACCCTACTTTATCACATCGAAAAATTAAGGCTCAAGTTCATAACTACCCGCTTTCAGCAACGGCACCCTCTACTTGTGGACACGATGGATATCGATCGCAACTACGATCTGGGTTATAATTTCATCACCTGTCCTTTATCTCTGCTCTTCTCCCTTTATCTCAAAACTCTTCCACCTGATCACCCCGACCATTTTGTCGCATCTGCCTATTCTTCCGATCATCTTCCCCATCATGTTTCACCCACATTTACTGCACTGTAAATCCATTATACTAACAGGGCTTCACATGTCTTCATCACTGTCCAGAGTAGCCCCTGGACAAGAAGATAACCAGCATTCGTCTTTTTAACAACCTGTTTGTGTTTGTCCTGTGAAGTGCACCTCACCATCATCTTTTCCTGCCCTTATGATTATGATCACAAGATCATAATGTCTGATGAATACTATAATAAAATGAAATAAAGTTGAAATATAATAAAGTGTTACTTAAATACATGATGTTCCAGTTCTCCTACATCCCATAGACCAGCTCCAATCTCCTTACTACCCCAATACTTTCAGCACTCACCCCGGATAGAGGGCGTAACCCTCGCAAGGGAGCTAGCCTTCGGCTAGCAAAAAAAAAGACAGCGTTTAGACGTCAGCCAAGAAATGAAGCAAAACACTCAGGTCGCCCTCCCCCCCAAGAAGCAGTGATCCACATACCAACCAAGTGCCTCCCGTCAGGAAACCACCCGCAGGACCGGAAACAAGCCTTGCGAAACAACTAAAAGCTATGAGTTTTAGTAATTTAGGCTCTGTTCAACGCCGCAGAACAACCCGTCAGGCTAAATTGGTTCCTATGAGTCTCGAGGAACTCCACGCCCTCACGGCTCAAACCACTTCTACCCCTCACATGAACGAAACAGCTGACAGTGCAACCGTCCACGCGGATGCCCCCCAGATCCAAGATCAGTCCATCGAGATGGCAGGGTCCAGTGATGAAGAATACGACCCTACCGATAGCGCAGGAGAGTTCCAACACCCCAAGAAGAAAGCAAAAAGAAGACCAGAAAGTAGCATTACGCCACTTGTTGAATTCAGGAACTCTTTCTCGGCGCTGGACACCACCAACGACCCATCCAACGCTGGGGGTGGTCAAACACCCACCGAATATGAAGAAGAAAATCCGGAGGACACCGTCCGCAGCAGGAAGATACCCCCTCCCACTTCATATATGACGTCAAGAAAAGACATACATTCATAAAAACGCTAACCGCAAACTGCAAGGATCCCTACAAAATTCTGCAACCGAGTGCATACATAAAAATCCACTGCACCACCTGGCGCGACTTTGAAATGATGGAAGCCTTCTGCATCCAGACCGGACAATCATTTGCCACAGAACTTCCGAAACAAACACGCCCAATCAAAGTAGTCATCCGGAAGATGCCAACTCGACGCTATTCCTTCTTACTTTACCCAAGGACCCAACGAACAACAAGATTTACGATCTCAAGTACCTTCTTAGTTACAGAGTGGCAGTGGAACCCTACAAGGGTCAGTCAATTCTCCAATGCTACCGATGCCAACGAGTAGGGCACACCACGCAAACATGCAGGGCGACCCCTCGCTGCATCAAATGCGAAGAATCAGATCTCTCCACGGAATGTCTGAAGAAAACGAGGGACACTCCGGCAAAATGTTGTAACTGCGGAGGCGAACACCCCGCCAACTACATGGGCTGTCCCACGCTCAAGGCGGCCAAAGCCAAGAGGAAACAGCCAACCCAACCACCAGCTAAGTCGGACTCTCCCTCAAAATCTGATACCAGCCGCAGAAGAAACAACGCTACATCTTACGCAGGAGCAGTCACGCCGGAAGACAAGAACAACACCAACCAGAAAACCAGGAGGCCCCCCAACCAAGAAACAAAGCAAAATCAAACAACCCAGGACAACTCCCAATCCAGAGAAGAAGACACCGAGGACAAACGCACTGAACCATCATTGGCAGACACATTCAAAGAGATCCGAGAACTCTTCTCGGGCCTCAATCTCCGTTCAATGCTAGAAAAGCTGCGAGTAGGACTCCGGAAGGTGAAAGAAACGACAGACCCACTAAGCAAAATCACCATCATGTTTGAGGTAGTCGCGTCCATCCTTGACGATGGCACCGACTAAAAGAAGAATCAACAGACAAGTCAAAGTGCTGCACTGGAACGTAGAAGGAATCCAAAAGAAGAAGAACAACCTGGAGGACTTTCTCCGCAGAGAAGAAGTGGACATAGCCCTATTGTCCGAGACCCACCTAAAACCACACCTTACCCTAAAAATCCGCAACTACTCCACCATCCGTACCGACCGTCCCGACCGACCCCTTGGAGGAACAGCAATTCTAATCAAAGACAGTATCCCGTACGACCCTCTCCCTCTACCACCTCTACAATCCCTGGAAGCTACAGGGATCAGCCTCCACTCAGCTAATGGACCGATAATAATAATAGCAGCCTACAAGCCTCACAACAACAACCTCAACGCAACAGATCTGCAAGCCCTGCGACAGCTAGGACACCGGATTCTACTAGGGGGAGACCTCAACAGTAAACATCCGGCGTGGAACTCCAATGTGTCAAACGCAAACGGAAGGATCCTCCACCACGCTCTCACCACCATAGACTTCACTCCCACGGCTCCAACGGAACCCACGCATTATCCAAGAAACGGCGGGATGCCTGATGTACTGGACATGGTACTGACAGCGAACCTGGCAATCCTAGGTGTACCTCAGGTTATCCACGGCCTCGACTCGGATCATCTACCCGTTCTACAAACGATCGCAATCAGCTACCACTTCACAACTCGAACCCTTCCAACTCTGCGCACAACAGACTGGGACCACTACAGATCCTTGCTCAGCGACATGTTAGATCCACGCCGGATAATTGAAACAACGGAAGACATAGAGGCCACCACTGCGTCCCTGACCGCAGCCATCAACTCAGCCATAGCCATCGCCTCAACCACCTCAACAACGACTCATCCATCACACCAGACCACTCCAGAAGAACGACGCACCTCAGCCTTGATCCACTTGAAGCGTTGGGCCCGGAAGCAGTGGCAACGTACCAGAATTCCCCAGTTCAAAACACTTTGGAACCACCTAGTATCCAGAGTCAGGAAAAGGCTCCTTCGAATCAAAATCAGAAACTGGAATCTCCACCTCCAGGAGCTAGATGCACCCAGCAGGCAATTCTGGAAGTTAGTGAAAAACATCACAAGACCAGAAGCAAACTCCAGAACACTCACACTTCAAACTCCACAAGGAACAATACACGAACCGGAAGAACAGGCAGAACTTTTCGCCCAGACCCTGGAAACCACCTTCCAGATCAACGCTACCAACACGCCAGCAACCACCACTGCAGCAGTACATAGATCCTACCACCTCTCCCGAATAGAAGACCCACCTCCTCCAGAAGCCCTCACAACACCGCGGGAGATACAAGCAATCATCAAGAGGATCAATGCACACCGGGCTCCAGGTCAAGACCGAGTGACGCCGCAAGCACTGAAGCACCTCCCGAGAAAGGCCCTGGTCCTACTCTGTAAGTTGTAAACGCCATTATGAGAACCGGACACTACCCAGAAGCCTGGAAAGAAGCAAAAGTCATAATGCTGGCCAAACCAGGAAAGAAAAGATCAAACCCGGCCAACTACCGCCCTATCAGCCTGCTCTCGCATACCAGCAAGGTGTTTGAAAGAGTTCTGCAGAGCAGACTTCAGCAATTCATAGAAGATCATGACATCATCCCGGACCACCAGTTCGGCTTCAGGAAAGGACACTGCGCGGATCAGCAGCTGGTACGGGTGGTAGAGAAGATATGTGACAGATTCAACGAGGGAGGCCACACCTTGGGGCTTTTTCTCGACATAGAAAAAGCATTCGACAAGGTGTGGCACGAAGGCCTCTTTCACAAGATGATGCTCCAGGGCACTCCGCACTACCTTCTGAGAATCATCAAATCCTTTCTTCAAGGAAGAACCTTTCGTGTTGCCCATGCAGGACACCTAACACCCTCCAGACCTATCCTAGCAGGAGTCCCCCAAGGATCCTGCCTATCCCCAACCCTCTACGCCATGTACACGGCGGACATTCCCACAACCCCCAACACAGCGGTAGCAACATTCGCAGGCGACACGGCAATCTTTGCCAGCCATGGAAACATCAGATACGCTGAACTATACCTCAGACGACACGCCGAACTTCTCCACCGATGGTCTGAAGAGTGGAAGATCAAAGTCAGCGAACAGAAGACCTCAGTAGTAAACTTCACAAGAAACAGAAGAAGGGTTCACGTCAGGATCACCATGGCTGGAACACCCCTCCAGAACCGAGATGATGCCAAATACCTCGGAATAATACTGGACAGGAAACTTACATTTGCTCACCACATACATTCCATCGCCAAGAAAGCCAGTCAACGCCATCAAGCCTTGCTACCGCTACTCCTCTCCCCATCCCTCACCCTGAAAACCAAACGCCATATATATCAGATGATGATTCGTCCCATCCTGATGTATGCCCACCCTGCATGGCAACACGCAGCAAAAACGCACCTCAGCCAACTACAAGTCATCCAGAACAGAGTAGCCAGGGCTATCACTGGACACTCGAGAGACACTCGCCTCGAGCAAATACATGAAGATTTGGAACTCCCATTTCTACATGACTACAGAATTCACAGATCAGCCAACTTCTGGAGGACAATCAGAGCCTCGCCACACCAACACATAGCCACCATAGGAACGGCCAACCCAAGAAGACGAACTTACAAGATGCCGCACCCCTAAAACGCACAACCACTAAACTGACATAGGAACAGCAAAAGAGGAGCGCGACAGTTGCGTCCTCTCTCACAACAAATACGCACGCAAAACAAACGACTGTCAACAACACAAATGGAAGGCAAGGGCCCAAGCCCGGTACTTAAATCAACCACAAAAACCGCCAAGAAATCTCTGCTCTGCTCTGCTCTGCTCTTTTTAATTGCTATTGTAGCATTTTAATAGATAGATAGAAATCTATTATTGCCAGTTATTTAGAGCCATAATTTACTTCTCGTGAAACCAGAGGAACATAAAGATTGAGGCAAAGACGAACCTACCACTGTCGAAAAGATAATAAGAATAACCATGTCACTGTCGATGCGTTGGCCAATGTCACTTCCGATTGAACGTTTCTTCGTACTCTGCCAACACTACTACGATTATACATATATAGGGTGTCTCAAAGAAAACACTGGATTTGAAGCTACTGTAAATGGAATTTATTGATTTGAAAGAAGCAAACAAAACACACCATTCTCTGCAGAAGATGTTGAGTTTTAAATCTGAAACACAATATCAGGCATATGATTCCCACCTAGTAGCTCTATATGGGATAGTTCGGTTCATGAAATTAACCACCATGAAATTAATCACATTTCCCCATCAACTTTGCCGAGGTCGACTCGAATTTCTTGTCTGATTCGTGGTGTGTTCTTGTAAACTCGCGACAAGCGTAATCATATAGGAAAAAGTCATAAGATGTCAAGTCAGCTCACAAATCGAGGTGGACACGTTTAGTCTCCTCGTAACGAGGTTAGTGTGTCCGGGAACGTTCCACACAGCAGAGCAATTGTGTGTCCTGAAGTGTGGCAAGTTGAGCCGTCTTGTTGGAACCATAAATTGTCGATGTCTATTTGATCTAAACAGCAATAACGGAGAGCAGTTAGCATCGCAGGATAATGAAATTCATTCACCATGACATCCCTTCCTTGTTCATCTTTGAAAAAGTAAGGACCGATTAAGCCCCCACTCCAAATCCCACACGAATCCGCAATTCACTGAGGATGCATGTCTGTCTCGTGAATTACTCTTGGATTCTCTGATCCCCATATTCGGCAATTATGCTTATTCAGACAGCCGCTTAAATGTAGATGAGCTTCATCTACGTAAATGATACACTTTATGAAACCATTGCTCTCTCGTTCCTTTTGTACTGCACCAATTGCTGTTGTTTTCCATGATACGCTGGTTTATGTTCCTGTGTTAATTCTGTACGGGTGTAAGTGTAAATGTTTTGTTAATATTATGTGCATTGTTGTTAGACATATACGCCTTTCTTGAGTATGACGGCGATTTGATTATCCCGGACTCATAGTAAACTCATAAAACAAAATCATGCACAACAGCATTTGCCTCACTAAGGCCACTTCGAGGGCGTACAGAGCTTTCAATGTCTACTGTTGAACCGGTTTCCTTTTCTCAAATTTCTTGATGAACTTACGAACAGTGGATTCAGTTCGTGCGTTGTTTTACCCAAGAATTTTGCGGAGTTTCCGATCAGTTTCAGCAAAACTTTCACCTTTCTTGTAGTGAGTCTTAAGAACCAACACTCGCTGTTCCGTACTGTATCTTTCCATGACGATACTCCACAATCACTGATCTAGAAAATAAAAGCACAATATCAAAACATAACCTCAATTATCACAGATAATAAAACATCCAAAAACAATGTTTGCCAATAACAATAAATAAAAATTCGGCGTTCCCTTTGAGACACCTTTTAAAATTTTCCAGTTCCTGTTCTTACTGATTTTGTTCTACAAGTTTCTTTCTGTCGTTGCTCTGAGCGTAAAATAGTGCTAATTAACCATAAATGATTGTGAAGTAATTCTGATAGAAACCACTAATAATTTGACAATAAGTAGCG
Organism: Thermobia domestica; assembly: GCF_964235325.1. Taxonomy (NCBI): domain Eukaryota; kingdom Metazoa; phylum Arthropoda; class Insecta; order Zygentoma; family Lepismatidae; genus Thermobia; species Thermobia domestica. The sequence goes on from NC_137454.1 coordinate 376,177,466, forward strand.
TAGTTACCTTTGATCCTCCCCTTTGGTGCGAATGGTCTGGTTCCGGGTTTGATTTCCAGATATACTCTTTGGGGAAGGTCGATCCAGACCAGCCATTGTGTGTGATGTTTTTCTTGAGTTTTTTTATTCATACCAGCTAAATGCCGATATGGTTTCTAACATAAAGGTTCCAAGAGCTTCCTTCTTTCCCCACTTTCCTGGATAATGCGATCCTGAGAGACCTTATCCCCATAGATGCAGGAAGCCCATAAATATAATTCCTAATTCTTAAATTTATGGAATCTCTATTAATTTATACTAAAACATTAATGCAGGATTATCAACAATAAGTAAATATTTATACTTGAGTAGCAAAATCTATCAATAGTTACAATTCTTAAAAATTATTTATTATAATGACCTTTATTACTTACGCGTTTAATCTCTGATACTTAGCTGTTTAACAAAGTAGTCTAATTTATTGTAACATTCAATTTAACGTAAGTGCAATCGAATTACCAACAGCAGCATCATCGTTAATAGGAGTTTGACTTCCAAAATTTTGGAAGCTTCCATTTACTACGACACCTGTTAATCAATTTGATTAACTTGATTGACTTGATTTAATGATTTAATTTCGTCTATGTTTCAATTTTTATTTCATTTTCATTTAACTTTATATCATATTGCCACCAAGAAACCAATACTCAAAAAATCGTGATATTAGTTTTCTTTTCTCATTTTATTCATCTTATTCTTCTACATTCATTTCTTAAACATTCTAGCATTAGAGAGTCATTCGGCTAATTTAATTAATCATACTTCTAATCCTCATCTCGAAGTTTTTCAGTCACCTTCCGCTATCCTTTCAAAAATGCTCTCGTTTCTAGCACTATAGTATACAACATTTGACATAAAACATTACGTGAATATCTTTTACAAGTCTGAAGTAGTGATACACATTTTGTGTCTTTTGAATGCCATGCGTCGTTAATCGTATTTTTGGTTTTATTTTTCATTCATATTTGTAAAATAACCTCCTAATCTACGTTGGCAAATACTAATCTTTCATCCTTCACTAAAAGCTAATCATTTCCCTACAAGACTTTCGTTCTGAATTTTCTCAGTTTGGTACAGCTTTTCTCACTGTAACAAGTGATGTATTTCAGTTTAGAAATTGGATAAAATTATAAATATAGACATAATTACACTACCGTTTCCCAAACGTCAATACCGAAAAGAATATGTATGATTGAAATGAAATTTATACTACAGAGTAGTTACATGACAATACACGGATCAGGACTGAAGAGATTTACATCATCTCTGACATTGAGATTTCAGTATGTGGAGATGATGCATACAAGAAATTCAGCTCCTTGCTTTTACCGGGCATTTCTTGCACCTCACTAACTTGTTTTCTTCCATATATATATAAAACTAATAATAATTATATAAATGTATCAAAGAAAGTTCTGTCACTTTTTGTGAATGTATGCGTTACATTAACGGAGAGTTGAATATAGAATGGAGAAAAGGGGAAGGTCAGTTGTTGTTGTGGGTATATCCAACATACTACCTGGTTGTGCCAGTTCAGTTACACCGTAAACTTGCTTAAGGACAGAGTGAGCATGGCACCTCCACAGAGCGTCATAAGGGCATGTATGCTGTATGAGTTCAAATTGGGGTCAAACAATGCTGCAGCGGGGTCGAAAATATGCCAGGCCTCTAGGGAGGGTGTTCTGACTACAGAGACAGTGCAGCAGTGGTTTGATGACAACTTTAAGGGCGGTGACACTCGAAGACGGTAACAAGTTTAAACACTCGAGGATGCATCACATGCCGGAAGGCCAACACATGTAAAAAATGGAGATCTTCATTCAGCAATTGAGGCGAACAGTGGCCAGACATGTGAGGAACTAGAACTACAATTTAGTGTGAGTGGGTAAACCATTCGACAGCATCTCCATCAACTTGGGAAGCACTGCAAGTTCGGTCGATGGATCCCACATGATTTGACACCGGAGCAGAAGGAAACGCGAGCAGATACCTGTGTTTTTTGCTGTCTCGTCTAAGGAAGGGTGTTGACATTTGATGAGAAATTGATCCTGTACGAAGTTTCATGGCTCCGTCATCGTTGCTTAGCATCTCATGAAGGGTTCCAAAATAGCCGAAACCAGCACTGCACCAGAAGAAGTTAGTCCTATGTGTTTGGAGGACTACTCTCGGCATCGTTCATCGGGAACTGCTATCATCTGGTCAGAGCATCAATATAACTGTGTACTGTCAGTATTGAGCCGTGTTCAAGAAAAACTCAAAACTCTGGAGCCAGCATTTCTGATTCGCAAAGGGGTCCTCCTGTTACATGATAACGCTAAGGCCCTGATGATTAAGATGACCCAGGACACCACTCTACGCTTTGGGTGGGAAGCGCAATTCATCCGCCATACTCCCAGGACATTACTTCGTCCTATTATCACCTGTTTTACTCCTTGAACAATCACCTTAGAGGACGACAGTCAAATCCCTAGTGGAGGTGCAACATGCACTTTTACGCTTCGCTTCACGGTTTACAAGTTCTACCGCGATGGAATCCATGGCCTTCCAAAACGTTGGCAGAAGGCCGTTGATGCTGATGGGGACTATTTTTGATCTTCCAGGTACGTCTTAGGTGACATATTGAAGTTTGAAGGTGTGTGAAAAAGCGATAGGACTTTCATGGTTACCTTTATATATAACATAAGAATAGAAATATAATGTGTATAATAAATTTATTCAACGCCTAATGCTTGTATTTTATTCACTAGGATTGTTCTTCGCAGACAAACTCGCACGCTAGCGTATAATATTAACTATTTAAATACCACTTAATCACTGGCAAAGGCGTTTCATTTTCCGCATCTCCGCAAAGGAGAAGAAGAAAGTTATGCTTCGACCGCGAAGGGAAGCAGAGTCACTGACCGTGGAACTGCACTATCTACTAGAGTATGTTTAAGATTCTAAGTCTAACTGTGTATTAGTAAGAAAGAAAATAAGTTCAGCAGCATGGTATGAAGACCCTTGGGCTATAATCAGAGACTCTATACATCATTGTATGAAACGAAAGAGGTCCTTAATAAGTTACTGAGAAACGTATCTCACTCAGGTTTACATGTGATTCCACAACGCATAAATAGTAGTTGCTGAATGACTGTAAATATCAAGTTTTAATGCAAACGTGCAGGCCAGTTAGCAGTGACAGCTGCTGTTCTTGGAAGAAGATTGGCACAATTCTCGTCATTTGTGGCCTAGGAAAATTATGTTTAAATATAGAGGAGTATCTTGGGTTCTAAATCCTTCCTGAAGAAGTGGTTGCTTTCTAGATTGGTCTAAATGTGTAGCAAAACAAGATATCATGTTGTACCGTCCTAAGCAAACTCACTTGGTGTTTATCCGCTATGCTACTGAACAATGAATACTGAGAAATTGCAATTATCATGAAGACATCTAACATGTATGCGCCAATCACTGTACGATAGGTTGCCACTCAGTACGGCAGCGATGCCTACTCATTGCAGTCATACTCATACTTGGTGTTTGCGGATCCTGACCAATCAAGGCCGATGGATACTAGTCATATTACCAATCCTTCCCTCAGCGAACAGGGTCAAACCATTAGCACATACAAGTCTACACCAGATAGACTGTTCCAGCCTAGAGCCAACACTAAAAACTCTAAGGTCTGTCAAGATAATGCAAACAAGATGGCCATTATCTCATGTGATATCATTAATTGTTCTACTACTTACTTGTCGTTGCACATAACCTTCTTTTATTCACTGTTTCCACTCGTATTACCACCCTAACAGTATTCCATTTAAGAGTAAAAATATCACCATACGACGACCTTTTCCAGAGTCCGACCATTCTGCCCCCATTCGAACTCATCCACATGTTGATATTGTACCATTTGATATCTGAAAGAATACTTACTTTGGCTTTAACGTATTCACTTCGTTTGATGACACTTCACTGGCTGCCATTGCGTAAGACTACCACAAGCAAAAACTCACAATATCACAAGAAGGGGCACTGCTGAGACTGCGCATTCGCTGTCTCTCAGAAAGCTCCGTGTGTTTATTCAAATTGCACTGTACATTGCTGCTACACTATTATTTCTCCGAATTTAATGTCATTCGGAATATTCTTTCTATCAGTTGCAATATTCATAGTATTTTGTCTCATAGAAGAACATGGATTTACGGAATTTATATAAGTCTATCAACAGCCATTTACAATTTTCTGAGACATCAGTACCATACATCATTACCATTGCCATACCATACTTTATATTTAGAAAAATGTATTATTTTACATTATATGTAATATATTCTGTGGGTAGAAAAATAAACACACTGTTGAACAAGTCTGCACTTATTTAATATAAAAACACATTTTTCACGGTTAAATGTGTTTTTATATTAAATGCGTAAACGTGTAAATGTGTTTTTATATTCAATAAGTGCAGTATTGTTCAGCAGTGTGTTTATTTTTCTGATTTTATTTGCAAGACGTATCACTATGGTTGTGTGTCTCTGGGGAGAGACAACGACAGTCCGGAATAGTCTTTGTATCTACAAAATTAATATCTTAAATCTTCCTTATATCCAGAGAGGTGAAGGGAGGAACGTTTTATATGGAAACCCCTTCTTTCAAGGCAGCCTCCGGGGTATCGTACAGTGACTTCAGGTTATGGTCCTTCGGTAACTTCCCTAGCTCGTGGCAGTCCCGTGAGGTACGGTTTATGGTGGGGAACCTCCTTCGTTCAAGGTAGCCTCTAGGGATTTTAGGCAGGGTAGTGTTCCTTCGTCTAAGGCGACCTCTAGAGCAGTTATATGTTAGTGATCAGTAGTCAACTGATGCCTCCGTCTTCTTTGACTCCATTTTTATAAGCCATTTTCGGCTGGCTCGTTCTTATTTGGTTCCCGTTGTGCTGTTCTTCGTGTTTTCCTGGTTTCGTGTATCGTCTGCTGCTTATAAACAATAGCACGTGTTGCTTGTATATGCATGTGTTCACACTGTAAGGTGGGAATCCTTACAATATATATATATTAAAATTCTTTCATTTTATACACTAAACATCTAAAACAATTTGCATTTTCTCTCGTATCAAACAAATTGATAATACCAATTAGAAACTGAGAACTGTATGTTTGACTATGGAAGTGAATAGTAAATTGAAAGTCACCTCAATCTCAAAAGCAAATACAAAATTGATTTTCCCCAACATTAAAACAAATAGATAAATTGTGTTGTCAATAAGACATGTAAACTTTAGATAAAAACTAGTGATCATACATTCTAAAAGAAATTCTACTCTAGCAGGCATACAGGAAATGAAAAAAATGAGTGGCTTGAATAATGTAAGCTGTTAGTAATGGTTAAGTGTCAAGTTTCCACGATTAGTTTCAAAGTAATAACTGAATCATTTATTAGTAATTATATTAATTATCTACTTTTGAAGATTGGCCTTGTATACCAGTGGTCTCTTTAAAACTTTCAGATATTACTACACTTAATTCATTATAAATCTAGTTGACAAATTAACTCTATTTATTTTCAACGATGATAGGAGAAAAGAAAGTAAGGCGATTGTCAAAAAATAATAATTCCACATTTCGACGAATTCACACACTTCATGTCTCATAAATTCCGGAAATCGGATGTCTTTACGTCTCCATATCTGTTCATCTGTTCGTCCGTTCGCCCCTATGTAAATATATTCACTAGAGTAAAGGCTACACTGCTTTTTTCAAGTTTGCGCCTACTCCGAAAATAAGGATAGTTTATAGAAGGGGGAAATTCTTGGTTTCTTGTAAAACCCGACTCAGGTTTTTTTTTTTTCATAATGAGTAAATACATATTTTATTTATGACAATATGGTGTGGCGTAAATAGTTTCTTTTTCAAATACACAGGAAGAGTTTACTCTTGGAGGCGAGATTGTTTCAAACGATTCTCGAAAACAACTCACTGTTTAAACTGGATTTTCCAGAAGATTTTGTCAAGAACAGATCAGGCGATCTTATTAACTTTTTATAAATGAATGTTTCATTAATAATCTGATTATATATCATCATTAATTTGCTCTTTTAAAAAATCAATATGGGTTAGTTTGCTCTTAGGTGTCAGCTTTTTGGACTATTTTCTCAAAAACGACTCAGGCGATTTTGTTTATATTTCATAAATAAACGACGCAATGTTTATTCATTACCGTCGCGCTCTTCGACTCCAGCGATCTACCTTCGCACGACAATAGTAACACTCTTACGTCATCTGTACAGTTTCCGCTCTCGATATATTCAAAGCTACATTTCAGACGCTCATCTTACTCTTCATAAAGTCTTAGACCGGACACAAGCCTTAACACGTAATTCTTATTCACAAATACATTATCTTCGGTTATCGACGAACGTGATCAGAACGCTGTTCTTTGTACCACCAACACTTTACGTAATCATTTACATCACATCTAATGCTAAAGCCTTCTTATATATGAATAAATAAAAATGCAATTAATAAATAAAAACCAGATATCCATCTCTAAATAGAGCTACAAGTAAATTAATGCTCATATCCCCAGAAAAGGCGTTATCTTTTGAGGCCCGTTCATCTTCGGATGAGAATTAAACTGCACTTAAAGACTTAAAAAAACACGAGACTAGATAAGAATTTTTTAATGAATAAATCCTTAATGAGTAATTTAAGATCTCCACGTTTTTAAATGAATTTCTCAAGAAAGAACACAAGAATTTTTTCTTGTATTTCGTTATTACCTTATAATGTTGCGTTTAAATTTATGGACATAATATTTGTAAAGGAGTACTAAAGCATATACAAAATAGTCTATCAAAATACCAACATAGCTTCTTGAAAAAGAGATCTACTTCTACAAATTTTTAAATTATTACCGATTTTATTGAAAAGGAATTTGATAGAGGGTGACGTAATATATACTTCTTAATAGAAGGATTTTGAAATTGTTGAGCACGATAGTTTACTGAAAAAATAAGCATTTTTGAATTTTTCTCAAAAAAATTTTTAACAGTTTTATCTTCCTACTTGGGTAATCGTTAAAAATCTTTGGTTTGCAAAAGCTTTATTTCTGAAATATTTAACACAATATCAGGTGTTTCACGAGGCTCCAACCTTGTACCTATAACTATTAATGATATAACCGAATCGATTTAGTATTTTCATACGTTATTATTTGTGTACAAAGTGTACAACAACAAATTTACGTTAAATTTCCGTAAATGTAAAACCATTTTGTTTCTAGGAGAGAAAAATATTTAAGCGATTCTATATCAATGGAATAAACTATCGTAGGCCTGAAGTGTTTAAGATTTAAGGTTATGATATTGGATTCATCCATCGTCATCCGTCATCCATCATTCAAGGTTTATCATCCATCCATCATATCGAAAACTTTACGAATAGTGCGAGAAAATACCTTCGTTTCATTTATCGTTTTAATAAGGAATTTTATGAACAATCGACTTTTGAAATTATATTATTCCGGTCTCGGATTTCACATCTCAACTAGAATATCGATGTGTTATTGGGGACATGAATATTGAAAAAAATGATAGAAAGTGTTCAATGTAAATTTCTGAAATTGTTATTGTAAATTGGAACAGGCCTATATCATATATAAACAGGCCTTGTATATGATATATAAAAGTATTAAGCAACTTCAATATTTTAGCGTTGAAACAGAGAATATACTTCCACCACTAAGTATTTTCTCATATAATTGTGAACAATATCAATCCTATTAAAATCCGGTAAAGTATTGGATGTTCCCACATACAAAGTTGAAAATATCATTACCAATATATTTTACTAGATTAAGGCATCGTTGAGGATCCATATAAATACCTATATGGGGAATAAGGTCTTCCTACAACGATATATAATCAGTAGTTCAAAGTATTAATATAATTGGAATCAGAGAAAATATTTTCAGATATTTATCCGATGTAATGAATGTAGATCAATAAACAAAATAATTCTCCACGTAAAAGTGGGTGTATATTAGAGATGCAAGGGCTCGGAAACAAACCGGCTTTTTTGGAAAAAAAACTCGGTTTTTTCTGCTTTGCTTTTTTGCTTCGAAAATTTTGAGCTTTTTTCAAAATACTGCTTTAAATTGATAAAACAGACTTTGTATCTCTTCTCTATAACACAAAAAATCATTTAATTAGTGGTTGATGCTGATAATAATATAAAACATCGAAAATAAACTATGAATTTCGAAAAAATATTTCAAACAATTTTTCTTCAAAATATTTATATTATGAATTCCACAGGATTAACCAATGTATATAATAAGAATTTTTTAACCTCCTATATACAAAAGTAAGCAGAGTTGGCAAGAACCGTGGTTGTTTTTGAATATGCCAAAAACCCGTTTTTTTGGGGATGTTTAAACCAGGCTTTTTTGACTTAGATTTTTTGCTTTATGTATTTATATTACATATTCACAGAAATAGCCTGTTTGTTTCGCCTTGATGTTATTATGCAACAGCGGGGTTATGCCGGAAGAACTCCCATAAGCTTAAAGAAGTGCGGTCAGTAAATTTCTTAAGTTGAAAATCTCCCGCCCTAGCCACTGGGAAAATCCCGTCATTACTTGAAATGTAAGACAATAACGGGAAAATCCTGTTATTGCTTTGCATGTAAAATTTAAAGGTCAACGTACCATAATCAGTACGCTAAAACTGAGGTATTAAATTACAAATTTAGTACCGGTACGTAGATATCATTGAAAGTCCAATCCAAGCTAATGTTGGAAGCTACGTAGGCAATCGATAAATTTTGCCAATTTCTATCAATATAATTAAGCAATATTGGCTTCTTTATAAAACAACACGCATTTAGGCATGTAGAAATATACAATTTGGTTTGTTTCGTATATTTAGGCTTAACATCCTTACGAAATACCGAGGTTATCAAGGAGAAAACTTTCGCTTAAACTGACATCCGAACCGCTACTTGGGTTACGCATGAAAAAAGGATTGTGGTTCGACCGAGAATTGAACATGGGACACCTTGATTAGAAGGTGAAAGGGAAATAAAACTATTGCAGGTGGTTTGATATCTGGAAACGTTACCATGAAGTTCACACGATTCGCATTTTTCATTCTTTTTATTTTTGTGGTTTAAACCAGTTATTAAAAAAAAAGTTGGTGTAAATCAGCCAACCCTAAAAGTAAACACTTCTTTTTAAAGAATACACAAATAACTAGCAAAATAGTATGTAGTATTTTTACTTCAAAATATTCCATACCCTCTTTTTGAAACAAAATAAAATTAAAATAAAACATAAGAGAAATACTTACTAGATTTATATGATACACTTAAAGGCTGCACATCTAGAGCTTTTGGTTCTGTATATTCTTGAAATTCTACACTTAAGTTTTATAGAACCACCATCACAGTTTACCCAATCCTCAAGTTTTCTGAATTTTTAACAAGAGGGATTCAACATATCATTACGGACCCCCCCCCCCAAAAAAAAAGACTACGGAATATATTTAAGTTAAGCTAAATACAACTGCACAACAAACATGACTGAGTGATTAGCTTTTGCGCTTCTATCGGGAAATCCGGGATTCAACCAGCATTCGACCATTCTGACAAAGCTTTTCTTCATTCCATCTGTGAATGTAGAAATAGTGCGTGTACTGTGAGTTGGGCGACTTCCTTTTTTATTGTTTTTAAATCGTTATTATTACTAATTACCAGCAGTGACGGTTTTGCGAAGGTTAGGGGAGCGGTCTTTCGGACTGAAGCCTGTTCCCCAAAGTTACGGAATGTCTGCAACAAACGAAATATCTATTATTTATGCCTTTACTCATAAACTTTAAGCTCCCGTCAAATAAAAATTACGAATGTTTAAAAAAACTAAACATTAGTAAGAAACCCTTCCCAAAATACTTTTCTAAATCCGCCACTGATTCTCAGTATAAAATGATTTTTAAAGTTGTATCCGGAAGATTATTGCTAAACATATAAACGAAACGAAATATTATTTATGCCTGTACTCATAAACTTCAAGCACTTCCCAAATAAAATTAAGACTTTTTAGGAAACGAAACAATCAGAAAAAACCCTTCTAAAGTACTTTTCTAAATCCGCTACTGATTATTTGTATAAATTGGTATTCAAGGTTGTGTCCGGAAAATTATTGCTAAATCACTTCACGGGTACAGTATAACAGAAATGTGGAAGTACGGTTTGACGGATATATTGAAAAACGTACGCTTTGACGGATAAATAGAAAAACGGGCAAGTTTAACTTTTGCGCTAGAAGCTAGAGTACTGAAAGCTCTTAGAAATGAAACACGGATGACAAACTAGAGAAGAAAAAAGATGTCGATAACTCAAAAGTTAAAATAAAGTTAAATAGCCTCTAAAATTACCCTCAAATACTACATTCTTCATGTTAGCTTTAATTCGTAAAACATGTGCTCCATCCATCTTGATGGTGAATTTCAGAGCGAAATATCACATTCAGGTCATGAAATTTTTATCTAACTATAAAATATACTATAAGAAAGCTATTTAGATAGAAAAATCATGAAGTTGAAAAAAGCCAAAATTTCCAAAATTCTCGTTTTTTTCCCAAAAAAGCCGGCTTTTTATGTGAAAAAATCCATCGATTCAAAAAAGCCGGCTTTTTTGCATCTCTAGTGTATATAAAACATTCTTTGTATTAGACTTATATATAATATTCTTGGATAAACGCAACATTTTAATTGGACATTAGTAATATGGTGTTGAAATAAATGAATGAATAATACCTCCATGGAGATAAAAGAACGAATAATGAAATAATATATGTATCCTAGTCGGGAGGCAGAACACGTGGTTATTAAGTTCCGTTCAACCCGAGAGAGTAAGATCAACCGGTGGTCCTAAATCATGAAGTCCACTATCCTGATCTTTTCTAGACCGCCGGTCGCTTGATGCGAGCGGAAGGTCCCACGTACACCCCATCTACTGAAACTAAAAAATGAGCGTTTCAAATAAAAGCTTTACGATTTTTTTTCATGCTTTGGATAGACCCAACGAGTTTTATGAAAATTTAATCTAAACATTAAAAACTGACATATTTTCTCCTTTATATTTTCGTTTATGCTCAGTATCTCCACAATGAGTTGAGATATGGAAAGAACACCTCTAATTAAATTTCTAGAGCATTAAATCATCTTTCCAACGGTACCAATATTGTTAGGTTTGCTTCTGAAAAAAGTCGTACAGCGAGGTAAGTTTGAAGGAAGGTTGTACTTAGATTCGAATGCTGAGCTCCGAATGGCACCACTGAATTTCAGCTCACGTCAGTCAATAAAGGTTTTGTTTCGAAGATAAAAGCTGATTTTTCCCCAATATTAGAAGAAGAGTTCTCACCCTTCTCCCTTGAGCTCTCCTGCATTGTCATGATCATTTCTAGATCTCCGGTCACTTGATACAACCATGCCTTAAGGATCACAAAATTTTGATATAAGTAGAGATGTCTTTTATAATGTTAAAGTCCATTTACAGTTGATATTCAGATTGATTAAGATTTTTCAACTCTATTTGAGTTCAGTATTTCCTCCGGTCCTTGAAAATAATTCCTTATTTCGTTAACAAAAATGTTTATTTTACCATAATGAAAAAGCAAAAAAATATAAAAAAGGTAAGAACATATGTAATTGTGTCTTAAGTGAGGACAAACACCATTTACAATTGATATATAGGGTGATTGATAACATCGGTGTACACCTGAAAAGTATTTCTAAAATCAAGAATGGTCTGTGTTTTCTCAATGTTCACTTTAAAAAATGTTTCTGCAGAAACCTCAATAACTCTATTTGTATGTAATTTATGAGAATATTACATCGAACTTCATTAAATACTTACTAATTACTCGAAACAAGGAAAACTATAATAATATTCTTTAGTTTCAGTAGATGGGGTGCACGGGGAACCTTCCGCTCGCATCAACCGACCGGCGGTCTAGAAATGATCAGGATAGTGGACTTGATAATTTAGGACCACCGGTTTCTTTTACGGGTTTATCCAACTTCTTATTTTGGAATCTTTTCCAGATTCTGCCTTTCGGCTATCCCATATTAGATTATTTCGCGCAAACTGGTTTATTTTCAAATACCTTGATAGGACCAAGAAAACTATACGCTATAAAACTAGCACAATAGTCTTAGAGAGATAGACAAAAAATATACACATATCAATGATCACTCCTGATTTTGAAATATGTCATGAATCCAATTTAGAATAGTTATCTTAGTACAGCTCATACTTATATGAGATGTTCTCATCAGTTGAATTCTATGCTTATCTTTGAGTTAACACCAACCGTAACGAAGGTTTGAGCGTGAGTTTTTTCAGCTAACTTAGTGTCGTTATGTGAATCCGAACTTAATCGAGAGTAGATTTATCGGTACATAATTGATTGATGTGAGCAACAGTTTTGGATTTAGGACAAAGTTAACTTGGGAAAGGAGAAAATGCTACAGTAACATACATAAATAGACGAGAAACACTCTCGCAATTTATTTCCAGCCCTAGACTAAATTGTCTTCACTCTATCGCGAATTCACTGTGCTCCCTACAAGTACATCTTCTTCATTTCATATGATGTGGATACATTTTCAAGTGAACATTATCTCCAAATAAAAAGGAGTAAATATGAAATATGCAATAGATATGTGGGATGGCCTTCCCCGCTGTTCTAGTGAGTAGAAAGAAGTTCTTTGGTTCACATGGTCTTTGGTTAGATTCTCGATGGGAGAGCATTGCACACATTAGGTGATGCTGATTCCAGCTTAAAACATAATCCTTATATTATATAGCATATGTGTTGAAAGAGGACGCAAAAGTTTAATAAACAAACAAAGTTTAATATATATATATATATATATATATATATATATATATATATATATATATATATATATATATATATATATATATATATATTATTACGTAGGGAAACTTTATCCGAAAATAAATCTCATTCATTTCAGAAGAATATTTTTGAACTGTTCTCTTACACACCTCAATTAGGATTCAAATGTTCCTAAGCAGCAATGGTGGCATTATATATGAATTAAATGAGTTAATGTTGCGCTATGAGATGTGGAAATATTCGTTCATATTTTAGGCATACTTTCTTTGCATTTAATATAACATAATTGAGAATATCAATCTTAGTACAAACAAGAGGGTTTACAAAATCATAATTGTCACTGTTTATCTCAGCGACACTAGGGATTCGACACTAATATCGCTCATTTTTGATCAACTTTAAAAATCTCCTCCTCCCCAAAGTTGCACTGTCAAAGTGAAATAATAGAAAAAAATATTCCAGGCCCGAACTTCATTTATGTGGCAGATTGGATCGACATCGGTCAGGTGGTTCAAGAGTTATTGTGTCACAAACATAGTTACTTTCATTTTCATACATATTCATTTTTATATATATCTCGTCACTCCGCCTCCTATCTTGCACAGCCAAAGTGAAATGATAAAAACCATTCCAGGCTCAAACCTCATCTATGTTGAAAATGTGATCGAAATCGGTTGGGTAGTTCAAAAGTAATTAAGTTTTATTTATTTTTATATAAAGTTCTCTCTCCCTCGCCTAAGTTCTATCGTCAAAGTGAAATGATTTTAAAAAAATCCCCTGTCCCAGATCTCATAAATAGTTAAAATTTGATTGAGATTAGTCGAATAGTTGAAGAGTTATAAAGTCACAAACATAGTCACTTTCAATTTTGTATATTACATTTGTTGCCCTTTCTCCTTTACTTGAATTCATTTCACGTTTCCTTTTTTCAAATAATTTTACCTACGTCTCCATAAGAATTAGTTACTTCTCCTCGTATTTCGAAGATTTTAGCTCTTCCATTGTTTCTAATAGATTTTTAATATGTATTCTTAATATTTAAATATGGATAGTTTCTCCATTGGATAAAAAATTGGATAGTTTCTCTAGGAACTGTCTTAATAATTATAACTTCATATTAAAAATAATATTTTCATCTTTATTAGTTTATCTATTAGTTTTACGTTCGTCAAGATTTTATGGGCACTAATGGAACCACAATATTGTAATATTGCTATTAGAATTGTCTTGTTATGAAGTCCAAAGATGATTTTGTCTATTATAAAATCCCTTTGTTTTTTTATCTCAGTTATTGTCGTTAGAAAGATATTCTTTTAATCAATCCATACTCATGAATATTTATATTCTTCGACTACTTCAATTCTTTTATCCTCATTTTTCATTACAGAATTTCTTTCAAACCATTGACCAACGAGGTGATTTTACTTTTACCTGCAAAAAGGATCAATTAATTATTTTTGCATCATTTTCCACATAGATGAATGTAAATACTGATGCGTAGTTTTCAAGTAAATCAAGCAATCTAGTGTTTTTGTCAACATAAAGATTCTTTCTGTGTCAATAACCACGCCAAGTAATAATATGAAACTAATCCTCAAAGAGCATCCACATTAAGCTTTTGGTCATATTATTAGCAAGACTACAGTATGGCAGTGAGATATACCCTAAAGTTATGACCAACTCAGAAATTTCTAAACTTTTTTGTGCATATATGAAGGTATTTCAGCCAATAGATGTTACATAGCTAAAATAAGTGAATTCTTTGAGAATAAATATTTATGTGTAGTTCTCGATAAAACCTCATATTTAATGCTCTAAAAATATGCCATTTCCTTGCCAATAACTAACATGATTAATATCACAGCTATACTCTGGAACATCGTTTATAGGTTTATGTATTAACAGAAGAATATGTAAAACTAACACACTGTTAACTAGCACCTTACATGTATTGTTGTTTGTAATCTCCTAACAGTGTCACACACCTAACAATATTGCCTATACTACTTGTAATATAAATAATGTAATAGTATTCATCTCTATACGATGTTATTCTGACATCTTTCCACGATGCTCTAAAACATTGCAGGTTAGTTCAAAGTTGCAATGATGAGTTTCTCTTAGAATTATTATATTGTTTGGTGTTTGATATTTGTTCTCTTTTTAACAGTTTAACTTTGCTAATGACTCACAACTTGCAATCACTGAAATATCTGCAACTAGGAAACGCAATTTGAGGTCAGTAATCGATCTGGGATGATAAGGAATGGTATGTTATACTGGAAGTAAATTAGGATACTAAAAATCATACAAACTGTAACAAATTAAAATAAACTACTATAAATTGAAATAATGTCCAATTGTGCACTTGTTTATTGGTCATTCATTCTCCATTTAATCTGTTCATCACGTGGCATTATTATTGGAACTGCTTGCCTCTCATGTGAAGTCTTGTTCAGTACGATAAATGTGATTGTTTCACATACTTGAAATAAGTTATTCGCAGTAATTGCTTCCAACTGTGTCCCTGTAACATGGATCTGTCACATTTTCAACGAATTTATTGCAGTGCAATATATCATGTAATTGAATACTAAGTAATAAAATATGTATGATGTTTACATTGCGCATTATAGACGGAAAGAGGATAACATCAGTAAGCATTCCGGAAATATAGCTGAAAATGAGTGTGTTTTGTCTTTTTTCTCTTAGTAAACGTATGAAAATATAATTGTTTATCACCTTTTCATTTGAGTAAATATTACCTTCAACACTTTTGTAATGCCATGCATTTTTCATAGATACTCCTCCAATAGAATACGTATTTAGAACCTTTTGCGAGCAGATAGGAAGCCATGTTTGTTTAAACACTTTGAGGAAAATAAAAAAATAACAAGCGGACACAATATATGGAGCAGCAGTAATTCAGTTTATTCATTTTGCTGACATAAGAGAGGTCTTGGGTTTGAAACCCTACCAATGTCTTGCATGAGGCTTTCAAAGATTTTCCAGACTTTACTGGTAGAGTAACAGAGTTTAATTTTATTTTCAATTGTTTTTCTTGAAATGTAAAATCTGAAATAAAAAATCTTTAATTCAGTTACACAAATAGAAATTGTGTTAACTCGTTTCATCTCGTAAATTCTGTACAAGTCTCGCCGCGTGTTGAATAGTGTAGCATATCTAATATCTTTCTCTTCATAATAAACTGTTCATAATATAGCCTATACATTCCAAATTTCAAACCAATATAACGCACCAATTCGTACTGCGGACACGCAAACGACAAGTATAGAAACGGAAGCAAATGACACTACATTGAAGGGGACACTGCACTTTACATCACTCAGTTGGCTGACAGAAAGGATTTTTACTTGTTGTTCTTTTCTTAAAATTAAAGGCTGAAACTCAACTCCTGCATAACAGCCTGTAGAGAACCAAGAACAAATAGCCGTCTTGTAGCCAGTGATGATTTAAAATGAAGACCCAGGGAAAAAGTCTCCCAGAGACGTTTCTCCGACCGTCCTCAATCTGGCTTACCAGTATTTTAGCAATACTGTTTTCAAAACCCTCCCTTATCGTTTATTCAAAGTCCCGTTTGAAAAAATGTACTGAAATCATAATTGCTTAACACACTCATGCTTTGTGGAGCTATGTCACGACAATCGGTATTCCAGTGCTGTTAGGATACTGGCACTCATTTAAAAATTAGTTAACCCAATTAATAGTGGTCCCCATGTGACTATCTCCGGTTCATAAGCCATTAAAAATGTTTGTTAATGCTAGACACCTTAACTCCGCGGCTTTAGCTAATATGTTTAGCTAGATTTAAGTTAAAAATAAACAATTCAAATACTATTTAAAATTACAATGTACCTGAAAATTAGTAATCGTATTACATCATTAAATATTTTGCGGGTCATCCATGGC
Source organism: Thermobia domestica (assembly GCF_964235325.1). NCBI lineage: Eukaryota > Metazoa > Arthropoda > Insecta > Zygentoma > Lepismatidae > Thermobia > Thermobia domestica. Next base: position 376,194,332 of record NC_137454.1, read on the forward strand.
TTTGCTGAAGAAAGTTAAGCAACCATTGTTATAACCTACACTTATAATAATAATAATAATAATAATAATAATAATAATAATAATAATAATAATAATAATAATAATAATAATAAGCATTATTTTTATGTGCTGAGAACAGCTAAAATACAGCAAAAATACAGCACTTTGTCTTATTCTACAATATTTTAGCAATGAATATATAGTACCAGTGATAAAATTATGTTTACATCTATATCATAAATTATTAATAATAAAAACATTGACAGTGTAGTGTACCTCAATTATTAAAACAAAGAAGTGTCAAAAATTAAAAGTAAAAAAAAAAATAAATAAAAATAAAACTACTAAGTTATATTTAAAATTCTAAAATAAAGTCATATTTTAAGATATGCATTCATTATAGCTTTCTAAAATCCTACAGATTAAAATATGTTTTTTATTATGCGGTTGCAATAAAATTTTTACCCTTGTACCATATGTGGGAACTTTAAAATCAACATTTTTTAAAAAAATAGTCTGAGGTACATGTTTGTCAAGTAACTTTTCTACAAATACAGATTCAATCAAGTTTCTCCTGTCAGCCAGTCGTTCCAAATTAAAATACGTTATCCAATATTCATATGTGCTAGAATAATAGTCAAGTCCTAACTTAAAACAAAGTGTTCTAATAAAACACTTTTGCACCATCTCGAGTTTGTTTACGAGAGTTTTTGTTAGGCTGCTCCAAGTCACTGATGCATATTCTAGTTTCGACCTTACCAGTAATTTATATAAGAGTACATATGTATTTGATTGACAGAAAGCAGGTCATTGATTAAACAGGTAACCAATTATTTTTCTTGCTTTATTATATACATTTTGTATATGATCACGGTAGCGTAATGACCTGTCAAATGTTACACCTAAATCCTTTAACCCTTAATTAGTCGCATGCGGAATTTTGTTCCGCACTTTTACATTTTTCTTTTTGTTTTCCTTACTTTCGATCGTATGCTTTTGAACGTTTGTCTAGCTGCCTTTTAAAGTTTCATGATTAAACAACAATACATATTTGAATTGTTGCTTAAGTCATTAGTGAATAGTTTGTTATTTATTTTGGAGTGATGCATTTTGCGGAGCAAAGTTCCGCGCGCGACTAAATGAGTTACCCTTTTTTCTCCTACAAATTTTACGCTCTCTTTCAGTTTATTGTTTTTAGCCGACAACAACTAAGCGATTCGGTAACTACCAAACATATCGCAAGCAAGCGCCACCAACACTATTTTTAAAAATTTATTTTACAAAAATATATTTTCAGGTGCAGTTCATTTGTAAGCAACTGATCTTATAAGCGGTTTATATGTGCATTGTGCGCGCTGAAAATAAATACATAGAGAAGAGAGTCTGTCTTTTCTTTCAAAATGGATCATCATGAACGTGATGTGGATAGAATTAGAAACATAATGTTGCAAGTTCTGGCTGAAGAGAACAATTTAGATGTTTCGGATATGGAAGATGGCGATGAAGAAGATATCATTGAAGAAAGCGACCATATCTCTGCCAGTGAAGAATCAGCAGATGAAGGTGAAGTGTTGCCACAAGCAGATCATGTTGAACCACTCTCAAATACTACTGCACGGGTACCATATCTTCTAGGAAAGGACAATGTCACTAAATGGTGCGCACATGCTCCACTGCAAATTATACGAAGAAGTCAGTATATTTTGACCAATTTACCAGGAGTCAAAGGACATGCTAAAGAAGCAAAAACGCCGAGCGAATGTTGGAGTTTGTTCTTTTGTACGTCTATGCTGGAGAGAATCGTTCAATTTACGAACCAGTTGGTTGAAACACATAGGGACGCTTATAGCAGAGAAAGAAATGCTCAAAATACTAATATAACAGAAGTAAATGCCTTGCTGGGCCTTCTATATCTTGCAGGAGGACTGAAGTCATCTCGTGCTAATCTGGACGATCTCTATGCAAAGGATGGGACTGGAATTGAATTCTTCCCAGCAACATTGTCTTTTAGAAGACTGAGATTTCTCCTACAAGCTCTTCGTTTTGATAACAATGTTGAGAGATATGAGAGAAGAAAGTTTGACAAGTTTTCGCCTCTTCGGGGTATTTTTCAAGAATTCAATTTGCACTGCAAAAATTGCTATTCTGTTGGGGAATATACCACAATTGACGAAATGCTTGAGCCTTTTCGAGGACGATGCAGTTTCCGTGTTTATATGAAGTCAAAACCAGCTAAGTATGGAATCAAAATATTTGCTTTGTGCGATGCAAGAGTATTTTATGCTCTCAACATGTAGGTATATGTTGGTCAGCAACCCGATGGACCATTTCAGACGGACAATAGACCCCATCAGATAGTACTTAGGCTAGTAGACCCTATAACCGGAACAGGAAGATATGTCACTACTGACAACTGGTTTAGTTCCATCCACTGGCTGAAGAAGTACGAAAACGAGGACTGTCTTTAGTTGCCACTCTGCGGAAGAATAAAAGAGAAATCCCTGCAATATTTACTGAAGGCAACCGACGTGAGGAATGCAGTAGTTTGTTTGGTTACGGTGAAAATATGACTCTCCTTTCGTATGTACCGAAGAAAAATCGAGTGGTTACTATTATATCTTCCATGTTCTTTTCTGATGTTATTGATGAATCTTCCGGAGAAGCCAAACGCCAGAAATGTTAACTTTTTACAATGCAACAAAAGGAGGTGTAGATACGCTAGACCAAATAAAAGTTACATATTCTGTATTTAGAAGAGCTGATAGGTGGCCACTAGCTGTCTTCTTTGCTTTGATGAATATCGCCGGTATCAACAGCTTCGTAATTTTTCAGTCCAACACAGAGTAACATGAACATGAAAGATTTTCTGAAAGTCTTAGCTAAAGATCTTTGCTTGGACAACATGAAGGCAAGAGTAAGTCTGCAATATATCCCCAGAGAATTAAATCAAATATCCGAAAGTATTCAGGAATGCCAGAAGATCCATCTACTGTGTCTGATCCAGTTCCAATTTCAGGGCGTTGTGCTTTCTGCACGAGGAAATAAAACAGGAAGACTAAACATTGTTGTGTCAAGTGTCAAAAATTTGTGTGCGGTGTGCATAAAGAAACTGTCACATATTGCAAAGAATGTGTTCATCAAGATAGAGTAGAGGAACTTGAAGTCGAGGATATGTAAGTAAACCGAGAGGCAAAAGCATAATTTATATGAACGTTTCAAAATACATAAAAACTATATTTCTTATCAGGTCCAACTGTAAATGTTATTATTCTTGTTATTTGAGAAAAAGCAGAATAGTTTCTTCATTGTTTAGGTATTTATGTCTAACGTATTTTTACATTAGTTTAGTTCTTCAATAGCATAAAAAATTAAGACGCCTATTAAAACAAATATTTTAACCTAAAATTAAATAAAAATTAAAAAACAAATATTACATGAATTTTACTATGTAATTATTATGCGGAACAAAATTCCGCACGCGACTAATTAAGAAACTTTTTTCACGCGACTAGTGAAGGGTTAATAATAATAATAATAATAATAATAATAATAATAATAATAATAATAATAACATGGGATTTTAAAATTTATTGAGATGAGTGTCCTCAAATAGTTCTGCATAGTAGTACCAGCAGGCCCGTAGCCAGCCCAAATATGTAGGAGGTGCCTGGCAGAATTTAGGAGGGCCCGATCCAATTATATTATAGTTCATCACCATATTATAGTTCATTTGCAAGCCTACCATGAAAAGTTTAGGTGGACTAGCAAAAATTTAAGGGGCCGGTCCCCCTAGAACCCCCCTGAATACGGGCCTGAGTACCAGAAGGACACTATACAGTTATAGCTGTAAATTCTATTTAGAACTGACCTAGTGCTATGCACAACGAAAATTTAAAATTAGAGGGGATTCATAAAATTAATCTTTTGAGACTAATTCTCATTCATAAAATCAACTTTCCTAGTGAAGCAAGAACCACAATAAAAATCACAGGAAGATGAATCAGCCGTAAACACGGGCAAAATAAGCTAGAAACATAGCTGTTTCTTCAATATTCTCAGAAAAATACATTCTACAATTCTTGGTAACTACCTTAAATCAGAAATATCATATTTTTATCCTAGTTTCAGCCGATGCAAATTTCCACTTCATTGCTCTGGCAATGTCGCTGCAACCGAGTTAGTTGACGTCAGAACAGCGCTGAAGGTCATACAGAATTCGGGTGTGCGTACTTTAGTAAAGTTCATCAACGAAAATATTGAAGTACAACAAACGCCAAATAGAAACTAAAGATACAATTGATGAATAAAGTTCTTAGAAAGAAGCAGAACATGTTTTTACGTTTTTAAACACGTAGTTACATAAAGCACGTCCTCAGTGTTTCCTTTGAAGTATTGGACAGTATTGGACAAAATATGAACACTAGGAAAGAACAATAAATGACCTATAAAACCTTTATAAACAATACTTTTAGAAAACGCACAAAATAGAAGAAAATATTTAGGAGAACAATTGAAAGCTAAACGTTTTGTTGATGATACGAATGCTGGTTAATAATACAAGGCGCATCTAGAAAGTAAGATTCCTTAGAGCAGTAAACAGAAAAAAGATAATGACCTTGCACATTTAATTCCCAGATATAACACAGATGGCACTACATTTCAAGATACTAACCACGGGAATTCAGACCGCCTTCTGGAAGTGGAATCTGTATGGCAATCATTTACATCTGTACGTTGCTATTAAAATGCTTAACGAACAGGAATTTTTTATCGGACACTAAGATAACATGAAATTCGTTCGAAGTAAAATTCGGTTTATACGGTGCGTGGTCAAACACTTCCAGTGGAACCATTTTACAGAAGATCTGTTAACTCATACTCTATGCCATACGAGTCAACATTATTGTGAATTAATAAAACAGCAGTACTTAACACCCCACGTCACTTGTTTCGAATATCCCGTCGGAAATTTCGGAGCGTATGGCAGTAAAACATTATCATAGATCGCACCTGACAGCTTGCAGACCAGGGCAGTTTGCTACTCTGGGCATAGTATAAGGGGAATGAGCCATGGCACTTGCCTCAACTGAAATCCACCTTTTCCGTCTCGCGTGTATGTTCACTACAATGTAACATTTCTTAACCTGCCCTCTATTGGTCAAGTGGATGCAAGTGAAATGAAATGAAATTTTTCAGTTTTACGTCCCACGGTTATGCCGGTTAGGCTAAAGGAGACGGTAAAGTTGAGAAATGAATGAAATGGTGGAGTGAAGAAAGTGGGAGGAAACAGGAAAACCCCGAGAAAACCCACGAGCACGGCTTTTGTCCACCACAAAGTCCACACGGCGCGAGCTGGAATCGAACCAGGGAAGTAGCTTTTCATTAAAAGATTAAAAAAGAGTAGTTTACTCTTAGGGGAGAGTTTCTTTAGACCATTTTCTAAAACATCATCAACTGATTTTGTATTTATTCCCCAAAGAAATAATTCCTTGATTACCCCATAGTGTATATATGATTTCAAGGGAAATATCCATAACTAGAGCTTAAATTTTGGGGTTTAGATATCGACGAAGTTTTCCGAAAAAAAAATCATTATACATGTAATATGGTTCCTATTTCATAATTGAATATTTCAGTTATTACAGTAGCAAAAACTTTACTTAATAAATCGCAGCAAAAAGCTTTTAGTACGTAAGTTACCTTTTATTTGGTTAGTGGTTCTCCGCCTACAACTAATATTTACACATTACAGTTAAAATAATTGTAAGTGTTATACGTATATTTACAACAATAAATAATGTACTTACTATTAAATGAGAATAATTTCTCTTTAAGATTAAATTAAATTAAATCTTTCAATTTTACTTCACCACGCTTTTGCTGTGTAACGTAAAGGGAACGATGATGATGGGAAATGAATGAAATGGTAGAATGATTGAAATAGGAGAACCCCTAGAAAAACCGTGCACACAGTGTTTGTCCACCACAAAGTCTACTTGACGAGAGCTGGAATCGAACCAGGTTCCCCACGCACTAGAGACGAACGCTCTACCACTGAGCAACAGCGTCTTTAACATAAAGCAAGTAGCCTAGCTAAATCTATTTTATTTAAAAACAGATCGGTATAGAATATAATCTAAAGTTATCTTTGATGTGAAGAAGAAAAAACAACAGGAAAGAATTTCTCAGACTTTCTGTAGCGATATTGTTGTAAGATATATTTCCTCTGAAAAACTCTGCGCATTCATTCTGAGGAAGAGACTTGTTTACAAGGCCATCAAGCTGAAAGTGAAGAAGTAGAAGAAGATTGGGCTTACATTTCTTTACATCTTTTTCCATTTCTCTTTAATGGTCAAGGACTTAGCAACAAGATTCAGTGTATTACAATACAAGAAAGGCAAGTAAGTTTTTAATTGCTACATTTTATTATATTGTGACTAATTCTAAAACAAAACTTAATTGTATAGCAATTCTTTCATAAGCAGAGTTCACAAGATGTATCAAATTCATCAACTTATTTATACTATTTAAGTTGTCAGTGTACTTTGTTTCTTACTGCAAGTGCATACATTCTTTGCTTATCCGTTATAAGTTTTACTGAACGAACTTGCAAAGAATTGATCATATTAAGAAAGAGAGAAAATATGATATATATATATAAGGTGTCCAAGAATCATCCCTATGAAATTAAATTAAATTAGATCTTTCTGTTCAATGTTCCACGATTATGCCATTTAGGTTAAGGGGGAGGAATGGTTAAGTTAAGTGAATTATCATAGAAGAACTGGTAGGATGATAATATGGGAAAAACGGAAAATCACGGACAATCACGGACATGATTTGTCCACCACAAACTTACTTGGCTGGAGATTAAAAAAACAAAGACACCATGCAGGTACGTAGCCAGAAATTCGTAATAGCGGGGAGATCCGCGACGAAATATTGTGGTTATCACACCAGGGGCTCGATCATTCTAAACTATTTTACTGTTAACATATTTAGCCAAGATTTCGTAATGGGGGGGAGAAGCGTGACATGAAATACTGTAGTTTTACACCAGGGGCTTGATCATTCTAAACTATTTTACTAGCAACTTACCTATATTGATTTGTTAGGACAATAAAATGAGGATATGTTAGTAAATATTTTAATAACAAACTATGAAGAGATCTCGAGAAAAATAATATTTAAAAAGTATTGAAAAAGATATAGTCTTCCGAAGTCATTGGAACTCAGTTCTTCTTGTCTTCTTTCTTCTTCTTTTTCTTTTCTTCGTTTAATGCCGTCAAGGATATCAACGAGACCTCTGTCGGCAAAAAAATGGACTAGTGTTGCCGCGAAATTCAAAATTCCTTTAATAAGTGTAACTGGAATCTATGTTGCCAGGCTCTTATCAATGATTGTTGGCGTTTCTTAAGTTCTTCTGAGAGTCTATCTGATTGAACCGATTTATCGATCGTCATTTGTAGTCCATAGGATAAGCATGGAGATAGATAGAATTCGTAATGCTCCGTTATAATAATATCCATTTTTAAGTTAACCCCCTCCTCGTTCCCTCCACACAAATCTCCTCATAAGAAAGAGTAATGGAACGCATGCTGTAACTCTATATTTTTAACGCTGATTCTTCTTTTTCTTGTTCTTTTTTTGTTTCATCATTCCTTAATATTTTTCATTTCTGGCTTCGAAGGGAGGGGTCCGGATCCCCCGGATCTACCCCTTTTCTACGTGCCTGCCCCATGCATCAAAGATAAACATTTTACCACTAAACCACCATACTCCCTATAATATTTTTTTATAAATTAAGCCGTAGCAATTAAAATTAATATATATATGCTTAACAAATTCCTTTTACATGATGCAGAAGATATAAACCAATTATGCTAGCTTAGATATGCAGCTCAATAAGAGCATCGTTGCATTCCGGAGTATCTCAAGCCAGAATTAAATTTCTGCACTGTATCTTTTAACATGTTATCCACAATTGTCCAATCCACTACTTATTCTTGGTTAATTTTATTTGTTTCTTAATTTTTGTGCGGTATGATCCTTCACGTAATACTACAAGAAAAAGTCCAGGAATTTTATGTCGGGAGTAAAATGTGACCACTGTGCAAAACTCCCTCGTGTCAGTAAGGAAAAGTGTCATTGGTGAATTATCTTCTGTAGCCCAGTGTGGAGAAGCACCGTACTACTGGGAAAGAACATTAAGTTGGAGATCCTTATGTTATAGTACACCTACATTGGTAAGCATATGTAGGGAAATATCACCGGTAATGGTAGACTCAGAGAAGGAAAACTGATCAATGAGATTGTTAGGCAAACACACTCAATAGTTAGACCTTTCATCTTGGAGATGTCTGTTTTAATGTCACATGTAACATGTGGTGCCTCCGATCTCCATATTTGAGGAGATTATTTTCTATTAAAGAACTAGGGTTAGAAAGATCCCTCATTGCTGAAGGACACTGTCACAGGTATGTATTAATCCTTCTGGTCTACGCACTGTAACATGTCCAAAGCAAGAAGTGCTCTGTAGGTGGCACCAACTGCACATTGTAGGCATACAGATGAGTTTTAGTTGTTTGTAAAGCAAGCACGGATAGTGGTGCCCCTCCCTTCATGTTCATGACGCACCCCCCTCAATTGTCTATCCGTAGGTGTTCTTCCATGAAAAAAAAACTTTTCGATTAATTTTTACACCCCCTCAAACATATTTATATAGATTTTTAACCCCCCAAATATTTCAATGACGCAGTTTGCGTCATAGCCCCCCCCCCTTGTGGGCACTCATGCGGAATGTGATATCTTCGACTCTCGACATTAGCGATAACTGATTTCAAAGACTCGTTTGGGATTCCTTGTCGTATCTTTTCAACATCCGCCGTACTGGTGTCATGTCAACCAGTACCTTTATGATGACAAATACTATTAGTTTCAACAAATGCTTTTTGCCGTAAATGAATGCATGGTCTGAATTTTTAAAAGGAAGTTAAAAAAATATTCTGCAAATATTGTGCTGTCTGCCTGCTTATGAGTATGATTTAAGCTGAGTGAATGGAAACTTACATTCTACTTTCTTCTATGACACTCACATGATCAGTTGCAAATGATTCACCAGAATGCGAAAACAATATATTAGTGTCTGGTTACTCGTAGTAATTCATTTGAAACAGAGCGAAGCTGTATGGGTTTCTGCATTGTGTGTAAGGAAACGCTTTTAAATACCTAATTTGAGCTATTAAGACTATAAATTATAATTTTTGGACAGCTGGTACTTGAATGTCGCATGGCTAGCTAACATGTGAACTCTGTATTTTAATTTAAACTTTGGCACTTGTATGACATTTTGTTTTCAAATGGCTAAGGTTTGCAAGTTTATGGAAATAAGACAAAGAAGATTGAAATGTCTAACTAATAATATAAGATCCTAATTGCGAAACAATTCATAACATTATTATTATTATTATTATTATTATTATTATTATTATTATTATTATTATTATTATTATTATTATTATTATTATTATTTTGTAAAAAGCAAATTTGTATTAAAATTGCTTTGGAAAAACTTCATTAGATCCACACACCATATTCGATGGTCTGTAATTCAGGAGTAGAAAGCATATACATTGTAATATATGGCACGCTTGTGTATCAGATCAAACTTTAGTACCATGCAAGATTGATCCAAGCTAATCTAGTTCGGTTTGGCTCATAGGATATATATACAAGGTGTAACAAAAGTTCGGGTCAACAGGCTACCTACATGATGAGTAAAGATAGGAAAATAAGGAAAGAGAGAACAGTTGTTGATAGTAGATAATTTCCGATCTAAAATGATGACACAATTTCAACCAGCCGTTTGTGCTCCACACTGGTAGTGGGCCCAATGCTAAATAAAAATGCCACGTTGACAGTTTAGCAGCAAACAGAATGTTAGGTTACAGTAAAATGAGACGGGGAATGTGCACGTTGTTGTGTGAAAGAATTTAGAACGCATCCAATCCATTCCCCAACAATTCTGTATAATAGCAATGTTTAGATCCCAAGGGAACAACCTGCTAAGCTGAGACTGAACTGAACTGGAAATTTGTTATTTTTTTTAATGAAAGTAATTAGGGACTTTTTACATATCATACACTGAAACCTATAGTTTCTTGCAGTATGTATACAAAATTTTTGAATCAAGCAAGACATTAGAGAACATCGTTAAAAGTTAGTCTATAGAACGTCTTTCCCTTGCACTTTGATATATTTATGCATCTATCGAGTAACATTGTAATCGACACAAACCGGTACTTATACTGCGACAGTTGCAAAGAGGTTTCTGATATTTCCTTGTTCCAGAAGGGTTACATTACGAGTGTTCATAAGAACATCTTACTGCTTTAGTTATCTCCAGATAACTCACATGTTGTATCCAATGTGCTGGGTCTCCACATTCAATATAATAACCAGAAAATTTTGATTAAGCAAGACACCAAAGTGGGGTGGCGCTTGATCTTGTAAAACACAACAAGAAAGATCTATCATTATCATTTATCACCGCGCCGGTCAGGACTTATTCAAAATTTGTAGATAGCGCGGCGTGATTAAAGACTTCTTTCAACGAAAATAAGACGAAATAGACGCAGTCATCACATTTCATACCAAACCATTATTTTTTTCCACTCTTTCCATTTTTACAGGCATTTTTTTCGCCTTGGATTATCAGAAGATTAGCGCCATAGATGTTGCTTGTTAATCACAACATGCACGAAAGACAATTCATCACTAAACATTGCGTTGTAGGCAATTTTGAAATCAGTGGGATGTATGTCATCGCCGAATCACAGAACCACCCTTATGGTACCGTTCTTTCTCCGTTACATGTCACAGTTGTAATTTAAATGGATGTCTATTTTAAAAAATCTGTGTACATTGTTCCGAAAGACACCATGTTCTTGGGAGAGTTGCCAGGTACTTCTAAATTAGTCAAAAGATAAAGTCAAAAGTAAAGGGACTTGCAATTTATTGCACTGAGGTTTGGTAACACTGCTAGTATCCAGCGTATTAGTGTCGTCTGCATCACTTCCATGCAACCTTTCACTTATCCCGCTTTAGTCACTCTAGTGTATCAGACTGTTAAACATGGCAGCTCCATTGTCGATATACACCAAGGACGAAATAAAAGCAGTGGTTTACTTTTTGTTTGTGGAAGTTGTTAAACCTGCGGAAATTATTCATCGAATGCAAGGGCAAGTATAGTGACAGCTGTTTATCGCGAAGCAAGATCTACGAATGGGTAGAGAGTTTTAAACAAGGAAGAATTTCTTTATGTTACGAGGAAAGATCAGGCAGGCCACGTGAACGACTGAGGACAATTTGAATGTCATTGAGGGTATGGTGATGAAAAACAGACCAATTACAGTGGACGAAATCGCCAATACTTTACATATCAGTCCTGGTTTAAGTATGCAGAAGTCATTAATGCAGTGCAAAATTGGTTACAGGTGCTAACGAAAAACACTTTTCCTGAAGGAATCCAAACACTTTTGAAAAGTTGGGAAAAGTGCGTTGAAGTGCAAGGAGATTATGTACGAAAATAATGTACCTTTCAGCTTTCTATCATTAGAAAAATGTACCTTTTCTCAAAAGTTCCTTTACTTTTTGATTTTTCCTCGTATGTTGTAGCTCCAGCAATTTGTTGGGCATATATGAGCGTACACGATTTGTTTTCCATTGATTCTGTGATAGCTGAATCAAAAATACTGTAGCTTCCTGATCAGGCTTTCGTCCAATTCAAGTTCCTGACAATTTCCAGCGAACTATGGTCACCAATTACCAATATTAATCTCATCCTCCCGTCATCAGCAGTGCTTTTACAACATCCAAATATCAAGACATCTGAAAGACACACATGCAACTTGTAATTATATGTGTATTATATTTCACATTAATTATATATGCGTTACTGGATACCAGAAAGCTATTACTTTTAGTGTGTCTTAAATATGATGTGAAGTCATCTTTTCTGTGTTCTTGTGCAAACTCTAACGCAAATACACGCATCCCATAATATTTAATGCTGTTTAAAACTTGAGTTCAATCTAGCATTGGGAATGAAACTTGAAGTGCATCTGGAAAGATTTTACCATCCTCTATTACTCATTACCATGTAATAACCATTCCAAACTGTTCCCTTCATGAAATATATTGGCCACTCATGACTTTCGTGACACAATCTAATTTATTGAGTATATCACAACAATATATATATATATATATATATATATATATATATATATATATATATATATATATATATATATATATATATATATTATTCTGTTAACACATAATATCTATTGATTATATCATATCTTTTACTTTCAGAATACAGTCAAACTAAGAAAAAAACCAAATGCTGTGATTGCTGATTGCACGACTTTTGATAAAAAGAAATCCCTGACATCGCAACTGAGATGACAAAGATTTGTGACTGTTCATTGCACGACTTCCGAAAAGAAATCCTTGTCATCGTAACTGAAGATAACAATGAACACAAAGACAGTAGAAAGCAAGATGGTTTCTAGTGAAGTAAAGCATATCAAATGATTGTGTGAAGTTTACGACAACTCTTATTGACAATTAAAATTTGCTAAGAAAACTTCAACTGCCGGTCGTCGATATAAGATGTTGTTTCTTAACATGAAGATTATACTTTGTTTTCTAGTAATATTTGCACGTATTGCTAATAGTGAAAATTTGGAACAATTTGTAGAGATTTCGAAATGTGAACTGACTGAAACGGTAGAAGAGGTAGAAATTTATTGTCATGGTGCCATTACAGTTTCACTCTATTACGATGATGATTATGACTCTAGCACTGTCAAAGTAATTTTTGATTGTCATGGTAAAAATCTGATTACAAATTTTCCTAGAATTACCAACCAGGGAACCTCTAGGGATGAAATTATATATTTTCATAATTGTTCTAGAATAAGAGACACTGTGATGCCATTTCGAAAAATTCAACCATATTTCCCTGCACATACGTCAATTGTAATTAGAAATCCGAGTTCAGATAATTACCTACAGGAACTTAACAGCAACGACTTCCATGACATAAATGAATACTGGGACTCTATAATAATAGAAGGTGTTTACTTAAATGAGTTACCGAATACTCTATTCCCAGACGGCTTGCAACGATTAGAGATTTCGGATACGAATTTAAGTACACTTCCAGAAAATATATTACAGAATACTAAGCTTTTAACATCACTGTCTTTGTCATATAATAAATTAGACTTTCTACCAAAGTTAATATTTCAAAACCTAGAATGCTTGCATAGTCTGACGCTGTCAGGAAACCAACTTCATGAACTTGATGAAGAGTTATTTAGTTGGTTACATGCACTGAAGAAACTAAGACTTGATAATAACAATTTAAAGACTCTTCCAATAAAGATATTTCAATCTTTAGAAAGTCTTCAGGAATTAGATCTAAGCAAGAACTACTTAAACAGCATTGGAAAATTTATTTCACCTTTAATATCATTACAGGAATTACGAATTTACTCTTGTAATGTGAGTAATGTCGATGAGGATTCTTTTAGAAATATGTCGTCTTTAAGATTTCTAGACTTGAGCAACAACCCACTCTCTATTCCTGTTATACCGTTTAATAGTCTAGACATTACCAGTTTGTTTCTAAGTAATTGCAATATAAACATAATTCCATCTAGTTTTCTAAACAGTTTGCTAAACAATTACTTAGGTATACAGAATTTGGATTTCAGCAGAAATAGTATCGACATTGCACCAAACTTTACTACGAACAGGGATATTAAAAGCTTAAATTTAAGTTATAATTTACTTCAAGAGATTAGTTCTGATACGTTTCGAAATCTAAGCCATGTGACTAAGCTAGATTTAAGCCATAATTTAATAACATATTTACATGAGAAGGCATTTAAGGGTATATTTGATCTTCCAAAATTCTCGCCTGACATTATTATCACACAAAATCAAGGATTCTTGGATTTAAGCTATAATATGCTAAGCGAAATAAACCCAAGTACTTTACAAAATTTGCCTCTAATATTTTACCTGAATTTGAGTCATAATCATCTAACTAGTTTATATGATGAAATGTTTCAAGGGACCTACAATATTGTCGCCTTATATTTGAATAACAATAAGATAACTGCACTTCCTCGATCGATAGAAAATTTGCCATCTTTGCAAATCCTTGACTTAAGTCATAACAAAATAAAAATCACGATGTATACTTATATTTATGTGTATATATATCTGTATAAGAACATAGTGGACATAAATTTGTCCTATAATGAAATTGAAGATTTCACATACTATGGTGAAGGCGTTTCTACAAACAAGGTCATAACTTTTCAGAAAATATCCTTGGCTAATAATAAGTTGAAATTATTTTCTTTATCAGGTAATTTTAGTAACCTTTTATACTTAGATTTAGCAAATAACAATATTAAACATTTCTCAAATGATGGTTTTCCAAATTTACGATATTTAGATCTTTCGAATAATTCAATTTCGATTATTCACAAAGATTGGAAAAATGAAGATATATATTTGAAGCATCTTAACTTAAGTTACAACAATATAAAAATAATATCGTCTGATGATTTGAAATACGTATCTTGCAATTTTACAATTGATTTGCAATACAATAAGATATCATCTGTTAAATTGAAATCAAGGAAACTTAAAATAGGTAGTGAGGAATCTAATTCAACTGTAGAATTGAATATAAATCACAACCCTTTCTGTTGTTCTTGTGATATTTTCCAATTTCTTAGGTTACAGGATCGAGATATTTATATTTCTTCTGAAGGTAAAAACGTTGCAAAAATAATAGCTGATAACTTAAGATGTTTTGAGCCCTCCGCAGTAGAAGATGTTCGTGTTGAAGCGGTTGAAGAGTGGACATTGCAGTCTCTTTCCTTATTAGCACTTTGTGAGTTTTGAATTGGTTAATACGCAACGAATAATGTTAATTCTAAGTGATATTAATAAAATATTAAAAGAAAACTCACGTTTAAAAATGAATGATTTCTTTTAATATGTTGTTATATTTTGTATCGAAGCCCTTTTGCATTGCACTCTTATATAGCAGTTCGAGTTTTTTTTTTTTTTTTTTTTAGATCCTTTACTTACAGTAAATTAAAGGATCATGAACACTTGAGTACTATTGGAAGTATTAAAGTTTTCTGTTTCCTAGTACGCTAGTCATTAGAAGGACACTCTGAAAGCCCAAGAACGGTGTGTGTGTGTGTGTGTGTGTACAGATAAAAGCGCTAGAGTTTTTGAATTCGCAATTCATAGATGTGATTTACTTTGAACCTCGCTCTGTCATCCTTCATTTTCCTAGGTTGCACCTGAACCAATTTTAAAGAGTTTGGAGCTCCCTAGTGTTATATGGTTAGCGTTCTCGCCTTTGGTGTTGGAGGCTAAGGATGAATTCCTGGTGAGAATTCGTGTTGTGCGGATCCCATGTTAAGCTCTAGGTCTACACCTCATATTGTTTCGCTAGTGAAGAAACATTAAGTTTTAATCAAACTCTCCGCCAACCAAATAGTCTGGGTGTACGTCTTACCCGTGATGGAACGAGAGAATACTTGTATGTATATTTGTAAATTTAGTAGTATGTGTATCTTTATAAATTTAGTAGTACTTTCCCAAATAAATATTTTTCAAGAGCACTGATATTGGAAGATCGGTCTTAATATAATCAAGATACTTGTCGAAATTAAGTATATAATATAAAGAACGAACAACTACAAACTTGTTTAAAATTATTGTTACATAGAGGTTTGACATTACATATAAAAGTATGTATTTGTCAATTTGTTAATGAATTTCTTTCTTTCTTTTGTAAATTTATTTTACATAAACTGCGAATGATACAACACTATAATGATATTGTACGCTCACCTAGTTAAATATAATCGTAAGGATTTTCTGATGGTTTTGAACTGCCAATAATTATATTAGTAGACAAACTCAGTATTTCTGGTATCAACATTTTAGTTCAAATGCAGTTTAAGAGTGTTTTGCAATTAAATAATTTTTAAAAAATCAATATTTGCAACCTAACAACATAATATATTATTTTGTACTTATAAATAGATTTGCATTTGTCTCTATTTGCAGTGCGTCTATAATTGTATTTTTATCAGAGAGAAAATTGTATGAGTATAGAGAATAAACGTTTTGCTTCATAAATTGTAAATTCATTATTAACCTAATCTTTTGTGACCACACCTACCCTAACTTATCTACTTCTTCCGCTGAAGTCGAAATCCTTAGCATTGAATTTCTTACTGACTAACTTTCTTCTTACTGTGAGATTTAGTCCTCACTAACTATACCATTCAGGCTACGTAATTCTGCTGTTAACTCATTTTTGACAATTTCTTGACTTACCTCCTTTTCCCACCTATAGTCTTCAACTATAGTTATAATGCATTTTGTAATATATGTCTTTCAAAACTAAGGAAAATCCTTGATTCTGAACAACTGCTCTACAAGAAATTATTTGCTGATACTTTCAGTGGATTATGTAATTTATTTTTTATAGTGAAATTGTTCTATTCAATTTGGGGAAAAGGACTCACTTTGAAAGCAATTAATATAATTGTAAAGGAAGTAATATTGATGATACAAAACTGCGTATATAAACTGAGAACATTACAAGTAGTGTCTTCATTCATCTAGTTCTCACCAGTTTCGTAGAACCGATTGTTAAAATTTCATACATTCCTGGAACCGTTTCTTCTCTTCACCTCTAGGTCCATAACTTACGAAAACAAAGTACATTCTCTAGTATTATTTTTGGAAATCAATATACAAAGTGTAAAGTAAGTTTTAAGGCCTAATCCTAATCAGTGTTAGTAGTGTACGAAAGTTCATAATTTATTTATTCTTATATTGCTAATAAAAGGTTATAGTATACTTAATCTCAAAAATAAACTGTTTATGTTTAATTTCAGTAACTAACTTGCTGTGATATAACATTATTACAACATTGCATGTCTTAATTAAGAATAATTTCTACTTCAAGTTTTTCATTTTTTATTATTATTTTATTTACTGTAAACATTTAACTTAGCATTGATTTTGCAGCAGTCAATTGGAAGGAGAGTGTTTATGAGCGGAAGTAATTTCTATTGCGGAGTGCTTTAATAATCTAACAAAAATATTAGGCGAAATTACAGAGAGATACTACTAATTTTACACAAGAATTATCATTTAAGTTTTTGCTTGGATAGAGAAATCAAGAGGGTCGGTGGCAGCGTTCAAAAGAAAGCGTCTTAGCAATTAAGTAATAAAAAAACGAGATTAAATAAAATAAGTAAGACATAGTAATAAACTGTATACAATAAGAAACTGTACAAAGTGATATTGGTGAGTGTCAATCCTTATGCGCTGTTTTTGAGAAAGTGGAGAGAAGCAATTTTTCGTGTAAGCCTAAATAACGATGATATACGATAACCACACTACCCATTTATATAAATGAAATCTTTCAGTTTAAAGTCCAACGATTATGCTCTACTATGGGAAACCGATGATTAAGAGAACTAATTGATGATGGAAGATTTAGTGGAATGAGAAAGTGGGCGAAAACGGGAGTATCCCGAGAAAATACACGGAGACAACGTTGTCCACCAGAAGCTACCTATTAAGACGAAAATGATACTAAAGTATGCATTAATCATGCTTTTCGTTATTACATTAGGAACACACACAATATTTTTAATGAGGCATAGTTCAAAACTGGGATTAAACCTAAAACAGGGGCGTCATTTAGGAAGGGCAGGAGGGGGCAATTGCCGCCCCCTCAAGAGTTTGAGGAATACATATACTTTAATCAATTGTCTACTAATATACTAGTACAAAACGTGAAAATCTTATGTCGGTGGTGCTCTTGCCCCCCCCCCCCAAGCAAAGTCTGAAATGACGCCCCTGACCTAAAACTTTAATTTTTCTTTGAATATAGTGTTGTGCAAAGGCGCGACAATTATGAATCCGTAGACCATATCACACTGAACATAGTGGCACGCTTGATAATATATTTTGATGCGTAGTTTTTGAGAAAAAATGGATTTATAAGATGCTAAAAATTGTGTCGTTCGTCGTCAATCTGATGTAGTCGATATTTCCTTTCAGATTGTGCTGATGAAATAGACTATTTTTATAGTTATATTCTGTATATTTGAATAAATGGATTAGATACACAACATATATATATATATATATATATATATATATATATATATATATATATATATATATATATATATATATATATATATATATATATAATATCGTTGTTTGACTTCAACGAACAGTGAAAGACATACTCCTCACTAGAGATCGAAAGACTGGGGAAACACAGGCTTTTTAGTTCAAGTAAAAGACGAAGTTTTCTTTTTCCACTCACAAAAACCGATTCCTTTTTAGGAAAACAACAAACACTTTATCTACGGCCTTTTTGCCTGGGAAATTTGATCATCCCAACTTTAGTGAGGCAACAACAGTGCGTTCCATCTTTCTTTCCTCATTAAAATATGAGAAAACAATACATTCTGAAGAAAAGAAATTTGAGAAATTCAGTAAACAAAGAGAATCGGTCGCTTCACACGAAAGAAAAAGGGCACCTTGGTAGATTTAATGGGTTTATTTACGTAGTCATTTCAGGGTTTGCCAATTGAGAGTGGGCTAAAGTGTCCACTGACATTAATTTGACATTTTCTATTAGTATGTTAGTACAATTAATTTTTGAACAAATCATGTGTTTCCCAAAGTCACGAGGGGCAGTTTCTCTCATTCCTTTCTCAAATGACGCCCATGTTATTCTAGTACGAACGAATTGTCCGTAGAGCTATTAGAGCAGACATATCAAAGTGACAATCTTTGAGTTTAATGTCCCAGAGTTATGCCCTTCTAGGCTAAGGGAGACAGGATGATTATGGCAAGTGAATGCTGATGGAATAATCGGTGGAAGACGAATGTAGGAGGAAACGGGATTAGCCCGAAAAAACCCATACATATGATATTGTCCACCACAAACTTACTTGGGCAGAGATTGAATCAGGGAACTGACGCACCAGAGGTCAGTAATCTACCACTAAGCCACCACGCCTCTTACACGTCAAAATGAGTAACTTAAATGACCCAAGGATTAATTAGGGGATAAGACGGCAGGCCATAAGGAAAATTTATATAAAAAAAACATTTATGGCGTATTTAAAAACTAAACACGTAAAATCTTACCTAATACATTTTTTTAAATAGAAGAAACACGATATCTGGGTAAGACGTAAATGGATATCTAAAGTTCCTTTTCCAATATCTGGTCCCTTTTTCCTTCAATCCTTTTCTGGATGTCTATTAGAGTTTGGCATGCCTGTATTAGAGTTTGACATGTCTGTATCAACGACAAAGATGTTTTAGTGAAAATGGGATAATGTTAGTAACAACTGTTCCTAAAATGTAGTACTTACATCTAATGGAACAAAGTTGCGATTTGGAGTTTACACACAAATAAAAATGTCAGCTTTTGAAGATAAAGAATCCTTTTATACAGACGATTACGTGCGCCTCTATAATATATATGAGATTTAGTGAAGTCGTTAGTATTAGAAAGGGAGAAGGTTTAAACTGCAATAATCGAGTTTCCTTGTTGCCCTATATTTCAAATAAGCTATATTGACACGATATGAAAAAAGAACAATACATTTAATAAATTATGAGTTTTTACTATTGTTAATCTAACATCGTACTTAAAGTGGCCATTTATGGCTTTAATTTATGAACTCAACTTCTTTTTCAACTTATGTAGATAGACGTTTCTTATTAGGTTTCTCAGCTTTGTCGTTTAATTCTTTCTCTGTTAGACAATTTTCTCGTAAGTCATTTTTAACCATATCCATCCATTTCCTTCTTGGTGTTCCTCTATCTCTCTTTCCAGCACTTACGTTCATCACTATTCTGGTGACATAGGCTTTAGTCTTTTTTTCTTGTTATATACCCATACTGCTGCAGTCTCCTATTCTCGTTATTCTTAGATATCTCTATAACCTTGGTTGTTACTCTTACTGTCTCATTGCTCATTCTGTATCTTCTTGTTATCCCACACATCTAGTGCAACACTCTCATTTTGGTAAGATCCAATCTTTTTTTCTTGTACTTTCTTCTTGGACTATGTTTCCTCTCCGTTCGTCATTGCTTGCCTAACCACTGCTCTATAAACCATCCCTTTACTTTTTACCGTAATTCTGTGATCACACTGGGGACACGGTGGCTCAGGATAGAGCGCTTACCTCTCAAGTGTGGGCTACCTGTTTCCATCCCCAGCCAAGTAACTTTGTGATCGATGACATCATATCTGGGGATTTTCCCGGATTACTCCAGTTTTCTCGAACATTCTGATTTCACCAATTCGTGCCTCATCATTCACTTGCCTTAGTAATTCTCCTCCCTTAGCCTAAAGGGCACAAGCTTTTGATTTTAAATGGGAAGATATCATGTTTAATGAGGTTAGGCAACCTACATGACTGTTGTGGTGTGATGGGTTGCATAACTTATAGTTTCTTACAACAATTAAATGCCAGTTCGAAGTTCACCAGTTACTAGGCTGAAGAAAGAAATCAGGAAAGAAATGCAATGAAATATTTAAGATTTACGCCCCACGCTTATGCTGACTGGGCTAAAGGAGATAGTGATGATGAGAATTCAACGAAATAGTGGAATAAAGAAAGCGGGAGGAAACGGAAGAACAGAAGAAAGCCCACGCACACGGTGTTTGTTCACCAGAAAGCTCAATTACCTCGAGCTGGGATCTAACCAATGAGCCCAAACACCAGAGGTTGACGGTCTACCACTGAGTCACCTCAGTCCCAGAAGAAATCATGACTAATGAAAATTGTAAAGGTGCCTTTTCAACTGCAGAACAAACCACAGGAAAACAAATACTTGTAAGAGAAAGTCATAAAATATCAAAAGGCAAAAGTTTTTTTTCGTAAGCTGTCTTTTTAAGGGTAAAAAGTCCTTCTCCAGGAAGCTGGTTAAACAGTGTCATACACACTCGTTACAGGGTCACATAGCCCTAAAAGTAACACAAATATTACTTGTAAGTTAAAGCCCCTAAAATACTGTTATTGACAAAAGTAAGTGACTTAGCAATGTAGAGAAATAAATTCGAAGGAAATATTGAAAAAGATGCATAATTAGAATTTACAAAATATAATAAAAGGCATTAAGTATTTGATTATTTTGTTTTTCGAAGAAATATTTCAGATATTACAAGGAAGAAGTGTGCAGTATTGGTTAATATATACATATAGACCAGCGTTTCCCAACCGGTGTGCCGCGAGGAAATCGAAGCAAAATTATTAATTCTATAGCAATAAATTGCAAGACAGGGAAAAATTGTTATTTGTTATTTCACATTACTATGAACCTCTACTATGAATCTACAATTTTAAGTTTCATACTGTGTTACTTTTTTTTGTACATTTTTAAGGTGGACAAACGTATTTGTTATCATTGTTATGATCATTATTGCTTTTTTATTGTTGCAGACTATTTCGTAACTTAAAATTTTAAAAAATCATTTAATCCTCTCGGCAAAGCAAACGTGTATACAAATTACCTATTGTGTATTAAAAGTACAAGAGATTTGTTTGTTCGTTCGTTCTTGAATGATCTTCCTTCTTAGTGAAAAAACAGGATACAGCTTTCGAAACAGAAAGTGTATTTTTTTTTTTAAAAAAAAAAAATCTGAGTCCTATATTTCATTGCAATTGTTTTGAAGTTTTAAATTGAAATGAAAAATAAGCATAATGATTTATACGGGGAAAAACAGTGATCGAGCTTTCTTCTCTGTGAGAAAATCAGTAATCACAGAAAAAATACCACGGTACTTTATATTTACAAGTAATAATGATAATAATAATATCTATGAGTGTGCCGCGAGAATTCTAGCTACCCCGGAAGTGTGCCGCAAGTTGAAAAAGGTTGGGAAACGCTGATATAGACCATATAAGGATCTATTCCGAAACAGTTCGGAATGAGATTTTATTTCCAATGACTAACTTCATATTATATACAATAATTAATTAACACAAAATATTCGCTCCGTATTATTTCGTCCATATAGAAATACTCTGCTTTCTATACATATTGTTATTATAATTCTTCACTCGTACTAGAACCTTTGAAACAACAAAGGATATAGATACGATAAGACAGGAATAACCACACATATTTTCCTGTTTGTTCCTTTGTAGATAAAACTACCTAATGCAATCCATTTCCTTGCTAAAAACCTAAAAAATGGTTTAAATATAAAAATAATTTAAAAAAATGAGAAATAGGAATATCCCATTATTAATTTTCCGGTCATGTTTATCACAGTTTTTATTAGTCATTCCGAGAAAGTTTCTGCACCGCAGTAACAGGACTAATTTCCAAGGTCACCATGGAGGAAGGGGTAAAACGTTTTTTCAATAATGATGGAAATACCAATAGTGCAACAATTAGCGGAAGAAAAACAAGTTTGTTTAATATTTATTTCTCCTTTAGTGGTACAGATTATTGAAAAATATATAATTCCTTACGCCCAACCTTGTTTGTTATTTATATGTTGGAAATTTTGGGTTCTTTTCCAGCAACGAGGCTAAATGAGGTGTGCAGCTACAGTTTAATTTGAAACCCGAAACAGCATTAGCTGTTTCAATTTTGCGCGCTCGCGCTGTCCACTATACTAGTGCGGAGGAAGTATTTCCTTTAGTTGTGTGTGTATATAATAGAGAGAGAGAGAGAGAGAGAGAGAGAGAGAGAGAGAAAGAGAGAGAGAGAGAGAGGAACAGATTAATGTCCTTAGAGGTTCTAAGCACTTAAATACTTTTGGTCCCTATATATGTATGTTACTGAAAATATAAACACAAATAAACTTGAAGCCACTCGTTCCATAATGGCACTTTTCTGGCACTATATAAGTTATATATATATATCATTCTGATAGTATAACTGAGCTCTATTGTTTGTCATTTAAAATAACACAGCTTCCTTTATCTTCCACATGTTACTAACGTATTGAGTTTCATTATCACACAAGTCCATGGACCAGTGTTTGTTCTGGAAAGCGAACAACCGACATGTTCTAGCGTGACTGCGAATCATAACAGCACAACGTTCCACTTTCGCCACATGGAGGCGCGCGCGTCAAGAAATATTAATGAGTGGAGGAAAATATGATTAAAATTTTTAAGGTAGTTTTTTGCTAAAATTAAAGAAACGTCTCCACTGACTTAATAGCAAGAAAAGTGGAAAGTGTCATTTCACAAAATAAAATTATACGGATCAAAAATCAAAATTGCAAGTAAGACATCAAACAGTTTAATTGCAGAAACATTCATGATGACACGAAAAGTAAAAGTTGATCAGATAAACTTGGAGAAAGCATATAGACCTGAAATTCCCCCTAAAAGTGCTAAAGGAATGGATATTGAAAAATACCTGTCACAATTTTATCTGCAGAGCAACTTTACTTTCAGAGACTTCTGGACCAATATAATAAAGATCAGACTCCAAGTGCTGAGGACTCAGGAACTAAAGTGTGGGATTCTGATTAGGTGAAGAATAGATATTAGTAAACTAAATGTGTTGCTTGTTGTAATACATTATTCTGAAAATAGATACTTGGTTTATGCACAGTGACTGTTCGTTGTTTCGTTTCCAGACATTATTGCTTAAACATCAGTATATTCCTTTTCCAAATCTGAGTTATACCGTCTTATATAGAGTAATTTTGAAGTATGATTAGCGTCATACTAAAGACCTGACCAGTCCAGAAAACATATTTTAGTTAGACTCTTTAGTATGGCATTAATCACGCGTCAGAACGACTCTCCATAAGGCCCGTAGCGTCTAAAACTAATGTAACAGACTAATGAGTTCCATAATAACACAAATTCAGTATTTTCTTGATTTTATTATAAACAAATCACTTCTAATACTCGTTTAATACTTAGTGACATTTGTTATTCAGCAAAGTGTATGAAAATAATCTAATTTCCAAGCTTAAATTTGCAAGACATAGTCGGTTTTTATTGATTTTCTCAATATCCCTTCAGCTGGATATGGGAGGTTATGGGAGTCACGGTTTTCATTATATTTATTGAAATTAAACAACACATAAACAGTAAGTTATATATTTAATTTTTGTATACGTCCACTTAACCTGTGGGGCGTACTAATAGGATAAGACGTCCAATCCTCTAATTTTAAAATTTAATTTATTATTTTAATACGTTTTGTTAAGGTTTTGATGAACTTTTAACCATCGTCTCTACCGTTACTGTTATAATAATTTTTACTTCCGCCAAGGAGATTAAGTTTGTAAAGGAAAATGTAGTGTTTGTGTGTGTGTATATATATTACTAGATTACGGCGAAGTCAAAAGTAAGGTTTTGCTTTTTGCATATCCGTATGCAGGTACATATGTGTGTATGTATTAATGTGCACTACTTCCACTGTGGAGCTCAAACGCCTAAACCGATTCCAATAAATGAGACATCGCTGGAGTTAAGTTGTCAGTCCGAGTAACATAAAATAGGAGACGTCACATAATCATCAAGGTGACAGTCGTTATCCTCTATTATGTCTAAGCTGAACTTCTTTCCCTTCAGCATAGGTATAAGAGGATGCTGACAACTCATATATATATATATATATATATATATATATATAGATAGATAGATAGATAGATAGATAGATACATACATACATACATACATACATACATACATACATACACACATACATACATACATACATACATAGATCTAAATAACAATAATAAATAATTAAAGAAAAGAGTAACTTTTGCTCTAACATTTCTTACAGTTATGTTTGGTTTGTGTTGAAAGTATCTCATAATTTTAGACAAGTTTTGTTAACATGCAAAACCATGTTTCAAGGTTATTTGAATATAAATAAAAAAAAATAAAAGGAGCATAAAAGCGTACATTTGATTTAATTTTAAAAAAAAAAAAAAACTTTTTCCTAAGGCAAGGAGAACAAGTGGGAAACTTAAGTGCATAATTTTACAATAAAAGAGAAGGAAGGAGTCACTAATGATACCTTTTAAACGATAATACTAGCTTATATCTTTAGGTTACACTATAGAGTAGTTTCAGTAGGCTGCAGAAGAACAGCGGACACTTGGAGCGTCTCACATACAGCAATTCGTAAGAACAAAAGCTTCGATCTGTTTTTCCTCATTACAAGGGACTGGAGCTCGAACTTTCAAAGAAGAATCACTACTCTATTTCTTTATTAAGACATTAAACAGGCGGGGACACAGCAGAATAGATACAAGTTCATCGAAATGTAAGTTCACTATTACTTTATTTAAAGATGTATTTTCTCTTCATGTTTATTTATTTACCCACTGTTCAAATGAAAGGAATTGAAATCTTTAAGTTTACGTCCGACGATTATGACCGATAGGTTAAAGGAGACGGTGATGATGAGAAATGAATGAAATAGTGGAATAAGAAAGTGAGAGGAAACAGGGGGACCCCGCTAAAACCGATGCACGCGGTTTTGTCCACCAAAAGTGAACCCTCTACCACGGAGCCACCGCGGCCACCTACCCACTGTTGAAGACATAATCTTCGGATGCGTACCATGTCCTTCATTGAAATGAAATCTTTAAGTTTAACGTCCCACGATTATGCCGGTTAGGCTAAAGGGGACGGTGATAATGGGAAATGAGTGAAATAGTGGAATGAAGATAGTGGGAGGAAACGAGAAAACCCACGAGCACGGTTTGTCCACCACAAAGTCCACACGGCTAGAGCTGGGATCAAAAAAGGGACACCAAGCGCCGGAGGTGAACGCTCTACCACTGAGCCACCGCGCCCACATATCCTTCATTGAGTTCGCAACATAAATAAGTAGCAAAATCAAAGTTGACAATACCACCTTTGCTTAGTAATATTACCAATTGAAATGTTACTGTTGCATGAGGGTAACATAATGATATAGTCATATATACTATCGTTTGTTCCAACATTGAAAATGAAACGTCTTGAACAATACGAGTCTTAAATAAAATTACATAAAAGTAGCTTGTACATTACGGTTAAGAGAAATCAAACAACCATGTACCGGTTGTGCCAAAAATGGTGCCCAAGTTCAACAGAGAGTTTATATTCAGAAATGAAAACTTTCAGTTTAACGTGCAACGATTATATCCTTTTAAACTAAGAAAGAAGATGGTTAAAGCAAGTGAATGATGATGGAAGAATTCGTGGAATAAAAAGGGAGAGAAAACAGCAGTACTCTTAGAAAACTCACGGACACAATGATGTCCACCACAAACATACTTGGCTGGGATTCGATCCAGGAATCTCCTCGCCAGAGATAAGTGCTTAACCACTGAGTCACCGTGTTTCCCACATGCTAATATTTAGGCCAAAATAGAGTTAGAATGCTATACAATGATATGCCCCCAGGAAAGCTCCTTTAGCCGCTATCGGGAATCAAAATATCACTATCTGGTAAAGTCCAAGATTAATTTGGGACCATTATCATTGCTCCTCAAATCCATCAATCAGTAAAGTGACTGTTACATTAATAACTGGTGCTAGTATCAATGTATATCGACTTTAACTGCCACTTGGAAATAACCTAGGTAACAATTTGATGGGTTATTAGATATTTTCTGACGTTTTTTATCTGTGACGTTGCCACATGGTGAAATTTGGGTCTCCAAACAAGATCCCGAAAGGTACAGAGGGTGTTTCGAAACAACACCGACAACGTTTGGGAGATGATTCCTGACACCAAGATAAAACGAAAAGTATAGACCAACGTGAACGCACAAATGCTTTCTTTTGGAGTTATAGTCTGCCGAAAACATGACAAAATGAAATTTAAAGTTCATTGTGTCATATTTTCGGTAGCCTACAACTCTGAAAGGAAGAATTTTTGTGCACCCAGGTTAATGTATACTTTTTGTCTTATCTTCGTGTCAGGAATTAACTCTCAAACGTTGTCGGTGTTGTTTTGAAACACCCTGTATAACTATGTACTCCGTGCGCGACACTTTTAGAACACCCAATATATATAATCTGCTACTTAAAACTTTATACTTTACTTATATGGTACAAAGCCCTCTCAGCTGGTCCAGTAGTTAGAGCGTGTATGCCTTTGGTGCACGTGATCCTGGGTACGCTATCCGGATGGAGATCATGACATTTAATTTTCACAATGAGTTACTGTACATTCCATTAGTCATTTCTCTCCTTTAGCTTAAAGTGTATTAGTGAGGGATGTTAAACTAAAGAGCTTCTTTTCATTATCTTTACAGCAAATAAATTAATAATAAAAGTCCTCTCCAGCAGAATAGAAATTATCTGTTATATCAGATTAGCAACGAACAAAAACATTTTAACGTTATAGAAAAGTTGTTCCTTTCGATTTTTAAAAAATTACGCATGATAATTTGCCTTGAAGGAAGTCATTTTGTTCATCTCGATGTGATACATCAAGACACAGATGGTGATCAAAAAAATGGAAACACCTGTAATTGGCAACACGTCAGATGTATGGTTTGGCAGTGGTGTCGTGGCGCCCGCAGCGCCGGACCACTGGTGGTGGTGTGTTAGGTCGGTCTCCATACTACGTCAGGCGCCACTGTTGTGGCCAGTGGCTGCACAGACGGAGGTAGTGTAAAACGGGAAACCTCTCAGATTTTCAAAGAGGACATATTGTTGGTGCGCTGTTATGTGGAGTGAGTGTGACGGCAGTGGCTACTGTGTTAGGTGTGTCTCGTGGGACAGTGTCGAAGGTGATGACGGCCTACACAACACACGGGAAAACCACATCGGGGAAGCACAACAGTGGGCGGAAGAAAATCATGAGTGACAGGTCACGCCGGGTATTAAAGCGCATTGTCACGCAGAACCGTCGTGCCACTGCGGAGCAAGTGATGGAGAAACGCAATCAGCACCTCCCCCACCCTGTTTCGAGAATCACAGTCCGCCGCGAATTACATGACATGAACTTACGGGGTCGTGTTGCAAGGGCCAAACCACTCATCACGGACCATAACGCTTTCGCACGCCGCAAATGGTGCCGCGACCATGCAACTTGGACCGTTAAGGACTGAAAACGTGTGATATGGTCGGATGAGTCATCCTTCACCCTATTCCCAACCACGGGCCGTGTTTATGTGTGGAGAACGCCCAAAGAAGCTTATGATCTGCAGTGTCTCCGCCCAACTGTGGAACATGGCGGCGGCTCGGTGATGCTGTGGGGCGCAATATCATGGTTTTCATTGGGTCCTGTGGTCACACTTAGCGGACGAATCACTGCCAACGATTATGTCGCAATTTTAGGAGACCACTTGCATTTTATGGTCCGGATGTTGTTCCCGGACAATGACGCCATCTTCCAGGATGATAATGCACCCATTCACACAGCTGGCGTTGTTGCAGCGTGATTTGAGGAACATCGGGATGAAGTTCAACACCTCCTCTGGCCCGCCCAATCCCCAAATCTCAACATAATTGAACATCTGTGGCTCGTCTTGGAAACACGACTCCGGCGACGATTTCTACCTCCATTCTCTCTCACAGAACTGGCCGATGCCCTGCACGAGGAATGGTGTAAAATTCCACTTGCTACCATTCACGACCTCTATGCCTCCATCCCACGTCGCATCAAGGCTGTTCTGAAGGCGAAAGGTGGCCCGACACCATATTAATCTGGTAAGTTGCAATTTCGTTCAGGTGTTTCCATTTTTCTGATCACCATCTGTATAATACGATGACATATCACGGGTCTTTCCCACAGCGAAATTAAACTACCGCTAATTGTAGAGTTTTTCTGTAATACCTTCAAAACAAACAAAAATATTCGAAAAGGAAAGACGTAGTGCACTAGACAATATTATTTTGCACGTGATCATTATCATAACTGATCTTTCTGCTTTCAATTTGCAACTGTCGATAGATTTACCTTTTCTTTTGTGGGTTCTGCAAATAGCGGCATATCAAAAACAGATAGCTGAGTTGTGATAAAGATATCACTTGCAAAATCATATTATGTAGTACACTACCTGTTTGCTTTTCGATTATTTTTATTTGTTTTGACGATATTTCAGAAAAAAAAAACTAAAAATTTGTGGTAATTTAATTTTGCTGTTGTGAAATCTCCTAATATCTTATTGCTGAAAAAAATTGAAATATCAGAGTAGATCCAAATTTAGCTATACCTCATTAACATCCTGTATCAATCTAGTGTCTAATGTCGAAGCAGCGGTATCTCAATGGTAGAACGTTCAACTCTGGTGCATGGGGCCCTTGGTTCGATCCCTGATCGCGCCAAGCGAGCTTTGTGGTGAACAAATGCAGTGTGCGTGGGTTTTCACGGGTTGTCCCGTTTCGTTCCACAGTCCTAATTCAACAATTTCATTCATTTCTCATCATCATCGTCTCCTTTAGCCTAGCCGTAATAACCATGGGACGTAGAACTTAAAGATCTCATCTCATTTAGTGTCTAATGCCACTAACGCCATGTCAATGCCATAATGATATGATTGATTAGTGTACGCTGTAATATTCGTTTCCTTTAGTTTTCATAGGTGGTGTGATTATTGTAAGGGTACATTTTATGGTTTACAAAAAAATTGTTATCGTTTCCTCGAAAACTATCATTACGTTCAGATCATTCAAATCTTTCGATTCTCGTAGGTTTTATCTTTGGACAATTCTTTCTTTTTCGTTTTTATAATATTGTAGAAAATCCAGTATTTACTGTGCGATGGTTTCATGAATTCGAAAGTTTACTTTGCTTTTAAAAGAACGAAATACTTACGAGTTGTAAACTCCATTTTGTGATTTTTCAGAAAAAATGAATTGCTTCTTAGAAGAATGCTTTATTATTAACGTATCTGTTTCCCATTCTAAAAATAAAATCACATTTCTACAGTACAGCTCAGAAATTAGAATAAATGGAAAAAAGTACTCTGTAAAGAATATGATTTGTTTGTTTTACGTAACACGGTTAAAATGTTTGTTATCGGTAACCATGTAAAAAAATGTATATTCCATGTGTAACTGTTCTATCAGTAACAGAAGACTCCCCTCTAAGATACTGCCTCAAATATAGTTAAGTTATGCTTGCTTATTTATGTTATTTAAAATGTACAGGAAAGCCGGTAAATATGGAATACCGGTGTATCTCGCGTGGTAAGTAATGTTATCTATCGACCATGATGTAAAAAACTTATAGAGAGGGCCCATTACGCATTGCTGTTCAGTTTCTGTAGAAGTGAGGTTTTGTGCCCACGCTGCACGTGAATTTCCGGTTTAGTAGTTTTTTGAATTGAATTGAATTGCTCTTTACCACCGGCGTAACTTAGATTTATTTCGGGGGGGGGGAGCATTAATACGCGTATTTGGCCCCCATAGAAAAAGATGTTTTTTTTTTAATTCTTGGGCCCCCGCTTTCCATCTTTCTCTTACTCTTTATGGGCCCCCGGAGCCTGTGGGTCCTCCCGCACGGCAAGGTCTGCGGGCCGTTAGTTACGCCCCTGGTCCCGTTCCGTGCATGACAAATTAATTAATGGGACACTATTACAATACTGAAAAATCTCAAAGCCATACGAATCAACATTATTCCTAGCGCCTCTAATAGTAGACATTTTTTTTTTACTCAAATTGGTCTGCGATTCATTTTTTATTTTATTGAATCTGTTTGATGCTTCATTTATAATTTTATGTCCGTATCGTATATGGAATAAGAACATTTTGTCTTAAGATGGGCCCACGTCGAACGGCGGAAAGCTTCTCTGGGGGGTAATTGTCTCCCCTGTCCCCCACATGTTACGGCCCTGTTCTTTATTTCAGCGGGCGAGGTTCAGTCGGAGGATGATCTGCCACCTAATGCCTGTCATTATTAGAAGAAGAAAAAGAAGAGATACAAATAGTAACATAACACGGTACATTCAATAATATTAAGGATAAGCAAAACCTATTTCAGTCCAATTTCATACAATAGTAAATTTTTCATGTGTGCCAATGCTTTATCTCTGGTCTCTAATTCATACTGTTTGGAGCGATGATTTAAATGAATTATATGGTTTGTCAGTGATTGACTTTGGTAGGGAGATCCAGATTTTAACGTCCGAAATTGAAAATGCCTTCTCTGTTATTTTTAAAGAATGCCGCGGCATGTTCAGTTTATTACTTCCTTGGGTATTGTAACGGTGAATCTCTTATCTTCATGATAATTTATGATGCAAATAAAATGGTGTTTTATGTGAATTTATTTCATATAGTAAACAACAGTACTGGAGATATCGTCTTTGGGACTTGGTTAGGATATTGTTTTCATTAGTTACCGGTTGAGATTGTAAGAGTGAGACACACGCAAAGCTGAGGCTTGAAAGTAATATCACAGTCAAGTTTTATTATTTTATTACAGTAGTTCCCAACCTAATTCCTATCACGACCCCCATTTTATCAAATCCTCTTGGCAGTGATCCACTTATAATTTCTGGTTCGTAATAGTGTTATGTGGTATTTTTAATATACCTATTGCGGAGATATCACGATATCTGTCTATTTCTATAATAGTAGAATCCATTTCTTGTATGTAGTGGATACAGTTAACTTCAATAAAAGCAAATGGATTAAAACCACATTTGGTCAGTTCATTCATATTACAAATATCGAATCCCATCCGTCATACTAGATTCAAACTGGAGGCCATTTGAAAATTTTAAAACTTCAAAACTTTCGTAATTTTCTGTCATTTAATAAAAAAGTAAAAAGATTTCTAATGTTGGTTTAAAAAACTAATTTAGAAACAAAAAACAGTTGTTAGAAACGTTATTGAGGTTTTTTTTTAAATGACTTGATAATGTGCGTTACTAAGATTTAACCGAACATTGGTGCACTAGTGAAATCACATCATGCTCAGGTATCTCATTAGCTTTCAATTTGAATTGTATTTGAATTGAATTTGAATTGTAAAGTCTATAGCATTTGCGGGCATAATTAGACTGTATGGTTCTCACCGCCTATATTTGCTGTTGTATCGAATGACGTTTATGCCAAGTTCTGTCTCTACGCATGCAATCGTCAGGCAACTTCGAGAAAATGTATTTTAGAATGGTTCGAAAAACTGACAACATGGGTGCTTGTGAGTTCATAC
Source organism: Thermobia domestica (assembly GCF_964235325.1). Taxonomy (NCBI): domain Eukaryota; kingdom Metazoa; phylum Arthropoda; class Insecta; order Zygentoma; family Lepismatidae; genus Thermobia; species Thermobia domestica. The sequence continues at coordinate 376,226,597 of NC_137454.1, forward strand.
TAACATACTACAAACCTAGTATGGGTCACAGTCTAATTATAATGGGTGCCATGCTGTACACTTCATGCGAAAATCTTGAATGTTCGTATTGATGACAACACTGCCAAACTGGGGTGTTTGGGAGACGGGGACAGTGCGTTTTCAATTGTCCAATACTGCTTCTGCCACATTTGTTCTATATTCGTTCAATGGCACGCAAGCCATTTACAACATTGTAGTGTTTACACTTGGTTGGCAACACTGACAACCTAGAATGGTTAGGAGAAGGTCAGACTCAACGTCATTTTGTTATAATATCTTGTGATGTTTCTACGAAGCTTGGTGCATAAACATCTCATCGGAGGAACCTGTTTTACACCTCATTTCTACAATTGGTTGGCAACACTGACAAACTGGGGTCCTGGTCATAGGAATATGTCCACAATATATTTTGCTGTAGTGACGAATGATGTTCATGCCACGTTCCATGGATATACATCCAGTGGTACAGAAACCGTCTGCCACATTGTATTTATAATTCGTTACCAACACTGACCAAATGGGTACGTCTGGGTGTAAAGTGATATTATCAAACACTTGCCCGAATCACGTTCTAGCAACCAGTCAAAAAAGAAACATGATGGGCTCAGGCGCTTACGCGTGATGCATCGTAACATTCATTTTTATTTCTGTGGAATATGGCACACACAGCGCTACATACACCAAGAAACGGGTCCCTTATAAGATTAGGTTGCGGGTTTGCCCATGATTTGAAAACGGTTTCGTACTTTTCATGGCAGAAGCTTTCAGACAACAGAAGAGGTTTTCCCCAGGTATCTGGTCCCAGTATGGAATCATCCCTAGTAAGGAATGAATGGTTATAGCAAAAAGTGCTGGGCCCAGAGGATCGCCTTGTTGTACTCCTCTCTGGGATGAAATAGTGTCTTGACCGAAGAATGGATCACTGGGTTGAGCGTGACGTTGGTAAACATATGGATAGATTGAAGGAATTTAATTCAACACTGTAGTGAGCATGGAGTCCCGGCGAAGTTCGTTAAATGATTTGCGAAAATCCAGCTTTAAGATAGCCTTAGGAACATTGTGAATGGAGGAAAAATAAACCCGGAGTGCATGTACAGCTGCTTCGGTTCCGTTGGGAATACATACACCAAGTTGATGGGGAAGCAAAAAGTTCTTAAAATGCTCCCCTCTTCTGAAGCATATAGTTTCCGCTGATATTCTGCGCCAGACATTACCAATGACGATAGGTCTAATTCTACCATATTTATTTCTAAGAGCAGTAAGTTTAGCTCCGAAACACAATGGCCGAACTTCCAAGGAAACTTTTCCAGAAATAATTAATTTGAACAGATCGCACAATGATTTTGCTAGCTTTTCCTTCAATTCAAATACTTGACAGGATAGGAGAGCTTTGAGAATCGAAGGGCGAAGACCATCGAGACCTTCCGCGCTACCAGATGGAAAGGAATTAATAGCTACCTTAACTTCATTAATCGAAACTCCTTGACAGTTGTTTGGGTCAACAGGAAAATTCGGTAAAGTAAATTCACCAGGGTGGGCTGGATTCTTTTCCAATTGCGTATCAAACACAGAAATGTCGGGGGCTGCAACAGTACCATCTGATATTAGTAGATGGACTGCTCCACAAATGTCACCATGTGCAAGTTTTTCTTTTTTTTTCTTTCTTTTTTTTCTTTTTTTTTTTTTTTTTTTTTTTTTACAATCTTAAGATTGGAAACATTCTGTTTCGTTAGAGATTTCCTGATCTTTGTTGGATGCCAGGTTAAGGCGTGAATACCTACATCACACCAAAGACGAACTCTTTGTTTTACCCAGCTGGTAAGATTTTTTTATATTTTCTGATATTTTGGGAGCAGTTAGTGCAATTAATAGAAATATAAATAGGTTGATCCAATCTCTTTCGTTATTTGAAATAGTTACTTAAAGTAACACATCAGCAAGTGCATCAGCAACTGCAGCTCGAGCACCTCGACGGACACGCATTAAAATATGTGTTGAGGACCTTAACGATATTAGTATTTTACCCACGTTAAACAACGTCAAATCCTGTGTACCTTTATTGCTGTTAGAGATGTTAGTTCTTATAGTTTTATAACCAGGATAGCTATTATAATAGATATGGCAACAATCTTCGTCCCCATTTATAACCTGATGCTTCTTACCTACGTGTATAGCTAATACTCTGGAATACGAATAATGTTTTCCACAGTGAGGACATGGTAACGCATTCGTAGATTTAGTAGTAGTAGATAAAAGGCCATTACTAGGCCTGCTAATATTGGCAACTGAATCAATCTTATGGGTATTAGATTCACCTGATTCGGTTGATTCAACCGATGGAACACTTGAACCGTCACTTGCTGATTCCATTAGTTCGTTTTGCATTTCTATATTCAATTAAGATGTGTATTAGAAAGAAAGTTGATTTTAAATTTTAAGAAATACTATATATATTTTAGATTTCACTTACAAGAAGATATAACAGATAGAGTAAAGAGTAAAGATATATTACTTTTCTGGAAGATACATTCACTTGAATATTAGCAGTCGATGTGATATAACGAAAATAAGGAACCATTGTACCCCAAACCCTCCCCCACTTAATTTACTATTTGCAAGAGGAAAGGCTAGACATAAGGTGTTACATGATACTCTGAACTCTTCAGAGCAATAGAAAAATCGAAGCAGAGGATAGTCGCTATTATACTTAAACAGCCACTGAGTGGACCGAGAAAATGAAAGAGAACTTTATAGCAGCATGATTCAGGGAAATCATTTGAGTTAACATTAACATTCAAAATATAAATGTTCACTGCTTTTCGGGTAAAAAGTTAAAACAAAATGTTCAACAATAGTGCAAATAACGAAAAGATAAATACTAACCTAAAACTGAATTAACAATTGGGTATAGGCCTACTAGTAATTTCCAAGTGGACTTAACACGAGATTGAGCAACGCAAGTTCAATCACGGCCCAGGCTCACAAAATTTCTGATATTAATTTTGTAACAAACTTTAATAACTCGACAATACCTTCTTTAATTATTATTTTAGGTTACAAATGCGGACAGTATAACAGTAATACATACCTACATTAGGGTGGTTCATGCTCAACGGATTTTTAACCCGAGAACTACCAAGCGGGTCCATTGGACCCGTGATTATACTTTTCAATATTTTTATTCTCTTCATGAAAGTTAATTTGTTGCGCTGTGTTTGTTTTTTCATACAATAAAACAATGTGAAAATCTCATAAAATTACTCCATATCCTCGATTCTTAATTAGGGTCCATTGGACCCGAATGGTAGAACAGGTGTGTAAAAATGTATGGTAGTTGCAGGGTTAAAATAGTTTCAGCTAAATAGTCTCTGCCTTACTTTCATGTGATATTGGAAACCTTTGTCCGAAATAAGAACTGGATGAAGCATAATTTAGACCTCCTCCAAAACGTTTACTTCAGTTGATTTTTGAAAATATTTTGTACATTTGACGAAATACGTGGTCATTAATGTAATAAATAGTGTCTATATTTGAACAATATTCTAGTTTTCTTTTGTCTGGAATGCATTATCTAAAACCCATTGAATAACTGACAAGTTTATGGAATGTAAATATTAACCCTCGAACTCATACTCAAAAAAGTTTACACTTTTACATAGGTGGGGTCTAGTAGACCCCATCTGGGTATCTCAGTGGAAATAATTATAAGTTAATATTTCAATCACTGCAACATTAGTTCATTATGTGCTACTAGTACTAATGTTATTTTGACATATCCACACTCATTTTGACAACAAAAATTTTCGATATATTTATCGTAATAAGTATAGAATTCACCTAACTGTTTACATGTAGGTCCGTAGGAGTAACATTTTATCATCTTTTCCTTTTCTCCGAAGCTATGCTTCTCCTTTCAAGATTTGTGCAATATTAAACATTATCTTGTGTAATATTATAATTTCATCAAACATACAGATGGTGATCAGAAAAATGGAAACACCTGAACGAAATTGCAACTTACCAGATTAATATGGTGTCGGGCCACCTTTCGCCTTCAAAACAACCTTGATACGACGTGGAATGGAGGCATAGAGGTTGTTAATGGTAGAGTGGAATTTTACACCATTCCTCGTGCAGGGCATCGGCCAGTTCTGTGAGAGAGGATGGAGGTGGAAATCGTCACCGAAATCGTGTTTCCAAGAGGGACCACAGATGTTCAATTATGTTGAGATCTGGGGATTGAGCGGGCCAGGGGAGGTGTTGAACTTCATCCCGACGTTCCTCAAACCACGCTGCAACAACGCCAGCTGTGTGAATGGGTGCATTATCATCCTGAAAGATGGCGTCATTGTCCGGGAACAACATCCGGACCATAGGATGCAAGTGGTCTCCTAAAATTGCGACATAATTGTTGGCTGATTCGTCCGCTAAGTGTGACCACATGACCCAATGAAAACCATGATATGGCGGCCCACAGCATCACCGAGCCGCCGCCATGTTTTACAGTTGGGCGGAGACACTGCAGATCATAAGCTTCTTTGGGCGTTCTCCACACATAAACACGGCCCGTGGTTGGGAATAGGGTGAAGGATGACTCATCCGACCATATCACACGTTTTCAGTCCTTAACGGTCCAAGTTGCATGGTCGCGGCACCATTTGCGGCGTGCTAAAGCGTTATGGTCCCTGATGAGCGGTTTGGCCCGTGCAACACGACCCCGTAAGTTCATGTCATGTAATTCGCGGCGGACTGTGATTGTCGAAACAGGGTGGGGGAGGTGCTGATAGGGTTCCTCCGTCACTTGCTCCGCAGTGGCACGACAGTTCTGCGTGACAATGCGCTTTGATACCCGGCGTGACCTGTCACTCATGATTTTCTTCCGCCCACTGTTCCGTTTCCCCGATGTGATTTTCCGTAGGCCGGCTACTGTGTTCTGTAGGCCGTCATCACCTTCCACACTGTCCCACGCGACACACCTAACACAGTAGCCACTGCCATCACACTCACTCCACATAACCGCGCACCAACAATTTGCCCTCTTTGAAAATCTGAGAGGTCTCCCATTTTACACTACCTCCGTCTGCTGCAGCCACTGGACACTGCTGTTCCACTACGCCTGACGTAGTATGGAGACCGACCTAACACACCACCACCAGCGGTCCGGCGCTGCGGGCGCCACGACACCACTGCCAACCCATACATCTGACGTGTTGCCAACTACAGATGTTTCTATTTTTCTAATCACCATCTGTATCTTGTGTAATAAAATACCCCTATGCGCCTTGTGGAGAACTTGTTTTGAGGTCGCGTGCTGGTCCACGTGTGTGTGAAACACATTGCGTTGACGAGTCTGTAATGTATACTGTAATAGGTATACTGTACAATCTCTCTCGGTTAAAATACCTTATTCACCGGCTTCTGAATCCGAAAACAAGTTTCGTTGTTATTAGAAAATTCGATTTCTCTTGAACTATTTGTTATGGATCACTTATGCTGTGTGTTTTCGAAGTATCCTTCTGTATCACTCTCCTCACAACTATCTTTAGCACTTCCCTCAGAAGTAACTCCTTCTTCTACAAGCCACTCAGACACAAATTCTCTAAAGTTACTATCATATGACTTTTTAGGATTCACTGAATCTCCGGTCTTCCTTTTCCTGAACTCATTTTCACTTGCTGGTCTGCGTATCTTGAAACTAACACCAAATTACACTAACACGTAATAATAAAACATTAACTTCACCCGAATTAGAGTACTTCCTCTATACCATTAAAATTATGAATAAAAGAGGTTTATTATTAGCAAGCAGGTTCATAAATACGTTCATAATCTCGGAAACTAAGAGCAAAAGGGCTACAGAGTTCCAAAACAAATATAATGAGTTCACTTTATAGTCAAGTAGATATATGAGTTTACGTTTCATAGACGAGTATTAAGATTTAAAATGAAGTTAATTCATCAACGCAATTTATAAAACACCTGTAAAACTTAAGTCTATATTTAAATGGTAATAGAATGCATTTATCTAACATTGTTCATGTATAGCTTTACTAACAATGCTATACAATTCTTGTTGTGGTCTGGGAGACCCCAGATGTGGAAACTTGGAATAGTGATACAAAATAAAAGAAATCTCCGAAATTATTGCTTACACAAGGCTAAAATTGCGTAAGTTACAAAAACACATTTAGATATAAGATGTCAAGAAGTATGAAGATTTGATGCAAATTTATTATACCACAAGACACTTTAATTACCTCTATGGGGTTTGTCAGACCCCACATATGCGTTGTAGGGTTAAACATAGATGTCAGCACCAGCTTTTGATTGTTTCGTCTTTTCGTAAATATCTTCAGGTACAATTAATGTTGCTGCTTAAGATACCAGTCTTTTGCAGGGAGCCTGTATCAAAATTCAGCAGGTGTTGGGTAAAGAGCTCCTCTGGAATGTCTGTCGGCATCACATTTTGTAAGTCAATCTGTCGAACCTCTTTAAGTACGAATATGGTCATTCGGCAGGACCGAATATCGTCCTGTTTGCTCGGTTCAAGGAGCAATGACATTCTCTTGAAGTTCTGCAATCGATAACCCTGTTCTAGATGAAAGATTATTGGAATCAGGGGATCTAGCAGAAATGAAATTCCGAGCATTAAGTTCCCTGAAAAATGCAATTGAATTTTCTGCACATCCGCGAGACGATTACAAAGAACTTCTTTCATATGCCTTCTTGGGTGAACAGCCTTAAAGAGGACCTCTCATTAAAGCTCCTCGCGCTTTTCCACAATGCCAGGTGGATGGCAAAGGCTATTTACATGATAAAGATATTTCTCTTGCGGAAGCAGCTGAAACTAACTGCGAATGAATTTGAGACAGCTACAAACTAAAGACCTTTCAACAGTCTTTTGTACTATTTATACTTGCAAGAGGCACCAATCGCTGCTCACACTCCGAAAATGATTTTGATTTCATGAAGGACTTAGAAGCTTCTCTGCCAGATCGGGCCAGTCTCAAAGTGGCTTTAAATTCTGTTCAGACATCTATGGTATCACTCGGAGGAGTTAGTGGGACTCGCCTTTCTTGACGAACGAGTCTCTTACCAGAAGAAAAAGAAGATGATGGATTAATTTTACACGCCAGGAGGGAAAGGACTCAAAAGGTTAGAGAGGGGAAACTTATCTCTGATAGCCCTTCATGACTGCACTACCGAGAAAACGAGGAGAATCTTTGATGTGATACTTCCCAATGGCCAAGTATCTGTTACCTTTCTCGCAATAAGCTCATCAACATAGGAAGCTCATGCTACACACCAGGAATTTAAAAATGCTCTCAAGGCCATGGCAGTTGTCAACAAGACTGCTGAGCATGCGATCGATTTTGCTACTAATTTTAACAATTGCCTAACGAAGGATGTCCCAGAAACAGTACATTTTAAAGTTGGTTACAAAGCACCTTAAAGATATGCCATGTATTCAGAAGTCTTTGTTCGTTTACGTGACGCTACCAGCATTGCAGTGGCATTTAATATAAGTTTCTTTCATTTCTACTTTTATACTGACATATTCATTTCCCTTAAAAATGGATAAATAGGAGTGACTGCATCCAGACAACGTAGAAAAATGTACGTACGTAGTAATTTTTTTTATCGAAGTGTTGGGTATCTACATATATGCTGTTTCAAAATTACTTTGAAGATAAGAAAATCATTTTGCTGGGACCCCTAAACTTCGGACTAGGAAGATAGAATTTCGTAAGTGAACTCTTTATAGTAAGTGGTACAAATTAAAGATGCGTCTTAATTATGCTAAATACTTTTGAAAAATTGAACCACCCTAAACTTCATATTATATTTCACGCTTTCACTACATATGTAAATCTTTACAAAGCTCATTTCGAACAAAGGAAAAATATATATTTTCTACCTCATTTCATTTCGAGTTCCGAGCCAAGGAATTAGATTACCATTCACACTTTTCATGACCAATTAAATACAAGAATTTTGCCATGTGGCATAGGTCATACTAGACCAATGTGACCAGAAGTGCCAGATTTTGTAATATAATCCACCAGAACTTTTATTTAATATATATGTTTATAATACGAGAAGCATTCAATAAGTAAAGAGACAAATTGCTATAGCACAATAAAGATTTATTTCAATCTTTCAAAACTAAGGCTATTTTTCAATATAATCACCCTTTACAGTTATGCATTTGTCTCATCTTTCTTGCAGCTCATCAACATAGGATGCTCATGCTACACACCAGGAATTTAAAAATGCTCTCAAGGCCATGGCAGTTGTCAACAAGACTGCTGAGCATGCGACCGATTTTGCTACTAATTTTAACAATTGCCTAACGAAGGATGTCCCAGAAACAGTACATTTTAAAGTTGGTTACAAAGCACCTAATTCCTAATTCCCTTGGCGAAGAAATCTTTCGATTTACCCCGAAGCCACCTTTGCAGCAGTGCCTTAACTTCCTCACTGTTAGCAAATCTTTTCCCACGTAGGGCGTCTTTGAGTGGTCCAAACAGGTAAAAATCAGTTGGGGCGAGGTCTGGGCTGTAGGCAGGATGAGGTAAGACCTCCCAACCCAATTCTTGAAGCTTATCTCGGGTCAGCTGGGCTGTATGAGGGAAGGCGTTATCGTGCTGAAGAATGACTTCTTTTGACAAGAGTCCACGGCGTTTGCTCCTGATAGCTGGTTTATCTTTGTGTTCTAGTATCTCAGAATAGTATAGGCTATTGATAGTTCGCTGATCTTCAAGGAAATTGCAATAGATTGGACCCTGTGAGTCTCAAAAGATGGTCAGCAGCACTTTACCAGCGGAAGGTTGAACCTTGAATTTTTTGCGAACTGGAGAGCTAGTGTGTTTCCACTCCGTACTCTGCCTTTTGGTCTCAGGGTCGTAGTGATGGATCCAGGCCTCGTCGCAAATCACTATACTTTCAAAAAAAGCGTCTCCCTCAATCAAACTTCGTTGCGTTAAGGCTTGACAAATGGAAAGCCTTGATTCTTTATGAGCGTCAGTAAGCTGTCTGGGAACCCATCTGGCACAAGTTTTTCTGTTCTTTAAAATGTTTCTAATGGCATTGTGAAGAGTTCCAACACTTACTTGAACTTCCTCAGCTATCATTTCAACAGTAATTCTTCTGTTATCACGAATAAGTCCGTCAATCCTCGATTCCAACTAAGAACCAGAAACTTCCACTGGACGTCCACATCGGGGTTCCTCACCTACACTTGTTCGGCCACTTTTAAACCGATCAACCCACTTGTACACATTCGCACGGTTCATACAACTGTTACCGTACTGTCTCAACATTCGAGAAAAAATTTCACTTGGTTTTACACCTTCTGCGACTAAAAACCTAATGACTGAGCGCTGTTCTTCTAAGGTGCAATCTTCTAGAGGACTTGCCATGATGAATTGATATTTTTGAAGTTATGTTGACATAAAATTACGAAACAGCAGATCAGAGCATATCCCAAGGTTGCCAGCTAACACCCCTGAAACAAAAAAAATTGATTAGTGTTAAAAATATAGACTTGGTCTCTTTACTTATTGAATGATCCTCGTATATGTGTGTGCGAGTGTGTGTGTACTGATAAGGAACAATGATCTGTATTAGTGTAATGCTTTCTGGTAATACTAGTAGTAGTTCCAATAACTAGCATTCTATAACATAAATAAATATAATATGATAACACAGAGTAGAGTCATGTAATGCTTTCTGTTAATACCAGTAGTAGTTCCAATAACTAGCATTCTATAACATAAATAAATATAATAAGATAACACAGAGTAGAGTCATGTAATGCTTTCTGGTAATACTAGCAGTAGTTTCAATAACTAACATTCTATAACATGAAAAAATATAATAGGATAACACAGAGTAGAGTCATGTAATGCTTTCTGGCAATACTAGTAGTAGTTTCAATAACTAACATTCTATAACATAAATAAATATAATAGGATAACACAGAGTAGAGTCATGTAATGTTTTCTGTTAATACCAGTAGTAGTTCCAATAACTAGCATTCTGTAACATAAATAAATATAATAGGATAACACAGAGTAGAGTGATGTAATGCTTTCTGTTAATACCAGTAGTAGTTCCAATAACTAGCATTCTATAACATAAATAAATATAATAGGATAACACAGAGTAGAGTCATGTAATGCTTTCTGGTAATACTAGCAGTAGCTTCAATAACTAACATTCTATAACATAAATAAATATAATAGGATAACACAGAGTAGAGTCATGTAATGCTTTCTGGCAATACTAGTAGTAGTTTCAATAACTAACATTCTATAACATAAATAAATATAACATGATAACACAGAGTACAGTCATGTAATGCTTTCTGGTAATACCAGTAGTGGTTTCAATAACTAACATTCTATTACATAAATAAATATAATAGGATAACACAGAGTAGAGTGATGTAATGCTTTCTGTTAATACCAGTAGTAGTTCCAATAACTAGCATTCTATAACATAAATAAATATAATAGGATAACACAGAGTAGAGTCATGTAATGCTTTCTGGTAATGCTAGCAGTAGCTTCAATAACTAACATTCTATAACATAAATAAATATAATAGGATAACACAGAGTAGAGTCATGTAATGCTTTGTGGCAATACTAGTAGTAGTTTCAATAACTAACATTCTATAACATAAATAAATATAACATGATAACACAGAGTACAGTCATGTAATGCTTTCTGGTAATACCAGTAGCGGTTTCAATAACTAACATTCTATTACATAAATAAATATAATAGGATAACACAGAGTAGAGTCATGTAATGCTTTCTGGTAATACTAGCAGTAGCTTCAATAACTAACATTCTATAACATAAATAAATATAATAGGATAACACAGAGTAGAGTCATGTAATGCTTTCTGTTAATACCAGTAGTAGTTCCAATAACTAGCATTCTATAACATAAATAAATATAATAGGATAACACAGAGTAGAGTCATGTAATGTTTTCTGTTAATACCAGTAGTAGTTCCAATAACTAGCATTCTGTAACATAAATAAATATAATAGGATAACACAGAGTAGAGTCATGTAATGTTTTCTGTTAATACCAGTAGTAGTTCCAATAACTAGCATTCTATAACATAAATAAATATAATAGGATAACACAGAGTAGAGTCAAGTAATGCTTTCTGGCAATACTAGTAGTAGTTTCAATAACTAACATTCTATAACATAAATAAATATAACATGATAACACAGAGTACAGTCATGTAATGCTTTCTGGTAATACCAGTAGTGGTTTCAATAACTAACATTCTATTACATAAATAAATATAATAGGATAACACAGAGTAGAGTCATGTAATGTTTTCTGTTAATACCAGTAGTAGTTCCAATAACTAGCATTCTGTAACATAAATAAATATAATAGGATAACACAGAGTAGAGTCATGTAATGCTTTCTGTTAATACCAGTAGTAGTTCCAATAACTAGCATTCTATAACATAAATAAATATAATAGGATAACACAGAGTAGAGTCATGTAATGCTTTCTGGTAATGCTAGCAGTAGCTTCAATAACTAACATTCTATAACATAAATAAATATAATAGGATAACACAGAGTAGAGTCATGTAATGCTTTGTGGCAATACTAGTAGTAGTTTCAATAACTAACATTCTATAACATAAATAAATATAACATGATAACACAGAGTACAGTCATGTAATGCTTTCTGGTAATACCAGTAGCGGTTTCAATAACTAACATTCAATTACATAAATAAATATAATAGGATAACACAGAGTAGAGTCATGTAATGCCTTCTGGTAATACTAGCAGTAGCTTCAATAACTAACATTCTATAACATAAATAAATATAATAGGATAACACAGAGTAGAGTCATGTAATGCTTTCTGGTAATACCGGTAGTAGTTCCAATAACTAGCATTCTATAACATAAATAAATATAATAGGATAACACAGAGTAGAGTCATGTAATGCTTTCTGTTAATACCAGTAGTAGTTCCAATAACTAGGATTCTATAACAAAAATAAATATAACATGATAACATAGAGTACAGTCATGAAATGCTTTCTGGTAATACCAGTAGTGGTTTCAATAACTAACATTCTATTACATAAATAAATATAATAGGATAACACAGAGTACAGTCATGTAATGCTTTCTGATAATACTAGCAGTAGCTTCAATAACTAACATTGTATAACATAAATAAATATAATAGGATAACACAGAGTAAAGTCATGTAATGCTTTCTGTTAATACCAGTAGTAGTTCCAATAACTAGCATTCTATAACATAAATAAATATAATAGGATAACACAGAGTAGAGTCATGTAATGCTTTCTGGTAATACTAGCAGTAGCTTCAATAACTAACATTCTATAACATAAATAAATATAATAGGATAACACAGAGTAGAGTCATGTAATGCTTTGTGGCAATACTAGTAGTAGTTTCAATAACTAACATTCTATAACATAAATAAATATAATATGATAACACAGAGTAGATTCATGTAATGCTTTCTGGTAATGCTAGTAGTAGTTTCAATAACTAACACTCTATAACATAAATAAATATAACAGGATAACACAGAGTAGAGTGATGGTACTACAACAAAAAGTGAACAAAAATCTGAAGTCGTGATGGTTTTCAGCCGAGAAGCGGTGCTAAAACTGTTAGACTAGCCGCCATATTCTCCATACCTAGGGTGTAGTGACTTCTATTTCTTCTTTCGGCTCAAGTAAAAGCTCAGGGGCAAGAGATTTGAATATGATATTGCGGTATTCGCCGCTGTTTGATCATTTTGGGCAAGTTAAGAGAAAGTGTTTTTCTAAGGGTGACTTTGTAGGTGTACTGAGGGTGACAATGTAGCAAAATAATTATAATTGTAAACCATAACCGTTGAACTACACACTCGTTATCATTAGTATCATGACTTCCTCATCATTTTTTTATTTTTCGTTAAGAAATTATGAACACTCACTCATTCTTCTCCCGTAGTTTTAGAGATAATAGTTTGCTGGTGTTTGTCTTTTATAAAGGTTCTAGTGTTTCTCTTGCAAATATTTCATTATCACTATTATTTAATTATATTCTTTAAAAATATTTTCATTATAAACTGCAGGGTGTCATAATTTCAATGGGATTTGTGAACAACAAAGTCACTGTGGAGCTCCATATTCTTATTAAAATTCTATGAATCACATGAAATGTTTTAATCTGTCAGTGTAAAATACAATCTAAGGAAATGTCATTTTATTCTTTCAGAAATACAATCCAATAAGAAGTAAGAAGCAACATTGGTTTATCTTCTTCCGATGCACTGGCACTGATAGAATATCTAACACTAACAATGCAAACTATTAGAAACGAAAGGATATTGAAACCATAATGGCTTGCACTGCTCAACTAGCCTATCAAGCAACCATATTAAATTAATGAGAAACATCAATCAGTTTCATATTCGTATAGAAAACTTTAGATTGTATTTGTCCATTTATAATGATATTTCTTTATAAGAAATTTTTAATTTACTTTCTACTGAATTCTGCCTATCTTAGTTGTGCTAGTTCTAGTCCGATTCCACAAGATTATTCAACATTTCGGAAGATAACAAAGAGAGTAGCAAGTATTTCAAGTTATAAACCTTTAAAGAGGTTATTAGAGTATACAAGGCAGTTTCGCACATGCAATCTAATAGAAACGGCTAAAGAAGTGGAAATCGATTGTAGTGAACGCATAACAATTACACTTCATGATCGAGATGATCTTATAGAAGTTATATTTAATTGCCAACCAAATACACGGACTTGGTATCTTCCAATAAGTACGTACAAAGAAAACCTCACCATAAACGTTGATGAATTACTCTTTTATGGTTGTACAAATATAAGGGAGATACTGATAGAATTTCGAGAATCTCTACGATACTTGCCCGAGTACAGCGATATTGTAATAAGAAATACAAATTCGAATAACTACGTGCTACAACTAAATAGAAATGAATTTCACGACTTTAATATATCATCAATAACTATAGATGGTGTAAATATAAAAGAGTTACCGGAGACACTTTTTCCAGACAGGTTAGAGGCTCTTGAGATATCCCATACAAATTTAAGTACACTTCCGGTTCAAATATTTCACAATACTCGCAATTTAAGAAAACTTAATTTGTCTTATAACAAATTGTATTTTTTACCAAGAATAGTATACCAAAGTCTTGAAGATTTACAATTTTTGACTTTGACCGGAAATCAACTTCAGGAACTCGATGGAGAATTATTTAGTAGATTACACAAACTTGTAGATCTGTACCTTGATAACAACAATCAGAAGACCCTTCCAATGAAAATATTTCAAAATTTAAAAAATCTTTGGAAATTAGATCTCAGTAACAATAACTTCAACAGAATTGATAAATTTATTTCACCCTTACTAAGACTTGAGATATTACATGTTCGTTCTTGTAATATTAGTATCATTGATAAGGAAGCTTTCAGAAATCTGTCATCTTTATTATATATTGATTTGAGCTACAACCCACTCCTAATTCCTTCTATTAACAGCAATGGATTTTTGAATACATTTTCTGCGGGATTGTATCTTAGCAATTGTCATCTTAGCACATTTCCATCTAACTTTCTAAAGAACCAGTTGGGGATAAAGGAATTGGATCTGAGTAGAAATTACATCAACATTACGCCCAGTTTTCAAGTTTATAGGAATATAGAAAGCATAGATTTAAGTTATAATTTGCTGCATATCATTAATAATGACACATTCAAAGCTCTTAGCAATCTAAAGAAACTAGATTTAAGCCATAATAAAATATCATCTTTACACGAGAATGCATTTAAAAATATGTTTGGTGACCGTTTCACGGGTAGCGCGTTTTTCTCAGAAGAAACACCCACATTATTGGATTTAAGTTATAACTTGCTAACTAATATTTCTTCTAGTACTTTCCAAAATTTGTCTGGATTATTCTATCTAGACTTAAGTTTTAATAATTTAACTGCTTTAGACAATGAAATGTTCAAAGGAACAAACAACATTGAAATTTTTCGTTTGAATGGCAATAAATTAACCACAGTTTCTGAAGCGTTAGTACGTTTTCAAAATTTACGCATACTTGATTTAAGTCAAAACCGAATCCAGAAATTTTCATGTCAAACCTTTTACTTCAACAACATAGCGGAATTGTATTTATCGTACAATAAACTTACTAATGTCTACTGCATAGGACTGTTTTCGACACAGAAAGCCTTAGCATTTCAGAAAATATCCTTTTCTAACAATGAAATACACATTTTTAGACTTCATGGTAATTTCAGCAACCTTTTATACTTAGATTTGTCAAATAACTATATTGAATATTTTTATTTTGATTTCCCTTCAAATTTGAGGTACTTATATCTTTCCAATAATTCGATTTCACACATCCCTGAAGATTGGCGTAGTGGGGAAAAGTATATTAAGCATATGGACTTAAGTTACAACAAAATCAGAGAAATATCTTCTAATGATTTGAAATTCACATCGTGCAATTTGACTATTGATGTACAGAATAATCAAATAACTTCTGTAAACCTCAAATCAAGAGAACTTAATATAGGTAGAGTAGAATCGAATTCATCTGTTATGATAAACATAAATCACAACCCATTTTGTTGCTCCTGTAATGTTTTTCCATTATTGAGGTTACAAGATCGTGACATTTATATTTCTTCTGAAACAAAAAACGTTGCGAAAATAACAGCTGATAATTTACAATGTTCTGAGCCCTCTGCAGTACGAGGTGCTCGAGTTGAAGTAGTGGAAGAGTGGACATTGCAATCCCTTTCCTTGTTAGCTTTGTGTGAATTGAAGGACTGGGTGGAAGAAGAGCCAATCTCACTCCTGCATGAAACATGAGTTTTGTGGTTGAAGTGTAAGCTATTGTCACCTAGTGTTACTCATTGAACTAAATGCATTGTGGGATATGTAATAGTGTTCTGTACCTACTTCTACAAGCAAAAATACCTACGTTACTAGATATTTTCTATATTAAAACTGCACTTCTCTTAATATCACAAAATTGTGGGATAGACCCTTCTTCCATTGACCCCTTTAATTAGTTTCTGTATAGTGAGGAAGGTTTTTTTTTATTAAACACTAATAAAATTTTATGATTTATAGAATTTCCAAAGTAAAGAAAAGTTAGCTCCTTTCGAAACTGAAATAGTTAACGTTACATTTTACATATAAACACATTCATTTGGAGAGAAGCTACCTCTCTGCTAATAAAAGTCACATAACTTCTACAACAGGCCCGGCTTATATCTTTGGTGATAATTTATATATTATATCCACGTTAAACAGTACGTAAAGATCTCACATAGCCTTGACGTAGGAATAAGTCTTAAAATTAACAAATGAGATATAACAAAACACTCTAAACTCAGAAGAACCTAAAACTATATCTAATTCCCCAAAATCTTCGAAATACTAAGCACAATCTCTTACAAAGCCATCACAAATTACTTTAGGAAGACATCTGCACGTATTCTTTTAATATACTAAAATTCCAACCTATACTAAGCAACCTCGCAAGTGTAACAAGAAATTTGAGAGTGAAATTAAAGTAAGGCCCGTTCTTTGATCTAGTTCTATGTATATTTTTTAAGGAAATTTAGTTATTGTTAGACTATTATTTAAGTTAAGAAAACTTTTCATTCGACAATACAAGAGGTCGATTAATTCTATTCAATCCCATTCGTTTATTATAAAGTAATTAACAATGTTTCATCCTAACCTATTATTCATATATATTACGGAACTATGTCTTAAGCAAAAGGCACATAATAACTCATCATGAGATGTCTGGTATTCGCATTTATTACTTTTAATATTTACATTTCTAACAATATATTATTAACATCATATTACAAGCTAACATGATTGTCTTGATAGTTCTCTCAAACCATCCTTCTGTTATATCTTCTCTGAAATATACTAAATTTTACTATAAGAATCGTTATAATTATTTTTTTAAAAAAAGAGTTAAACTTAACTCTTTCAAGGGCACAATTCGCCAAAGCCTTTTGAATGTATTTTCAACGAAGCTCTCTCACATTTTGAAGGTAATACAGCCAAACAAATGCAAATTGAACAACTGGTGCTGAGCAACAGATCATCTATAAACTTCAGCATGTTATTCCTAGTAACATATTTCACATTACTAAACTTAGTTCCTAAAAATTCGGATGTTTATTTAAGAATAGTTTACCAGTAATCTCTACTCGACTAACGACAAACTACCGTCTTGTTGCTCAAAGCCACACTATGTGATCAAAAGTGTCCAGATACCCCCCAAAACATACCTTTTTCATATTAGGTGCATTGTGCTGCCACCTACTGCCAGGTACTTATTATCAGCAACCTCAGTAGTCATTAGACATCGTGAGAAAGCAGAATGGGGCGCTCCGCAGAACACACGGACTTCGAACGTGGTCAGGTGATTGGCTGTCACTTGTGTCAGAAGTCTATACACGAGATTTCCACACGCCTAAACATCCCTAGGTCCACTGTGTTTGATGTGATAGTGAAGTGGAAACGTGAAGGGACACGTACAGCACAAAAGCGTACAGGACGACCTCGTCTTTTGACTGACAGAGACCACCGACAGTTGAAGAGGGTCGTAAGTGGAATAGGCAGCCATCTATCCAGACCATCACACACGAACTCCAAACTCCATCAGGATCCACTCCAAGTACTACGACAGTTAGGCGTGAAGTGACAAAACTTGGATTTCATAGTCGAGCGGCTGCTCATAAGCCACACATGACGCAGGTAAATTCCAAACGATGCCTCGCTTTGTGTAAGGAGCGTAAACATTGGACGATGGAACAGTGGAAAACGTTGTGTGGAGTGACGAATCACGGCGATCCGATGGGAGGGTGTGGGTATGGCAAATGCCAGGTGAACGTCATCTGTCAGCGTGTGTAGTCCCAACAGTAAAATTCGGAGGTGGTGGTGTTATGGTGTGGTCGTGGTTTTCTTGGAGGGGGCTTGCACTCCTTGTTGCTTTGCTTGGCACCCTCACAGCGCAGGCCTACATTGATGTTTTAAACACCTTCTTGTTACCACTGTTGAAGAGCAATTCGGGGATGGCGATTACGTCTTTCAACATGATCGAACACCTGTTCATACTGCACGGCCTGTGGCGGAGTGGTTACACGACCATAACAATCCTGTAATGGACTGGCCTGCACAGAGTTCTGACTTGATCCTATAGAACACCTTTGGGATGTTTTGGAACACCACCTTCGTGCGAGGTCTCACCGACCTACATCGATACCTTTCCTCAGTTCAGCACTCCGTGAAGAATGGGCTACCATTCCCCAAGAAACCTTCAAGCACCTGATTAAAAGTAAGCCTGCAAGAGTGGAAGCTGTCATCAAGGCTAAGGGTGGGCCAACACCACACTGAACTCCAGCAGTACCGATGGAGAGCACCACGAACTTCTAAGTCATTTTCAGCCAGGTGTCCGAATACTTTTGATCATATAGTGTACCTGATGGCTTTGATAATTTCTATGTACTCGCAATACAAAAATTTATATACCTTTCAGCATGAATATTTTGATCAAAATTGATTGAAAATTAAGAAAATCTTTTCACATTTAGTTTCTTCGATTCGACACCCTCTTATAATATGTATGTAGTTTAAAATACCTATTAGCCGAATACTGTGTTCTATCTCTTCGTACAGCATACGAATGGTGGTCTGGTAGCATACTCCACTTGCCGTTAATTACACTAGTCAACAAGATTTTCGCACATAAATTAAAATACCTGATTCTAATAGAACTTTTCACGTAGAATTCGAATTTGAAATGAGCTTTTCTCCATCACCCTCAGTTTCCCCGTGACAGAGGGATTATCGGAAATTTTCCCCTCAAATTCTTTCTCTCTCTCTTTCTTTTTTTAAACAATTTTCGTACCTGTAGCTCGGGTACCCTTAGATATATAAACACACAACTTAAATTGTATGTTAGCTTCGTTTATACTTAGTAAGCCCTCTAAGTTTCATAAGAATCGCATTATTCTTTCTAGCGAAATAAAGATATTTATATAAAAATACGCTATGTGTACTGTTCGTTTTACCATATTAATTAGTGCAGATAACATCGCATATAACTTCCACGAAAAGTAGAATATAAGCACGGTTTATACCTCATTGGACTTCCAATAAAACATATTTTCAATGATGTGTACACCATGTCGCCGTTTTGTATGAGGGAATTTCTGGAGGGATTTTGTGGGAAATTCCCTCCAAAAAGTAGTTTATAAGATTTTTTTGTCTCAATTTGCTATTTGTATATAGTGATACAGAAACTGGAACTACACTAAAACATAGTTTTATGTCTACTTAATAAATAATGTTAATTTCCCACATAATTGGCTTATGCAACTAATATGAAGGAAACATATGAAAACATCAAAATAGTGTTGGAAAGAATTCACTATGAGATATACAAGTGGAAGGTTTGCTGTGATTTAAAAGTTATTTCTCTGTTAATGGGTTCGCAGCTTTGTTATACGAAATATTGTTGTTTACTCTGCGAATGGGACAGCGGGAACAAAGCTCAACATTACATCAAGAAGGAATGGCCAAAACGTGTATTAACTCCTGGACAGAAGAATGTTGTTTATTCCTCACTGGTGAGCCCTGATAAGATAATTCTACCTCCTCTTTACATAAAGTTGGGGATCTTCAAAAACTTTGTTAAGGGAATGGACAAAACTAATGCATGATTTTGTTACCACAAGGAAAAATTTCCTGGGGTTAGTGACGCTAAAATCAAGGAAGGGATTTATGTAGGCCCCCAAATAAGATGTTTGATTCATGACCAAAAATTTGAGGATGATATAAATATATTTATTTCTCTAGAAAGAATAATGCAATTCTTATGAAACTTATAGAGCATACTAAGTATAAAGCAAGCTAACATACAATATAATTTGTGTGTTTATATACCTAAGAGTACCCGAGCAACAGGTATGAAAATGGTCAAAAGGGGAAATTTGAGGGAAATTTTCCCGAAAATCTCTCTGTCACGGGAAAACTGAGGGTGATGGAGAAAAACTGATTTCAGATTCGAGTTCTACATGAAAAGGTCTATTAGAATCAGGTATTTTCCCCCGTGTGCCACAGAAAAAGTTTTTTTGTCGACTAGTGTTATAAAACTATTCTCCGAATTAATTAGAATTAACTACTCCGCTACAATTTGAAAGACATCTAAAATTATGATATTAATTTTTTTATTCATTCCCTTATTTTCTAAATTGATGGGATTTCCAAAATGACGGAAATGAAAAAGGAGCTAATGACATTGTTAATTCTCCAGAGATAGATTTATTGGTACATCAATAATATCCATGCTAATGAAGAATTGTCTGGGACATCATTACTAACGTACTCGTCATGTAACTTGTCTGGTTCTAGTGAATAACCGCCTAAATCTGGAAAAGTAAATTTTACAGGAAAGTGCTTTGATAGTTACAGAATACCATTGAATCAATGGAACGCAACGTGTTCTAACATGCAGTAACTTATTCAATTTTAGGAATACAACTTAATCACTTCTACACAGTGTATGTTTCACCAGAAGGAGCTTATATATGTAAAATCTGAATTCTCAAAACAGAAAAATGTCTACCTTTCTAGCTATTCACTAGAAATAGCCAATGATCCATAAGTCAAGTAGAAAATACAATGCAATAATAATAATAATAATAATAATAATAATAATAATAATAATAATAATAATAATAATAATAATAATAATAATATAAAGAATGTAATACAAGTGTTAACTGTTTGAAGTAAAGAAATACAGTAATCAATCCAATAGAAATGTTTCAAAAAACATTGGGAAAATAACAGCTGCTAATTTGCAATGTTCACAATCCTCTTCAGCACAAAGCTCTCATATTGAGGTACTTGAAGCGAGGACTTTCCAATTGCTTTTGTTGTTAAGACTTTGATAATTTTAAATTGGTTCATATATAGAGAAAAGTGAGTTTCTAAATGTAATACTAATAAAA
Organism: Thermobia domestica; assembly: GCF_964235325.1. NCBI lineage: Eukaryota > Metazoa > Arthropoda > Insecta > Zygentoma > Lepismatidae > Thermobia > Thermobia domestica. The sequence continues at coordinate 376,247,742 of NC_137454.1, forward strand.
TGTCGTTTTACAGAAATACAAAATTAAAGAAAAACTAATTGATTACGAATCTTACGTCTCACATACATCTTTTACTGTCCGGAAGCCATTTCGCTGTTTTATTGATAGAAACTATACATCTTTCGAGAGAGGCACTGGTTCTATTTTCAAAGAGAGATTATGTTAGTAGTTCCGCATTAAAGTACAAGTTACGATCTTGCGTAGCCTTGTCGGTAAAGTGAGTACTAAAATTAGTAAAGAGAAAGGGTCTAGCGGAATAAGCATGTGAAAACTGCCCCCAAGCACATCTGCACCAAATTTATAGTATCGATTAATATTTATGAGAAACTTAGTTTCCAAAAGTTTCAGCTCCCCAAGCGTTTTTGGAGGGATGTTAGGAGGGGGGAAAGAAAATTGAAATTATTTTTTTTTCTCCTCAACAACTCAACCGATTTGCATGAAATAAAAATGTTAAATGTTCTCAACAAGAGAAAAGTCGGAAAATATTTTTTTGAAATTTTTGGGGTTGAAAATTGAAGTCAATTTTTTTTTAAATTTTCAAAAAAAAAAAAGATTGTGAAAGAATAACTAGGACACCCACAATTGTTTGGCCAGTTTTGTCTTCAGAGGGTCCCTAACAACATATATTGTTTTCATTTTGTTCGCAAGTGTACCTGATAGTGAAAGAAAGGCTAATGTACATAGGTCAGCATCTATGAGGTATACGTATGATACACACTATACACCACTAGGATAACCAATACCTTTGAGTGGGGGAATGAAGTTGTTATAACATTAGAATCTTATGATAACAAGTATTTTTTGCCATAATGGCAATTGGTCTCTTAGGATAAAAGGGGTTCTCGACCCTGTTCGCTCCTCCCTTGGCTACGCCACTGCTGTACATTAAGTGAAATTATATATTCCCACATTTTGTGTTAACTTTGCACATAATCAATGTTCTGTGATAAATATAGATCTTTGTTTCGTAATTGTTCTTGTTTTGTAACAGTTGGTTAATAAGAGTGCTTGTTGTTAATAGGTATTTATGTGTTTAGTTTGTTTCGACGGTATTACTGTATATATGTGTTTCATATGATCAAATAAAGAATGAATTAAAAGAAATTAATCCTCATCACTATTTTCGTCCACTACTGGAACAATTTCGGTTTTCGCGAACAGAACTGTTGGCTGCTGTTCTCACGTTGTTACTATTGTGTATTATTTATCAATGCGAGATACTTTCGAAAATCATTCGAATAGCTGAAATACTCAGTAAAATGTTCATTGAAGCTAACATTTTCTTATTACGAATATTATCAGAGCACAACATAGAAGAAACAATTACCTGTACCAAGGTTGGAAATACAAATGTCATCAGTTAAACCTTTCTATATTTCGTACCATATTTTAAACATACGCGTAGCTATGTAGTTTCTGCTCAGCAAACTTTTCTCTGCTCAACATTGTACCGTATTTCAACACAGATATGAATGAGTTTGTGACGAATTATAAGATGTTAGAACTGGTTCAAAGTGTATCAAGAATTTTCACATACATAAATTATATAGAAATCTAAAGTGAATCCAGGTTTGTAGGTTAATAATTATTATTTGTAATTAGTAGGTATTAAAAGTTTTGGTTCACGTCTCAAATTCATATGATCGAAACATAATACGTACCTAATTGAAAGGAAATATAGTAGCAAGTACGGTTTACCATTTAATGTTTGTAGATTTTAGTATTATTTAAAAAGTTGGTTTAATCATTATTATGTATTTATATTTCTGTACATTAATGGTTTAAATATGTTAAATTAGATTTTTCATTGTGATTATGTTACTGTGAATGGCAATGTTAATACTAACAATAACTGACAAAGAAGTTGCCTCTGAGTAGCTGCTTATCTAACTAAAGCAGTGTTTTGATTGTGTCAACTGATGGAAGAAAATTCAGTAAATATTAAGTTAATTATCACTGAGTTAAGATACTTTAAGATAATGTTATTACACTTTAATAACTGCAATAGATAAACGAAGCTTCTAATATTCAGGGTTCAAACTCAACTTTGTTCATACAGAGATGACAATTCTCTAATATTTTACTTCTAGATGAAGTAAACCATTACCATTGACAGAAAATGGAGTACAGTAGAGCTTCGATTATCCGAACGTCGGTCAATCGAACGACCGCTTAACAGAACTGTGTACTCGCTCGCACCTGTTACTCTCCTACCCTACCTTCCATCATCCCCCTCACTCCCAAACCAAGTTTCCCACAGTAGTCGCCGCACTGAGCCACCGCTGGCGGAACATTGCTTCTAATGGGGCCTTCATAAGGCTCTGCTGACCGGCCAAGCCGCCAGTCGCTGTGTTTCAACAATCAGCACACTTCTGTCGGTTTGGCACTGGCTGTAGAAGTAGCGGCAGTATCAAAACTGTTCACAGCAACAGCTGCGCCAGCTTAGAGTTGAGGCGTGCCGCTCCGCGCATGGCAAATAAACATGTACAGCTCGATTATCCGAACAAACCAGTTTTCCGAACACCCATGTCCCCCAATTACTTCGGATAATCGACGCTCTACTGTATTATACTCTGGACTATGCTTGTCTTTTATTTTTGTAAGAATATAGTAAACTTACGAAACCAAAGTAGGTGCTGAGGACGAGATTTTCGACAAGGATATTGTGTTAGTGTGGTATTCAATTTATATAAATGCAGTGACAATGATACTGGAGGGATCACAGTGGACATTGTATCATTCTGGACCACCGCATGCAGGAGATAGAGCGGACAATTATGACAAGAGTGGATACGAATATCCATGAAACAATCATCCCTTGATCTTTTCTCTGTATTTATAATACTCCTCTCGCCTCAGCAAAATGCATTCTGTTGTGACTATGTAAATGTAATATTTTTATCAGTTATTAATTTAGCATTTAAAGGAGAATAAGCAGACTACAACACAAACACAATAAAACTGCTGAGAAAATATTGCAGAAATTGTTAAGTGTTAAAATGGCTGTGTGTGCTAATAATTGTACGTATGCTAATCATACATTTTAGCATACCACTGTATATTGCAGTGGTTATATAATGGTTTGTTATTACAAACAAATTTCTTGAAAATGTTTTTTGTCAATTTGAGTATGAAATTGACTTATCGTTTTATTTTTAAGTATAATCTTTGTATTGTATCAACTCTAATTGTGTTGCACTCAAACAAAAATTACATTCTACTAGATTCGTTGGTAATTCTATATTAAAAGTGTTAAAAGGGAATTATTTTAAACTTTTGAACTCAACTTTAAAATTTTAGATTTGATTTTTAGGAATATTATTACATTTACGATTTTTTAAAAATAAAACGCTTTTATTAATACTGTAATTGATAAGTAGATTACGCCACACTTCGATGAATTATTTAGATTGTTTCTACGTTCCTAAATTTTAAAACTTTTGTTCAACGTTACTACATGATGTTTTTGTATGATCATAAGTAATAAATATTTTGCACAATTTATCTTAAAATGTTCACTAAGTATTTGTAACTCACCAACCAACACCTCCTTCCAGATCTGACTGATCGAATGTACCTAAAATTCACAAATATCTATGAGCATGAAACGCATGTCGTCGCATGAATTCATTTGGGCCTCTTTATGATTTTATAAACACTCACGTATTCACGACTATACACATCACACCTATGTGATATTAAGGTAGATCACCACCCGGAAGTCAGTACATATTTTAGCTCATTTCCTTAACTACTGCACAATGAAACGTTACATATTATAAATAGTGTACTATAAGATAGAGTACTGTTTCAGCTACAGCACAAGACACTGATTCGTTTGGTTGTGTCTCCTGATATCGAAAACTGTTACGAATAAAAGAAAATATTTCATTTGCTTTACAATGAGCACACAAGATTGCATTTGCTGGTAGACCTTACTGGAAGTTCTCTGTTTTATGAAATGTTTATTTGTTTGTGTAAAGTATTTCAAAGTAACAATCTTATCACGAAATAGATATACTGTGTGACCGTTTTTCGTGTTATGCTTTATATTTTATTGAAATATTAATTTATATTAAATAAATAGATTTTGAGACGAAACTTGCGTAGAACGCCATAATGCGTTGTTGCCAAATTGTCACGTTTACTGTAGTAGTCACAATAAGAAAATTCCTGCATTCTAGCGTTGCAGTTTGAGAAGCGTAATCGCGGTAAGGGTCGAAAACTAAGTTCTCCAGTAAGTACCTAAACAGAATTCCTTGATTACACCCTTTATTATGTGACATAGTAAATACTCGACACTATCTGTCAATGCCGCACTATTCAAGCAGGGTTTACCATACCACCGAGAACACCTAGTAATCCACCTTAAGTGCAAAGAAAAAGAAATATTTCATTAGTTACTCAGAACTCTCACTCTTGTCTGCCAAATCACTATTTAAACTAAAAATACCTTTTTTTCCAGCGCTTGTAGCCTTCCATTAACCCATTAGAGTCATAAATGCCACAACTGCTCCACATGAACTAAATTTAAATCTCCATGAGGGAGTATGAAAATACAGATACATAAAAAGCGCATATGTTACCTAGGTAAATACGCCTTGATTTTACCAACTATGGATTCTTCTGTCAAATTCTACCTGGTTATTTGGACTTACCAATATTAGGGACTTGGTATGATTAAAGAAAGTGATAAAACATTCAGTTAAATGAAGATGAGCACACAGTTCCGTTTACTTAACTTCTCTCTTTCTTCTCTCTTCAACTAAACTCATAACGTTTTTGCATAGCTGTTTGCTTATTGAATCTTAACTCCCCTTATAAACAGTGAGGCTATAGGAAAATGGGACTGTAAATTGAAGTGGAATCTGAAACACTGTAATGAAACACTCTTCCATTGTAAATTAGTCCAAGTACACCATCCATAGAAACAAGCGTGTGCTACCCACTTATCCAGCAGGGAGGCTCGCACACCTTTTTATTCCATATTCTGTATTTCTTCTTCTCGATAGTATGAACATACATAGGAAAATGAGTCTACTTCAGGAAAAATTAAGAGCATACACTTGTACAGCACTGTGGTTTGTGCTGATTTGTCCCCACATGAGTCTTTAACTGTGGCAAATTCCTACTGTTCTAATTTTATTTTGTTCCAAATAATATATTTTACTTGTCGGATCAGCCCCATAATTTTTCATCCATTATATATATATATATATATATATATGAGGAGTAAATATAAGGAATTTGAAGTGACAATAAGGACAAGAAATGAACAGTCACAAATTACTATTGGTAGGTATTAGTTCATAAATAAGCTACCATTAAACTTGTGGTACAATTTCTTATAAATATGATAAATAGATTGTGGTTCCTATTCAAATTATTCAAAATTGATTCAAAAATGGGTATATAGAAATTGTGGCCAACATTCTCATCTGTATGTGGCCATCATTATCATTTATCTACCCCCTAAAAACCTACCATGTTAGGTTTAATACCTTATAACCATATAACTTCTATTGGTGAATTTACTCACGTTTCAATCCCACTGCAATGTTGAAATTTGAGTTTTTTGCTCTGATCACATGTTTTGTGAATGACGTCAGATATAATAAGAAGGAGAAGAAGAAGAAGAAGAAGAAAAATGTAAGAATTCAAATATTAAGCACAGGGTATTGATTCATTCGTAGCCATACAATAGTATAGTTCTGTAGTCATTCCGTTCATACTAAATTACCTGAGGACCGACCAGAATGTACGAAGAAAGAAAGTAGAGAACAGCACGATTATTTCATCATTTGTTCTTTTAGAACTAGAGAGGTGTTATTCTAAAATATAAAATATGAAAACTTTTTGCCACTTTATAAAAAAATATATTAAATTTCTTGAATAATGATTAGATGTGTTGCTACCAGATTTTTTTTTTTTTTGATTGATTGTTGTTGATCGTCTTACATGAATATTGTGAATCGAAATGTCGAAAATTGAGTTCATAATTTTAGTATATATCTAATCTACGCGATACATCTTTTCTTAAAGTAAGTTACAGAGATGTATAAGAATTACAACATATATAATTAATTATTTTAAGAAATTTATGATAGTTAGGATACCCTGTACTTAAAACTTTGTAGTACTAATACTATCTTGAAATGGAAATATATTTCCCCCAGCTCTTTAAGTGGTAGACATTAAGAAAAGTATTATACATTGGCTTCATTTGGGAAAAAGAAAAGGATACATTATCCAGAAGAGCATTTAGAGAACAGTGTCAAAACAGTTTGAATAAAACAAACTGTAATAGAAACATAAATGTGAATGTACCGAAAGCAGTGATGCTGACTTCTGAGAACTTTGAATACTGTTCGCGAATCTGGATCTTATTATTAAATATTGAAGCAAACTTCCAAATTCCTGGTAAACCAGGGAAACTTTGGATAAGAGAGGCACTGCACATCAGGATCGGCATCCATTGTATTAGGGAGATATGGAAGAGAAGGTCAAGAACAAATTGTTCATATTATTAAATTATGCATATTGAACGATCGGGTGAACAAATATTTTGAGAAAACGACAAGAATATTTGGCTAAGAAATGTCACCCGGAAACATACCAGATTCACAAAACCGTTGCTATATTGCATATAACAATAACTAAACACAATGGTCTAATGAAGAACAATTGAGGAAGTAGAGTATATATATTTTCAGCTTAGCAAATGTAAGGGTGGAGGAATTGTAGCAGAGTCATTAAGAATAATCGATAAAGGTTAAAGAAAAACAAGTAGATATAAATAGTCTAATTGATCCTGGAAACGATTTTGAGCGATTGAATAACGAAATTTTGAAAGCTCGAGATAAGTTGGAATTGACAGACCCAAGGAATGTATGTATGAACTACCACGTAAGTATTACAATATACAAGATATCATTCGAAAAATGTTTGGATTCACAACATATGGCGTATACCTTTGGATACTCCACAATTATTCGCACAACGTGAATTTAAAATCGATCTAAAAGGAGAAGGGGAACATATCAATAACCTGACAGGTTTTATAAAAATATTTTATTTTAATTTTCGTAATTATTTGATTCTGGCACCTTATGAAGTATGTGTTTATTGAAGTATTCACATAGTCCTAACTGCTTTGAGTTACAGTCAATGAAATATGTGGCCTCACATAACGTCCATGATTTTAAAAGAGATTTACTATGATAACGTTTGTAATAAACCAATTTTTTCCAAGGGCTTAATTTCCCATTGTCTTCGTTGCTTGGATCTGGAAATGTTCCTTCACGTTTCTCGATCTTCAGCTTCCTGTTTTAACTCCCAATATTTTTCTCTATTTTTCTCATCATCGATCAGTTTTGTTCTTCTGTCTTTTCCAATCTTTCCTATCATCTTTCCTTCTATGGTGGTATGAAGATGACAATTTCATTGCAAGATGTGCCCAATCCAAGTTAAAGGTTATACGAGAGAAAAGTGCAACTTACCAGATGTATGTGGCGTTGGATTACCTTTCGACCTCGAAACAGTTCTAATATGGAGTGAAATGCAGTTAGAGTGGTTGTGAATAGTAGCAAGTAGCATATTACACTACTTTGGGTGCACTACATTGTTGAGTTACGTGAGAGAGGATGGAGGTGACAATTTGCTCCGTACTCGTGTCTCCAAAACGGACCACAAATATTCAGACCAAGATATTTTTATAGATCAGTCCTAATATCAATACATACATATGTATTGCTGTGTTCTGAATAGAAATATAGTAATCTTTTTCTGAAATTAAACCTATGGTTCATCTTAATTCCGTAGTTGGTTGATTGGTTGGATGAAGTTTAATGCAGACGTCTGCGGAGAGGCTATATATTCCAGTCACAATAAGGCAAAACTTTGCAATTGATTTTCCTTATTTCGCACTAGGTTGGATTAATTTCAAAATATTACCCATTTGTTCCTGACTATGTTCCATATGCTATGTTTTATGTAGCTATCGTTTCCAGTTAATGATGAATTTATTTGGGATGACCGGATTTAGAGAATTAAAAAAAAGGAAACTTAGGAAAATGTCATAATTGGAAAGCCACCTAGGTTCAATCGTTATTATGTCGTTGTTTATGGCAGTGAGGAAGACATATTTAGCTTGTTAAAATAGAAGTATTCTAATTTATTAACTTTATTTTAATTTCAATTCTTAACATGAATCAGGATCAGGACATAGATTGTCGCCGTGGGAGACACGGATTCGATTCCCGGCAGGAGCTCATGTAGTTTGTTAATCCGTAGCTCCCGTCTCATATAGCCTAGCTGCTGAATGGGACGTTAAACTAAAAATCAACTCAACTTGAATATCATATATTATATAATAAAAGTTTAATTTAATTCTAAAAAAACTGTAGAAGTTCATATAAAACGTGTTTGAAACAGTGAATTTATGATTATCCTACTACGCCCGTAGCCAGAACACTAACACAAGGGAGGCCTAGATTATTGTGGGGATGCTGATTTGAGTTTACCTTACTTTCATATTTATATGTCAAGAAACGTCTAAACGTTACAGAAGGGCTGAAGGTAGTTGGAGTAGGGCTCATCCCCCAGGTCTCCTTTGGGTACAAGCCTCTATCCTAAGCAATTACGAGCCAAAATTGGGACTCTTAACTTTAATAATGAAACATTTGTGCGTTCGGTTTGCATTTGTATCAGTACATCGGACGACCTTCTGAAAATTACGTCTAATGTTACGAAGCGTTTCATAATATCTCACCCTGTATTTCTACCTCAAAAGTGTACCCGGAATACTTTTTTTTTATCAAACGAATTGGAGTCGAATGAGGTTCGAATGAAATACCGAAAATGCATGCCAAATAGGCTTATAGGTTAAAAGCATGGCATACCGGATGCCCGTCAAGTAAATGGCTCTCTTTCTTCCCACCCAAGTGATATACCGTGAGTTATCTGACTAAAAATGCAAGAAGAATGACATCAACAGAGGAAAGTCTTGCAGGATAGAAACCTCCTCACTCGGTCTAGCTGAACAACACGAGACTCCAGCTGAAGAACTGTAACTTATATATGTATGCGGTGTCGCCCTCCCATGCGTTCAACCCGAGATACCGGCAAACAGAGTGAGTATTGAAGTCAACTGACAAAAAATGTCTAAACAAATAATAAGAGTGAAAAGGACAATGTTCTTGGAGCTATACATGTTTTGTGTAAGAACCAAGGAAGGTAATCACTGAATTACAATTAAATGAGTGGTAAATTACTTCCTGGTGGCCATTTTAGAAATTATGTATTTTACCCATAAAAACAAAAGAATTAGCCGAAGCTCACTGAGTAGTTTTAACAGTAAACTAAGGCAAGGCAGGCCAACTGAGGACTCAAACACCATCTTGGGATCGATTCCCTGTCGATCTGGTACGCTCCCTTACTCCATCCACTCTATATCTGGGCAATGCATTCGTTTTATTTACTCCAAAAAATATAAAAAATTATTTCCTTCCAGTGTGGGTGCAAGAGAGTGGGAAAAATTTTAGCGAGCTTTTGGATGAGCGATGGATTGCACAAGAAGAAAGATGGAAAAATACTTTTATGTTTATTTTTTTCGAAAATAAGAAAAGCTCCCAAAAGATAATGTAATTCGTAGAACGGCTCCACCCTCTTCCCGGAAGCTATAAACTTCTCTTGACCTTGAGAGACAGATTAATCCTTAACACTCCCACCACTCGAGTTAATTTTAAAAAAAAACTTTTTCTGGTTCACTGACAGAACCAAAAAGTAGGTATTTGTCGATTGCCTAAGACATAAGCATGGAAGATCGGTGATGGAGATGCCAAAGATATATATATGCAAAGAGAAGCAAACAACGTCCAATTGAGCATCGGGGACTGCAGGCCGCCATGCCCAATAATAGTAATCGTCAGGTTGCCCGGGCCGCTCATCGTCTTCTTGTTCACCTCAACCACAGGTTGGTAGGCAACATGGAAATTTTAAAACTTCTCTCTCCCTTGGGAGAGCTTTTTATATTTTGCTAAGGTATCTTCTTCGTAAGTGCATCTAAATAGTCTATCCTTGGTCTTCTTCTTCCTGGTTTCCTTCTGACTTTCTCTCTATCCAATCAGAGTGCTGAAGCATGCTGTTTCTTCTTTTTTCTATTACCTTCATGATCTATCGTCTTTCATTGGTTTCCTTTAGTACGTCTTCATTCCGTTTCCTTTCGGTCCATGATATGCGCAGTATTCTGCGCCAACACCACATTTCAAATGCTTTGACTTGGATAGTTCAGCTTTTCCGTAAAGCGCCAAACTCCATGCTAGGGTCTTAATAAATCGTTTACGAACGTCCAAGGCACATTTCTTGATATTTGCAGTTCTCTTTTCCTATTGAATGACAATTTATTCTGCGCTATTCTGGAACTTACGTCTTTTTCACTTCTTCCGTTCGAGTATATTAGACTTCCTAAATAGGAGAACATCTTAAAGTCTTCGATTTTCTCTCCATTTTGCCATACTTTTGCTACTTCCTGTTCTGCTCTTGTGCACTTTCTCACTTTGGTTTACTTCTTATTTATCTTTTCTTTTTCAGCTGGTCATTCAAGTTTGAAAGTGTTTTCTGCAAGTCCTTTTCGTTCTCCGCTATCAGTGCTACGCCATCAGCAAATCTTATTGTGCTGAAAACCTAGTCATTTACTTTTACGCCTTTCTCGTTTTTATCAAAGAATTCTTTCATAGCCTCTTCTATATAGACGTTGAACAGGAGAGGTAAAAGTCCACATCCTTGCCTCACTCCGTTACTTATTTTTGCTTCCTTCTGATCTCTTTATATAGCAGCTTTTTGGTTCTTGTAAAACTGATATATTGTTCTTCTGTCTCTGTAATCCACTTTCGGATTCCTCAACGCTCTGAACATGATATTCCAATCATAGCTGAACGTAGCTCCACGCAAATTGACTGATCGGCTAGCCCCTTTGTAGTTTTTGGCTAGTGCAGCCCTCGGCGCTGTAGGCTAACGTTTGACCGGCCAACCGGCTGCTGCCTCGCGAAAAACCCACCGAACAACCATTAGCTACTTGCACAAAAATCTAGACTTTCGAAATAAGCATTGCCACTTAATATTATTCAGTTACGACTTGCATGTTAGCATGTTGGTGGAGCCTTGTTTTTTTATGATTCAGTTATGTGCTCCGGCTTTAACCACAAAGAACGAACAGAGGATTAAGCGTTGTTCAAAAGTGCTAATAAAAGGTATGTGATTGCCTTATTACGGTTATAATCCGCGTACTTCCACGGAACCTTTTCTGCAAGCTTGTTTACCACGTGTCTGTGAAAAGTAAACACGTAGTACCACGTGTCTGTTTTAATGAATATTATTGGTCTTCGGTCATTTCTATGCAATTAGTTCTTGTCAAGAACCAATTTCCCGATTATAGGTTAAGATCCTCCTGATGTCTTGGTCGTTAGAGACGGATGAAGGTAAACGACGAAAGTGACTAGTTGTAGTGACCCGAGTCTCTTACTAGCCAAGCATTTACATCTTCACTTACGAGTGAATTGACTTTCTCCCCGTATATTATACCTGTGGATCCTCTGGGCGAAATAATGGTCGAGAGTAGTTAAATCATGCCAACAGTGCGATAGGTCAGGACCGCTCCCTTTGAGGAAAGAGGAATCGTGTTCAGGGTTTTGGTGCCCTTTTCACCCTCCGTTTACTGGCTTTCTAACAACCCATAGATCATCTCTTTGCATTCCGCCAAAAACAAGAAGGCAAATGTCTAGATCACTGCTTACTGGAGACGTCCCGTCCTTAGTCAGTTTGGAGATGCTAATGATGGAAGAGCTGACCTAAGATCTGCGATATCTCGTAACTTATTACATACTCTTATTAATGTCTTTGATATTACTGAACGTAGAGAAACTGCAGCTACACAAGGAAAACTGTCCAAATTTAAAGACATACACATTGAACAATAGAACAGAAAAGGAAATTTGCACTGTTAATGAAACAGCTGTACCTATCTTACATGATAAATCAAGTGAAAATTGATAAAATGTATAGTTTCAACACAGTCATCCTTATCACCTACCCCTTTTCGAAACTCAAAATGGCATAGTTATAACTACGTTTAAGTCTAATTGATGGATCTACACTGTATATCCACGAATTAACGTCTTACAAAGCGAGCACTCAGTGATCACGTCGGGTTTCTCCAGAATAACTTCCTCGTTTATCTAGCAGAGCTGAAAAATATTCAAATAATAATTTTAAATGTGTACAAACGTTTATAGAGTGTAACACATATCCCGTTACAAGAGTTTGCATTTACAGAGCAAAAGGTGGGGTACAACAATGAAATGCGCTATGTGTCATAAACAGTGGCGTATTTACGATTTTGTTTCGGGAAGGGCCTTGCTAACTTTCGGGAGGGGGGCTTTGCCTGAAAATGTGAAAATTCTGCAAGATATTTCATATACTTTACTATAGTAAGATTTCGGGGGGGGGGGGAAGCTTAAGCCCGGAAGCCCCCCTAAATATGCCACTTGTCATAAATAACATTACTTGTGGAGAAGCCCTTTATCATCGAACAGTCCCAGTTTTATTTGTACTGCAGCTAAAATAAGGCTTACTGAAATTAAGGTTCTGACGGACTTTGAGTATTACTTGGTAAACATATTGTTTTCATTGTTCTTCATTGTTTGTGAACATTATTTCGCAAGTGGATATTATTATGCACGTGTTGCAGATGAATTTCCAACGAAATATCCTGATGTTACAGTGCCTAGTAATTCAACCATTTCAAGATTAACCGCCTGATTTAGAGAATGTGGATCTGTTGCAGACAAGAACAGAATCGGGAGATTGCCCATTTTGACTAATGATACTCTGACTAATGCGAAAAATAGGATGTAGCGTTTACCCTCTAGAAACTTGAGGAGACTATCAGCGCACTCAGATTTCATACCAAGTTGTTCAGAGAGCGAAGAACAGGTTACGTTTCCGTGCATATCATATTCACAGTGTTTAGGAATTGAAGAAATTGGATAAAGATAAGCGCGTAGTGTACTGTACATATTTTTACTCATTTGTTGGCAACCAGGAATTGTCGTTGCCTATAGGTCGTGGGAACCTATCGAGTTTGACTATTTTCTTAACTGATGAGGCGTGGTTTAACCTTAGTGGCTACGTGAGCAGTCAAAATACTCGAGATCGGTCAACTGAAAACCGAATAAGTTACATAAAACCCCTCTTTCACTCTCAGAGAATTGGAGTTTGCTGTGCCATACCACGTCGTCGTAAAGTAGAATCAGTTTATTTTGAAACTACGATGAACATTGTTGTGTACCATTACACAGTTCTTGCGTTTCTTGACAAGGATGAGCATAATCGTTGGTTCCAGCGGACCTGTGCCATATGTCACATATCGAACGACACCATTTAGTTCTTGCGCGATTGCCAGCGTATCATAAAGAATGAGTCAGATAAAACTTGGCCGCTTTCCTCCCGTCATATTTTCTAGTATATAAGATGAACATTGGCAGCACTTTGCATAAGCAAGGACAGACTGCCGATCTTACTCACGAATAGATTGTCAGTTGTGAAGTGCGCGTGGTGTGGTAAAGAACGATGAGTCAGTTAGAAAAACGAAAACTAATTGTGAACAAATACCTCGAAAATCCAGGTATGTCCTTAAATAAATTAAGCAAACTCGTAAAGTACCCTCGGTCTACTATGCAAAATGTAATTAAAAAGTACACACAAGATTTAACTGTTGAAAGAAAACCTGGCTCAGATAGAAAACCGGGGACTAGCCAACCGAAGCTGGAGAAAAGGGTTACTGCTTTGCTGCGTCAGAATCCGAATTTACCGGAAAGAGCAGTTGCTGGTGTGGTCAAAGCGTCCCAATCTACAGTGTACAGAATTAAAGCAAGGAAAGGTTTACGATCTTTCAAAGTGCAAAAGGTACCTAAGCGAGACGAAAAGCAACAACTGACGGCAAAATCCAGAGCAAGAAAACTCTATGATCAGTACCTTACTCAATATGAATGTTGCATTATGGACGACGAAACCTATTGTTTCGCTGATTTCAGTCAAATTCCCGGAAAGGAGTACTGCGTGGCACTGAAGAAGGGAGATGTGCAGGATAAATTTAAACAACGGAAGGCATCCAAATATCCCAAAAAATATTTGATTTGGCAAGCTATTTGTTCATGCGGTAAAAAAAAAAAGCAAGGCGTTCATCACAACAGGGACAATTAACGGCCAAATTTATACGAAGGAGTGTTTACAAAAACACTTGTATCCATTTGTGATGTCACACAGTAACTCTGTTTTCTTTTGGCCAGATCTTGCTACCTCTCACTACTCTAAAGCAGCCACTGGTTGTTATAAAGAAAAGGGTATCGTCGCAGTTCGAAGAGAGGCAAATCCACCAAATTGTCCTGAACTTAGGCCAATTGAAAAATATTGGGCCCAGATTAAAAGAACATTGAAAACATCAAAAGGGAAGGCGGCTGACTTGAAAACTTTTCGTCGCAAGTGGACTGCAGCTGCCAATCAAATAAAGAAGAAGCTGTGCGAACTCTTATGAAGCATATTAAAAGTAATGTACGAGCATTTTTCTATAATTAGTTCTTTATGATATCTTTTGTGTGTTTAAGTTTTTTTACTTTATAGTCAACTAAAGTATTAAAACGACCTTTCTTCTTTTCATTTCTTTACCTACTTTTTTGGTCAAAGTTACTGGCCAAGTTTTTTCTGACTCATTCTTTATTTAAAGAATTGGGGTCCCACGTTCACTTGATGCAAGGTACGTTGAATTCTTCCTGTGAGGTATACCATTGTCAGTTTGTTAATGTAAGGCACCTAGTCTGTATGTCCACTAGTATTAATATGCTTGGATAGTGCAATTTTTATTTAATTGTGCAAACGCCATACTAGTGCTCAGTGGCGTATTTACGATTTTGTTTCGGGAGGGGCTTTGCTAACTTTCGGAAAGGGGTTTGCCTGGAAATGTGAAAATTCTGCAAGAGATTTCCTATACTTTACTATACTAAGTAAGATTTCGGGGGGGGGGCTTAAGCCCGGAAGCCACCCCCCTAAATACGCCACTGCTAGTGCTATGTATTTTCCATCCTCACAGCCAGAGTATATCATTTGATATTATTCAATGCCTTCCGATAAAATTTCTGATGCCTGCAGAATATTTAGAGGTAACATCACAAAATTCGGTACTTACATGATGTAGATACGCGTTTTTCTTCACGTTCTCAATATTGTATTTTTTTTTTTTTTTTTTTTTTTTTTTTTTTTGCCGGAAAACCCCTTAATTCAATATAACATTTAGCTTCCTTAACTTGAAATGTGTTTGATATATTAGGTTTAGAAAACAAACACTAGAAGTGTGTTGAATAGTACCTGGCAGACTATCGAATAAGTTTATTGTTAGAAGGGAAGCACCCACTTAGGAATATTACCACTGAAACAATGAAGTGTCGGACTATGGAATAAAAGTGTCGATAGTTCAAACCTATTATCGAAATCTCATTCGATAGGGAAAAGTATTTGATAGTGTCCATCACTACTTAGGTTTGACTCGATGCAACTCATATGCCCTGAAATTTTGGGCACTAACAATATATCGTGCTCAAAAGACTCACTATTTTTTAAACTACCATATATACTACTCCACTCATATTTAGGGCTGCTTACGATACAATAGTTAAAGTGATGTTGTTTCGAAAATGTGTCATAAAGGCAATGTGTCGTTTCGAAAGGAGTGTTTGTTTCTATTGGAAAAAATTTGTCCATCTACCGGCCAAAACTACACTGAGAAAAAGAATTATAGGCGGCGTGCTTAAAAAGGTAGGTTACATGCATAATTCCTGTAGTTTTTGGACTTAACGTACAGCAGACGTATAACTGAAAAAGCATGTTTTATAATACTTTCTGAATAAGTGTTCCATCTATACGTACTTTCCATATGAAACAATATAGGCAGACTGGATCTCACATACAAATGGACGTATATAGCATATAGCTGAGGAATGTAACATATGTATATGTATGTGATATACAGAAAACTGTTAGATATCAGACATCCTGCAACAGCATGATGTAACATCTCAGGGTTGCGTATGTAGCATACAGATAACGTATGGTCCATACTGATTTCTGTAGTAAGCAAGAGGCTTCCGTATATTTGTACAATATACCGCTGACCGGAGAAAGGATTTTTCTCAGTGTAATAACAATTACTTACTTACTTACACCATCATACGCAACCACTCTTTCCATTAAGCACTAATGACGTACGACACTTCCTTAAATTAAACACGACCATTCCTTATGATTATAATAATATCATAAACACATACACATACACACACATTCTCTCTCTCGGAAATTCTCTCGTATCTGAAATACATTCTATAACATTACTTCGGACTCTCATTAAAAATTATATTGGGTCTCTTCTCCTGAACATAACTCATCTTAATATTTACTTAGGTCTTTCCTCAACTCCTCCAATGTTTCTTTTACCTTTTCCATGTTAATATAAGCTGTCTGGGTTCGGGTGTAGTTAAATTTACATTGAGGTTGCACCATCCGGTTGTGACATAATGTCACATGGTAATTAGTCCACTTTGCACACACAACTTTATTAATGAAAAAGTTATTTACTTACGTTACGAAACATAGCTGAGCGAACGTCTAGCGAAGGCGATTACACTGAGAAAAATTTACGGGTAAAAAGTACGTAAATTCAAGTGATTTTTAGGACCTTTCGTAAGAATGACTTTCCAACATTACTGAGAATGTTAATTGTTCTTGTCCGTTCTACGTATGTTTTCTCCTTACTTTTCCAGATAAAAATGATGACGTCAGAACTTATGAAAGATATGACGTCATAGTTAATAACAGTAATAATGGAGCGACATCATTACCGGTCATGTTAAAACTCAAGTGGAATGGAAAAATCACAGAACAGGAATGTTATATTTCTAGCTGTTGCTAGACATTTTCCGAGGCAAACATGGAAAAATCACATGAAGGAATGGTAGAAACTCCGTCTTTGACTGCATTTAAATCTGTATATGGAGACTTACGCACTGTATGTTCCAGTTAAATCTGCATGCACTACTGTGAAAATGCCATGACGAAAGGATAGGAATACATGCATATACTTTCTTACCACGGTATAATGAAATGCTTGTAACAGTCAGGGACGCAATTAACTTAATCGAGCAATGTGTTTTCCGCAAGCATCGAAATAAAGCTTGCAGTAAATAGTGCACGCAAACACTAATAGAATGTAAACTCCACTACATAGGATCGGAACACGCTCCTTCGGAATATACAAATTATAAGCAGCCACCGCATGTCTTCCAAGCATATCAGAAATAACTTCTGTACTGGCTATGAAAATTAGCATGATTTGTTTGAAATAATCAAAGGTCTACGCAGTATCTTTGGCATTATACCAAGTAACAAATAATGTTATATGTTTTCTGTATGCCCATCTGTCTCAATAATAGTTTTGTGAACGTGTGAATTGTTGGATAAAAGTTACAAGTCAATAGTGCTGCCATCTGTTTGCCATATCTGTTATTCTTGTGTCCTAGCACAAAAACATCCCGGTTTTTTTCATATAGTGTGGAATTGTGGGTGATGGAAATTTTGCATTTCTTTTTCCCCACCTATTATAACTGGAGTAATGCGTTACTGTCTGTATGGTAATATTAAAGTAACATGACAATACAGACTTTAATACCAAACAATTGTATGATTACACAGAGTTTCAGGACTTTTTTCCATTACTTACTGTAAATTACTCGTTCTAAATGTAGTTTTATCCATTTTCTGGGATATATAACATTATAATGACTTTCTATCATACCTTTACGTACTTTATTTGTCGCACTTTCCGAGTGAAAGGTCAGTTGTACGTAGCAATTGTACGTAATCATGCTTTCCTTAGACTGTCTTTTAAAAGTAATGATAAAACATTTCGTCTCCTTGCATAATGTCTGTAAAGTACGGATTTGTTTGATCTTTGCAGTGTAGAATGGGTAGGTCTCATTATCATGACAAAATTTCATTACTGACGTGAAGTTTGTACTTTACTACGAACATTTTCACATTACTGAGTTTCTTTTAACATTATAATGTAAAAAATGCATTACAAAGACTATTTGTTCTTCTTCCTGCGATATTTTCCTTACTCATGTCAAAAAACACGTACTGGATAGGATAACCTGTAATATTTTCATTCCTGAAAGGCATTTATCTATCGTGGATTACGTCACATTTTCTGTCCAGTTTGGAATGTATTCTTAACATTACAGAACTGAAAACCTTTCTGTCGTTACGTACATTTATTGCGTACTACAGATTTTTCATAAAAGACAAAATGCAGCATGTTGTATTTCCATTTCGCCACATGATAAATTAACATTATAATGGTTTCAAGTCCAAATGTACGTAATTTAAGTACGGAATTACGAAAAAATCAACTTTACATGTCTTTACTGTTAAATTTTCTATGAAAATTTTTCTCAGTGTAGAAGCCCCGCAGGGCTAGTTTCATTCCACCTTTGCCCCCCATGATAATATCAAGTAACATTACGTCACATTCGGGTGGGTAACTCCAATGTAAATCTAACCTCAGCTGTCTGGTTAAAGATTATCGTCTACTTGCTAGGAATAATAATAGAAGTCGCAGCTGTAATTAGCCAAGTCGACTATATCGCTAAATTATTATAATGTGAAATTGATCTTCAAGAAGGCATGTCCAAAATGGACAAATTGTTTGTTAAAAGTAGACTTACATTTTACTGTTTAAAATGTAAAATAGAGGGATAAACGGCGCCAAATAAAATTATTTTTTAAAATAATTGTATCAAAGTAAAGTTGGTCTAAAGTACTAGTTACTAATAAAGATTGAGAGCAAAGTTTTCGTATACTTAACTTGTTGGTCGCTATCTTGATCTCCCATATAAGCTGCCATCACCTGAACACCACAAAAAAAAAAAAAAAAAAAAAAAAAAAAACTCTTTTTCAAATGTTACATAAGTTTGCAAGTGCTTTGAACACAAAATTAAAAATGAAGTGAAATCTTTAAGTTTTACGTCTCAAGTTTATGTCGGTTAGGCTAAATGAGACGGTGATGATGAGAAATGAATGAAATGGTGGAATGAAGAATGTGTGAGGAAGTGTTTGAACCCCGAGAAAATCCACGAGCACGGTGTTTGTCCACCACAAAGTCCACACGGTGCGATCTGGAATCAAACCAGGGATCCCAAGCATCGGAGGTGCTCTACCACTGAAAAAAAACTTTCTGCCCGCTGAATAGAGATGGTCACTCGGATTTTAGAGCGAAATTTGAGCCTGTGCAGGGACGGCATTAAGGGTGGGCGACCACCCACCCATCTGCCCACCCCAACAGAAGTAGAGTAATGAAGGTGACATCCTGTACTTCAAAAGCAATAGGTATTACTTTGAATTGTAATGTAATAGGTTCTAGGACTCTGTTTAACTCTGCAATGAACAATGATTTTAATACAGATACTGATAGTAATATAATGATGCCAAAAGTCGTGATTAACCTTTAAATTACGCAGGCTTAAATTCCAGCACCTCGTGAACTACAAAGCCATTTAAACCGATTTCATAGGGTTGAAAAAACGTAAAAATAATCACTCGTAATTGCCGCAGACACATGAAACAAAAAAAAATTGTTACTTAATATCTCTACTTAAATTTCAGTTATTGGTATACGTGATTTTTATTCTTTTATGCATTATTAGTATTGTTGTTACTGTAAATTTCCTTTTAGGAAAGAAAACTAAGATTTCTCCCCCACTCCTCCTCAAATATACTGATAGGAGGAATATGTGTTTATTATTCCTTGAATTCCATTAT
Source organism: Thermobia domestica (assembly GCF_964235325.1). Taxonomy (NCBI): domain Eukaryota; kingdom Metazoa; phylum Arthropoda; class Insecta; order Zygentoma; family Lepismatidae; genus Thermobia; species Thermobia domestica. The sequence continues at coordinate 376,267,665 of NC_137454.1, forward strand.
TTGACATCACAATACATGTAAACGTTCCTTTCTAATTCCAGTTTTTATTCCAGGAGAAAAGAACACGAAAACAAATTAAAACTTACATGGTGTATCTAGTTTTGAAGGGGAATTTCCCCATCATTCCCAGATAATTCGCAAATTGCTGTGGACCAATAAAGTTAGTATGGGTAAAATTGCTAATATTGTTTCCGCTCGCATGGTGTAAACATGATTGCTAGCTTGTCCTATTGGACATGAGTATAAGTGACTTGCTTTCATTCGAGCTTATTTAATTACACATTTCCGTATTTTGTTTCCCTATTAGCAGTACAGGCTACTCGCGTTAATCCAACCCCAGCGTAATCCGAACCCTGCGCTTGTTCGAATGAGATTTAGCCGGCGGGGTTGATATTTTTAGAATGGTTGCTCAAACAGAAACAGTTGTTGTGAATTATTGGACTAGACCAGGTCACTTTTCTTAAATACAAGACTATTTCAAATGACTTCTGAATGCCTAACTACATATACGGTATTGTACATGTTTTAGATTATAACTAAACCTTGACAAATATTCGTTTATAACTGGATTTGTGGCTTTTGCGCACTCTCTTTTTACGCCAAACAATTTAATAATCCGAATAGCTCAAGCAAATATTCGGATTAACTCGCGCTTTCTGCTATAGTTATCGAATATTATTACTGGTTCACATTTTGTCCGTTACTTCTATTGATCTTCCAGTGTCCCCGGTAGATGGGTGGTTACGCTTGTTGCCTTGTAAGCACGGAGTTCCGGATTCGATTCCCAGTGGGAACACAAGTGATTTGGATTCCAGTCTAGATCCCGTTCTTAGGACGTTACCATCGTTCCATGGAAGGCTATGGCAAGCCATCATGGGTTTACTTTGCCCAGGGACTTTCGGGTCAAAGATCGATCTTCGGGCAGGACACTGCATCATCATAATGACCTTCCCCTAATCGCTCAGCGCGTCCTCTGTATATTGCTGAAGTGTCGTCAGTGATACTACACAGAAAATGACGGCTTATAATGTACTATCTTCTTACAGTATTCAATATATAGTATTATTTATGGCATTAAGTATCTTCTGAACCACTAACGAAATATTTTTTTTTACCCGTTTATCTTAGGTTGCAACTTGTGTGGCTATGAAGAGAAGGTTTAGGGCAGTTATTCTATCACTTGCTGAGATAAGTAATGAAAATCACAGTCGCTCTTCAGAAGCAAGACGTCTATTGAGTGAAGTGAATTTTCAGTTTGTGTTCCCACTCAACTTGTTCACACTTTTTCTTGGAAAGTTGAAAAGATTGTCAGATTATCTACAAAATAAGGAGAGCACACTGACTGAAGCTGTTTTAGTTACGAAAGGTGTAGTGGATTATTTTACTGAAATTCGAAACACGGTCGAGGAGTTCGAAAACATTTGGAATGAGTCTTTGAGTCTTGCTGAAAATAACAATATATCTCTAACGGATCCAATGTCTGGAATACAATCGCTGCCCCATTATTTACGTCAGTATATTATGACTGAGCAAATATCGATTGACGAAGAAAGATATCCAATCCCAAGAAGACTACAACTTAGGATACTTCTTCCTGTACTTTACAGAATACTTGCAGAAATGAATATGCGTTTTACAGAAAATACAGGTATTTTATGTGGGATAAGCAGTCTTCACCCTAAAAGTGAACACTTCCTCTCATTTGAGAAAATTGAACCACTTGCACGTCATTATGGACGTGATGTTGATAGAATAGAGGTGGAACTGAAACTTCTGCAGAAAGTTTTGAAACGTTATGAGGAGGAAAACCAATGCAAAATTACCTCCGCTTCTCAGTTTACTGAAGTGATGGATTGTTTCAAAATTGCTTTTCATGAAATTCACAAATTAGCCGTAATTATTGTCACCATTCCTGTATCTAGGTCAATATGTGAGCGTTGTTTCTCGTGTCTTAGACGGGTTAAAACATATCTAAGAAATCGAATGGCAAACGGTCGCCTGAGCGATCTTTGTTTCCTTTCAGTAGAAAGAAAACTTGTAATGAATATTACTGTAGAAGATGTGGTAAACGCATTCGATGCTGGACATAAAAATCGATGCATTGCACTTCATTAAAGTGCAGGTATAAAAGTTTATTGTAAACTTGTTCGTACTATGTGATCAGCCCTTCATAGTTTGAAATACATTGTTGTTTATGTGGATCATGATGTAGTTTTGTTAATTGCTATTTACTTCTTTATCCAATTTATATATATATTTGCTAACTTGAGTTTCAGTCTCAAAGATATCTGTGTAAGCTACGATCAAACAATCACGCTGTCGAATTTCCCTATTCTTTTAGTAACATAGGTCTTTGCTGTTGCATATAGAGATCACGTCAAAAAATCTAATGTGCACAAATTAAGAAAGATATGAGAAAAAATATAAATGATTTATATTTTTTCTCTTGCTTTCTTGTAATAAATCCTTCAAAAAAAATGTTTGTAGTAGCCTATTTTATCCTTGGTTTACTTTACCTACTTATTGTGTATTTTAGGTTATTAACGAAAGGTAGAGTATTATCTGTTAGTCTGTGTTGTTTGAACCTTCTTTTATTTATATGTATTCATGTGCATTCTTGGAGGGAGAGGAGGTAAAGCTGTCTTGAACTTCATCGACTACACAGTACACACCATTATTATTGCTTTAAAAACTGGAAATAGACCCAGACAGCACAATGCACGTACAATATCCGTATAATACATGAACAATTGCACGATTGCAACATGTGCAACATCTGTATAAATGCAAGCCTGTACATGTTATGCACATATACGTCACAGGTCCTATTCAACATCTTCACGTGCGCAGGACATGTGCAATGCAGACCTACATGTCCTGCACAAGTGATTTACACCTACCACGCAGGTGACTTACACGTAGCACACAGGTGATTTACATGTAGGACAGAGGTGATTTACATGTAGGACAGAGGTGATTTACATATAGGACAGAGATGATTTACACGCAGTACACAGATGACTTACATGTAGGACACAGGTGATTTCCTCGTAGTGCAGAGGTGATGTAAAAGCATATTCGAGATGCAAAAAAGAAAAGAGTTTATACATTTGGTGCCTTACGCAGTAACACCATCTATAACACCAAAGATTTTTTTGTCCGTCGTCCCGCTAAAGGGTTTTGCAGGAAAGGTAGTTTGCAGTTTCATGTGGCTGGTCTAAGAGGTGCACAAGTATATAATAGTTATTTATTTATTAAATGCATATACACACAGAGAGGTGATTGAAGGGTGACAGTAACATCTAATGAAGTACAAGCATAATATAAGCATGAGACAGCAATATTGTAGAAAATAATACATTTATTACCATGTAGTGCTGAGTTAAGACGAATGCAAAACTGGAATGAATATAGTACAGGAGGCAGTATGGAGAGAAGGAGATGAAGATGAAATGCAGTGCTCTGAACGCCACATCACAAGGTATTTGTTAATACTGATGAATGCAAGTTATCTTCTGTTCCTTGGGCGATTCAGGAACTGATGAAGACAGAGGAAGCCCATGTTAATAGGTAGTTACGGTGCGTATGATGGATATATGAATAATGAAAGCTCACGTGGTTCGTAGATGTGAAAGATTTCGGGATTCACTACAGCATCATCCAGTTGCATATGATAAAGAGTCGAGAAGTGCTGTAGAGGAGTATCAACGTAAGTTGAGGGTGAGTCGTAATCCCGATCGTACCGTAGGATATCAAGTAACATGGGATGTTGCTGGTCAATTCGCTTGCAAACGTATCGAGTACGAAGCTGGTCGAAATGGTGCAATTAAGGTGGAAAGTCAATCAGCTCGTAAAGTAACCGTGTCGGATGCGGTAAGCTGATGCGATGTGCTAGGCGTAGAGCATGGCGTTCTAGGATAGCCAACTTCTGATAGAATTTTGGCGGTGCAGATGTCCAGGCAGTGTGACCGTATGTTACTGTATGCACCAAAGATTTTTTTTTGTCCGTCGTCCGTTTAAAGGGTTTTGCTCTTTCTTCGGGTAAGTGCTTCATATATAGAAATATTGATTGCACTTTAATGTGGTTGGTCTAAGAGGTGTACATATTTAATATTTATTCATTTATTCATTTATTGAGTACACCAATTTTTTTTAATGCTAGCTTGAAAGCTAGCTACCTCTAAGAGGGGTACGCCCTCTTTCAGGGATGGGAAGTTGTAGGAAATAGTGGTTGCAGGGATGATTTGTGGATGGTCTAAGGGAGGCTAGAGTACTAGGTGATAGTTTTCATTATATACCTTTATTTATTTATTAAATCAAAAACCATGGACATTATGATCTTTGCGATCATAATCATTATTATATCGGTATTGAAAGGAACTTGGGAACACAGACATATTACAAATACTTTACAAATATCATAGTACGGTACAAAGAGTATACTACAATGTAAGCAGGGTAGAAAAATATTTACGAAACAAATTTGAAAAGATAAATGGTGATGGAGAAAAAAAAGAGTGAATCAAAGTGAAAAGATAACAAAAGGCGTTAAGATTCTAAGGAAAATATGAGCATGATAGATGGGATGAGGTGCAGACACGTCACAACACTAGGAAGATGTTAAGTAAACGAATGCAGTTAACTCCTGCCTAGGGGCGACTCTAGGCTGATGTAGACATGGGGAAGCCCTGTTAGTAACAGAGGAAATCACTGTACGATATAAGATGGAAATATATGAGGTAGATGAGCAGGAATGAAAAAGTCCTCTATGAGCGCATGAGCTGGATGATTGGGAGGTAATGTGTAATAATATAGCGTGAAGAGTAAATGTAGAGGTGTATAAGTATAGCGTGCTCGGTAGGGATGGAGTGTAAGATAATGAATGGTGTCAAAAAGAAGTGGCTGGTGATGAGTGAAGCGGTCGGTATTGAACTTGCAGCGTAAGGCTTCTAGGTGATATTTGAGAATAGGAAAAGAAATACGAGAATAGAGGTCTTGTGTAGGACTAGGCAATGAGATGCGAAAGGCAATTCGAAATGCATGACGTTCGAGAATGGCAAGTTTTTCGTAATATGAGGTTGGTGCAGAGATCCAGGCGGGAAAACCATATGTCAGTACTGGCCTAAGAAAGACTTTGTAAGTGTTAAGAACAAGATTCGAAGAGAGACCCCATGTGGTACCTGTTAAACGCTTCAGAAGATTAAGTCAGTTATATGCTTTTGCCTTGACTGAATTGAGATGTGGTGTCCAGGTGAGGTGGTGGTCGAATGTGATGCCTAGATAGGTATTTGTTTTGCTAGGATGTAACGGTACGTCATTGAATTGTAAGGCTAGCTTGGAAGGATTCCGATGGACCTTCGTACGTTTTCGGGGTGGAATGAAAACGATGGCTTGTGTCTTAGCGGCATTGATGGTCAGTTGCCAAGTGTGGCACCAGTGCGTGAAGCGATTAATTGCTTCCTGAGGAGTAAGATTGATTTGTGCTATTGTGTGACAGAGGGCAAGAAATGCAGTATCATCGGCGTATTGGAATAAAGAGACGTCCGGAGGTAGTTCAGGAAAGTCGGCAACGAAAAGCAGATAGAGGAGTGGTGATAATGCTGAACCCTGTGGAACGCCTGATAACAAGAAGATCGGGTGTGACAGCTTATCGTTAATGGCAACATAGGCGAGACGGCAGGTAAGGAAATGAAAGATAAGTCGGATATATGCAACAGGAAGTCGTAATTTGATGAGTTTATAGATGAGTCCTAGGTGCCAAACTTTATCAAACGCCTTTTCAAGGTCGAATAGAACAAGACAAGATGGCTGAATAGAGTTGTAATGATTGGTGACAAGTGACGTAAGACGAAGGAGTTGGTCGTTAATTGAATATGAGGGCCGAAAGCCAGCTTGATGTGGTGGAATAATATGATGATCGTTTAAGTATGGGTGTAATCTTTTAACCAGGATCCGTTCAAATATTTTACTTAAAGTGGAGGTGAGTTGTATTGGCCTATAGGATGAAACATCGGATGGTGTTTTTATAGGTTTGAGAAACATGAGTGTTTTCGAAACCTTCCAGTCAGTGGGAAAGAGACCTGTGCGGAGAATGAAGGTGTATATAAGAGCAAGTAGTGAGAGAAGAGCAAAGGGACATTCTTTAATATGTCTATAAGTGATGCCATCGAATCCTGGAGCAGTGTTTCTCTTACGGCGTAATACAGCGGTGATTTCATTAGGTGTAATAGCAACAGTGAGAACATGCTGCGGAAGAGTGTGACTGATGTTGGGCTGTAAATGAAGTGAATCAGTGTTGACTTGAGCAGTAGGATGAGTGCGGTAGGTATGATCGGAAACTGATGGGGTAAAAATGCTTTGAAGGTAATCAGTGAAGGCATTTGATATGTCTAGATCCGATTGGAGCGGCTTATCATGAACAAGGAGAGGATATGTTGTCTTAGTGGTTTTCCCACATAAAGCGTTGAAACGTTTCCAATAGATTGTTGGATGTGAAGTGTCTGCTAGATTATTGCATGTTTTAATCCATTGGCGTCGTTTATAGGCGGAGAGATAATTCCGGACAGTACGCTGCAATTGATGATGAAGTATAAGGGCATCAGGATTTCGTGTGCGAAGGTACTCGCGATAGCATTGGCGAGAGCGTCGAACCAGAGCAAGATAATGGGGTGGAAGTTTGGGGCGATATGGAACGGATGAAGATTGCGGGATATAGAGTGTAGATGCGCGCTGGATTGCTGTAGTGAGAGTGCCAATTTGTTCAGCAAGATCATCAGAAGTGACTGGGCCTTGGTAGGGTTCTATGGTAGAAGATATATAAGTACGATAATTAAGCCAGTCGGCCTTGTCATATCTAGGTGTGACTCGAGAAGTAGGCAAATGTGATGGAAATGCAAGACCCGTATGGTAGGTCAGTTTGATAGGAGCATGAGCGCTACCGAGCAAATCTAAAACTGTGACAGTGCAATGAGTAGTTAATGTGTTTGAAGTAAGTGCGATGTCTGGCGTGCTATTTGAGATTGGTCGAGTAGGAGAAGGAAGTGCAAGTAGTATGCCAGTTGTATGAGTGGTAATGAAGTCACAAAACTGAGTGCGTTCCTGGGCTGATCGACTGTAAAGGTTTATATCTGCAAGGATAATGAAATGTTTGTACGTATCGGATATATATGAAAAGAAGGCGGTTGGAATGGGATTGCCAGGTCGAACATAGATTGTAGCGAAGGTAATTGCTATGGACTTGAAATAAATGGTGGTGATGACATATTCAGGTAAGTGCAGTTGAGGACAAGAGTGCTGTCTGTATGGCAGATTACTGCGGAACCCAATAGCAGCTCCACCGTTAGCGCGAAGGGTTGGTAGGATATTGTCATGTCGAATCAAGTCATAGCAAGGGATTCTGCACGAGATGGACTTTTTGAGAAAAGTTTCGTTTAGAAGAAATACAGTGACATGTTCCTCTAATAGTACTGCCTGGAAAAGGTCTTTGTTTTTAGGGAGTGAGCGGATGTTGAGAAATAAAAAGTTTAAATCCATGATGCGTATGAAGTTAGACTGTAGTTTCGTATCGAATGGTATGAAAATGAACGTAATTATTTGAATACGTAGCATACAGAGAAACGTTAAAGGTTTGTTTTGCTGCTAAGGTGAGTTGTTGGAGAACATGCTGTCTATGAAAGGGGTGAATGTTTTGAAGAGCAAGTGTAAGGAATTCCAATAATTTGCCTACTGTCACGGGATCATCAACATGCTGATCTGTGTTTGCTGAGGTTGACTGTGTGCGTAAGGGAGCCACTAATTCAGGATGTGCCTGGTCAGGGAGAGGTTTACTTTTACATTTGTAGCTATAAGAAGGATGCTGATCTCTGCAGGTAGAACACTGAGGAGGGAGCTGCATATTCGGACAGAGACGTGTTTGGTGTGGACCGGAGCAATAGCCACAGACAGCAGGGCTTGTACATTGGGCCGTTGAATGGCTGTTGTACGCCTGACATTTCTCACTCCTGAGTGGCATAGGTGCAGGTGACCGGGAAGGTTCCACGCGGTGTCTGCGTTTATAGATGTATGCACCTTGGGTAAGAAGGCGGTCAATAGTTTCCTGTGGCGGTGTAAGGACACGCACCATGTAGGTGGCCCCGCTGTTGTTACGAATGCGGATGATTTTGTGAATCGTGTGCCCTTCGGATTGTAATTCATCCGTAATTTCCTCATCTGAATAGCTAGGATCGACTCCTCGAATAACAACAGATAACATGGGGAAATGCTTCGGAGGAGGAGGTTGTTTACGACGGGAAGATGTGAGGTTGGTGAGGATTGATTGTTTACCGAATATTTCAAAGGATGCTTTGTTGCGAACAGCAGTTGCGAAATTTGGATCGGGAGACTTGAAGATATAGCCATTGCGTGTTTTTACTACTTCGTGAAGTGGGAGGCTAGGTAGATATTTTCGTAATTGTAAGATGATGAGTTTTTCGTTGGAGAACTTAGAATCATAGTGTTGGAGTAGGAAAGAGTGCAGAGATGGAGTAGCATTTGATGATATGATTTCGTCAGATGATTTGCGTACTGCTGAAGTGCCTTCGGCTTCCATATCTGAAGATTCAGAGGCGGAAATAAAGTGTTGTTTCTTAGCTGGTGGTGAGTGTTTTACCTTGGCAGCGAAACTCGGACGACTCTGAGGTGATCGAGACCTCGTCCGAATTGAAGTGCCAGAAGCTGCGGAAGCAGTAGAGCATTCAGAGTTTTGGCGATGTCTCTCTTTGCGGTCTTTCCGCTTCTCTACCTTCGCAGAGTGACCAGCTGGACCAGGGACCACTGGCGGTAAAAAATCGTGACGACATTCTAAGGATTGTCCAGAAACTAAGCCAGGGTCCGCCATCAAAAAAGCCGATCAAGGGGCACAAAGCCGTGCTAGCTAGTAATGCGATGGTGTGAAGCTATGAGATGAAAAATGTAAGGTGAGACGACCCGTTTGGATAGCCGTCAAGGTTGAGTAGTTTCAGGTGCCGAACCCGTAGCACTCGACGCCCTTGGCTTGATTAGTCTGACGTAGACTGCTCGAAAGTAAGGCAAGAGAAAAAACCCGGGATGAGGAGCAGGAAGGTAGCAAAAAACAGCCGTTCTGACGTGTGGTACGTCACAGCTGATAGATCGAAATAAGTATCGATCTGGAGTATATGATGAGTACACCAAAGACATCACCTTCAAAATATATCAGAAGTAACTAATAATTGTCAATGAGAATTTTACTTTTGGAGTTTTGTTATTTGCAATGAGCAAAGCTTTAGGTAGTATCTTTGACATGTTTGCCAAGTAACAAATAACGCAACATGTTCTGCTGTAATCGGTCACGAAAATAATTTTGTAAACCTATGAACTGTCTGACAGTAGTTACATCAGTAGTGCTGTCACCTGTTGATCTCGTATCCTAGCTCAGCGGACGTTATGGTTTTTTACAATCATTCAGCTGTCATTCGTTAAATGTGCACATAACGTCTTAAGCACTGGTTACGTACGTGCGCTGCATCCATACAAATGCACATGTACACGTTACGGCTTAGGCACGGGTTATATAAATGTGTGCTTCATCCATGCAAATGCACGTGTACGGCTTATGCGTGGGTTAAATATGTGTTCATCATCCACACAAATGCACATGTGCACATGTATGGCTTATGCATGGATAGTGCACATGTGTCGTACACGTACGTGTTGTCTGGGAGAGGTAGTGTGTTTGCCACGCGGAATTCCGTAGGTCGAGCATATATACACGAACTCCCCCACCCCATCCTAAGTTCTGCATTTCTTCAGTCCCATCAGACGAATGCCGGAATTTTCCTTCTATAAGGCCAAGGCAGCTATTTTCCACATCCTTGTTTCTCCTCTATTTCGGTCTGAGCCTTAGCTAACTAAAGAGTATAAAAATTGAAACTTAATTATTGTCAAAAAAAATGTCTACATAACCCAGTTCTTTTTTTCATTGTCCGCCCACCCAACAACTAGGTCCGCCTCTTTCCGCCCACCCCATCAAGCGTTTCTGGCGCCGTCCCTGAGCCTGTGAGACGTAAGTTCGGAGGAAAGACGTAATTGTACATTGAATCTTTATAATGAAACCTTAATTGTATACTATAATCACGTTTTTAAGAACGGTAAAATTTTCCAACATGCAAGTTCATCTACAGTCACTTACAATACTTTTTTATATCGGATGTTCTAAAAATCTCGCCCACGGACAACAGAGCGATATTTTTAAAGTCAAAAAGGGAAAATGCTATATACCCTCCGGGGCCTACTTCAGCCGCCATTGGGAATCAAAAATTTCTCTATTTTGCAACGTTGCAGATAATTTGTAGATATTAGCTTTGCTCTACGAATCCATCAAGAAGTTACATCTACTGTTACACTAATAAGTGATGCTAGTGTCAACATCTAACGACTTTAACTGCCAATTGGAAAGAATCAATGTAACTATTTGGTGAATTTGTAGATCTGTTCTATGTTGTTTCCTTATCGGCAATGTTGCTACATGGGGCAATTCGCGTCTCCAGGGGAGAACCCGAAAGATATACAAATACATATTTTTTCGCTTTATTTTCACGTTCAGAATAGTATTCTCTGTTCCGTGGGTGCCATTTTTAGAATAGGAAATGCCCGAAGTGAATCGTCTGTCTGTGTACGTACGGTTAGACACATAGATGAAGGAACGTTAAAAATTGTTATCATATTTGAACCCTGAAATGTTGGGCATTTATTTGAATCTCGAATCCTGTATTTCACTCGTTCAGAACAATTATTTTTTTCCTATGTTTGGAAAACGAAATGAAATCTTTCAGTGTGACGTCCAACGTTTATGTCCTTTAGACTAAAGAAAACGATGATTGAGGCAAGAGAATGATGGTGGAAGAATTGATGGAATCAAAATGTTGGAGGAAAAAGGAGTACCCTAAGAAAACCCAAGAACACGATGTTGTCCACCACAAACTTGCGTAAAGGGAATCGAACCAGGAACTTCCGTACCAGAGGTACGCGCTTTATTACTAAGTCACGCGCGCTCTTTCACTTTCGACCGATGATACGATTAAAAGAAGACACCGCGGTATCTTCTGTTAATCGTATCATCGCTCGAAAGTAGGATGAAGTGATGCTTCTAGTTTCACGACCCCACGATTATGCTCTTTATACTAAAGGACATGAACATTAATGAAGTAAATGATTATAATATGTAGATAATGGATGGAATGAAAATGTGGAAGCTCCCGACAAAACTCTTTGCAAGATGTTGTTCCCCATAACTTTGCCTGAATGGGGATGGAGTTCGTTACTGAATTCTCTGTCTCCCTGTGTATGTGTGTGTGAATGTTTGTCTGTCTTTGTTATTTGCGTTTTTTTAAAAAAAAATTAAGCTCTGCATTCGATAGAGCATCAAAAACTATCTGAGAAAGGGATGAAATTTTTCGCCTTACTCTTACCGTTCCCGAGATATTGGTCAAAAAGTTCCGATTTCGGGAGATTTAAGGAGCCATATCTCAGAATCCGTAGAGCTCCTCCGTGGCTAAGAAGTTAGGGTACGCTCCTTTGGCATGGGATACCCGGGTTCGATTCCCGGTGGAAGCTCATGTGGTTTGGGTTCCACGTTAATCAGTAGGTAACGTCTCATATAGCTTTGCTGCTGAAAGAAGCATTAAACTCAAAATCAACTCAACTCGGGAACAGTAAATCATTGAGAGATTATTTTTCGCGTATTTTTGCGAGAAACAGAGGAAGTTACCGATAAAAAGATTCACTTTTACAAGTAGGAACAGTGACAGTTATCGTTCCCACTCCATCGACATTCTCTTTATGTTCGTCCTGGCAATGCTCTTGGGGCATTCTCAACTGGTTTAATTTAGGAACAAGGAGTTTGGGAAAAAGGAACGAAAGGAGGCGATGGAATTGTAAACGGCGCTGATGGCAAAAGTGTTCAGCAGCGCCGAACTATTGAATGCGACCCTAAAACTCGCTTGAAGTCTTAAATGCCTTCTCTATTTCCTCCCCCTAAAACGAAGAAAAAGTATTACGATAGTCCCTGATTATAATAGGTGCTGTTCAACCTCTAAAGTCTTTAGTTTAAATAAGCTAAGCCTCATTTGTCTATGCATTCTTTTAAAAAGAAGCAAACTGCAACAGTACGCATCCTTTCTAAATAAAGTTAGGCATGTAAAAGTATATAAGCCTATATATATATAGGGGCGGATCCAGGATATGATCAAGGGAGGGATTAAACCATATTTTGCCGTTTTATTCAGTGTAAAGCAGGATTGAAACCCATTTTATCCCGTGTATACCTGAGCGTCAAGGGGGGGGGGCTATAGCCCCCCTTGGATCCGCCACTATATATATATATATATATATACAATAACAGATTTCAAGGAAGAGAAACAGAAAATATTTTATCTTTCTCTGTCTTTTATCTCGGTTGTCATTCTGATGGATGTTCCTGTGCATCTTATGAGCATTTCACGGTCAGTTTGGAAGATTACCAATTTCAAGGAATCAGCGTACAGTCAGAAAGGAGAAGAGTGCACCTGCTTTCGTCTTTTGACTTTCCTTGGTCGAAGGTGAACAAGTACCAAACATATTATTACTACAATAAGAGAGAAACAAGTAAGTGAGTATGATTTTATTTTATTTTGTAAAATACATAATTCACTCAAAAGAAAAATACAATTTCATTTTTTAAACTGCAGTGCAGGCGAGCAGCTTCGATACTTAACAATGCCCGCAGCTAACATCTGAGGCTTCTCCACGACAAATAGTTCACAAATGCATAACTCCCAATTGTTTTGTTCACTATAACATTTGAATAGCGATCAAAATTTCAAAGATACGCTTTCTTAGTTTTTGTTGAGAAAATAAGTTCAGATCCATTTAATGAGGGTCAGATCCATAACTTTATTGAGCGGAAGAGGAAAGAAGTAGATTCGGAGATAATTTTGGTTTATTTTCCCAGTGTCTACATGTGGCGTGTTGTTCTCTTTCTACAACTAAGTTCGACTTCGAATATCATCTTTCTAGTTCCATTATCCAACAAAATTTCGTATCTATTACATAGAAATGAAAAGATTATTGTATCTGATCACATAACAGAAAAACACATGAATTGTTTGAATATTTTTTTAGGTAGAGTCATCACCTACATCGAACTAGGCTTTGATCGAGTTACTTTGATTAAAATTTTGAAATTCAATCATTTCAAATTGATACAATAGCAACTAGATACAGTAGAAGGTGAAAGAGGGAGAGAAGAAGAGATTTAACTAAAAGAATTGGAATGAGCAGTTTCTTTTGTTATTCTTGTTCCTTGATGAGTCGTAGTCGTGAGGAACGATGACATAAATTCATCGGAGTAGTTGTTCTATTTCCTGACTGGCTATTAAAGAAGCCAAAAGGAGTTGACATTGGATTATTTATCCCGTCAAATCTGTCAGAGGCGATGAATGGAATACTGAAGTAGCTCGACAATAATTCATAATAGATGGTCTAAGACTCCCTCATGGATTATTTCTGCTGCGTTGAACTCTCAACTATGCAACATCCGGATGGCCAGAAAACAGCTTCTGCCTCCAATAGAATGTAGATGCTTCTGTCGAAGATTTCACTTTCTATTCACGGCCACTCACTTAAGAATTGTTTCCTATAATTTTGTTAAGAATTGAGTTGTGTTGATTTTGAGTTTAACTTCCCTTTCAGCAGCAAGACTATAAGAGACGGGCCCTACTGATTAACGTGGAATCCGCACCACATGAGCTACCACCGGAAAACAGACCCGAGTCTTCCACGCTAACCGCTTAGCCACGAAAGAGCTCAGTTTTGTTAAGAAAGGGCAATAACTTTGGACATCATTCAAGTTGAAGAGGGATGCAACCTAAAAGAATGTGGTATGATGGATGATAAGTGAACATTAATATTTCGTTCATCACATAATTTACATAATGGCGAAGGAAAATAATGATTCTACAAATATTTGTCTGACAATGTACATGTACAGCGAAATATTCTATCAAGCTGAATTGATGAATTAAATTGGATTTAAAAGGATTTGATTTTAAGAATTATTTAAATAGTCGAATGAATTCTAATTGTAAGAGCTTTTGTTTATTTCTCAATATAACAAAGAACTACACATCCTTGTGGGGTACTGCATACAACTAATGAAATTATTTCCAGAAGAAAGAGAGAAACTTTTTGGGGGGGATTAATTTAATGCAGGCTACCTGAACCTACGCTCTCTCCACAGCGCATCATTCACATATGATCATAAATCTCCTTGTCATTCCTCACAACATATGTTCATCCTTCTTTACACACGCAAGTGAAAAACATCTTGATAAAAATAATGCAAAGGATACTATAAATGGGAGATTTTTTCGATTATTTCTTCAATATCTCGCACGGTTTGCAAGATTAAGACTACTTCCGGTTGGAGTTTCTAATTCATTTATGATCAGTGTCTCCTTCTTGCATGCAGTGTGTAATAAACAAATACATTACATACACAATTTATTATTATGTCAGTGATATATGCTGTTCATTGGGCAAAACACTCCAAGTAATAAAGATTCATCTTAGCCTGAAGAAATGGTTATCCTTCGTTTTTCATTATTATTTAGCCGTGAAACAAACTCCTGATAGAAATACAACCCATGTATAAAACTATGTTGTGTTGGAATGTATAACCCATAGGATTTCATGCTATACTTTTTTAAAAAAAGAAATTAAATACTTCCAGTGTAATATAGAAATAACGGCCACGTCTTTTAAATATTCAATTAAAACTGGACAGTCTGAACAAAATTTGGAAACTACCAGCGAAAATGGCACGTTTCTAGCACTTGTGGTTTTCGATATCTCATTATCGAAATGATTGTAGACAAACATATAAACCTAAGATTTTAATATATAGATGACAATTTTTAATTGCAAGCTACTTACATGATTTTTTTAATGTTCTAACACCAGTTAATTACGTTACTAGTTCCTCTTCTGTTGAGTGGAATCAAAATTGCAGATGCTGATGTCAACTTGCTTCTTCGCTTTTTAATTCAAGGAGTTGACCTTGTAAACTTGTCTCTCCTCTGAAAATAAGCGTTAAAATTGCCTTCGGGAAGTCTTCTAGAAACACTAATAGATGGCACAAATAATACAAAAATGAGTTTACATCCCTTCCCTCTCTTTGCTTTTCTTTTAAATTTTAAACATAGCTCTAAATGTGTTTGTTATCATTTGATTGTTTTATGTTGAAGAGAAAATGCAAGGAAGTTTAACATTCACATCTTGCCATAACACATTATGCTGTTTTCAAATTAACTGTAACACTTATTCTATTCAATCGTAAGAATGGTTTGTAACTTTTTATATTGAATACTATCTGAACCTGCGCTCTCTACACAGCGCATCAGACGCATATGAACATAAATCTCCTTCTCATTCATCGCAACAACTATATATGTCCCTTTACATACACAAGTGAAAGACGCCTTGATAAAAAAAAAGTACGGAAGGGGTATCATAAAAGGGAGAATTTTTCGATTATTTTTTTCTCAATATCTCGCTACGTTTGCATTACCAGTGTTTTATTTCTTCTTGCATGCAGTATGTAATAACCAAATACTATACATACATAATTAAGTATAATGGTACTTATATGTGGTGTTCATTGGGCAAAACACTCAAAAAATAAAGATTCATCTTAGACTGGAGAAATGGTTATCCTTCCTTTTCATTATTATTTGGCCATGAAACACACGCCTGAGACATAGGCAACCCCTATATACAACAGCGTGGTGTTGGAATGTATAACGCTTTAGTTTTTTAATTCAACGTTTCCAGTGTACCCAAAAAAATGTAATAAAGAAATCATGACCATGTTTTTCTTTTTAATATTCAATTAGAACTGAACAATCTACGCAAAATTCCCAATCGACCATTGAAAACGTCATCTTTCTAGAGTCTGTAGTTTCCAAGATCTCATTGTCGAAAGGATTGACCAAAAATATAAACGTCCACAACATATAATTTAAAAGAACTCGTAAGATGGAAGCACAATTCACGTGCATTGACTTTAGAGAAGGCTTATTAAAATACAAAGGCTTTAAACAATAATTTTATATCATAAACTTTCCGAAAAAGATCTAGTTAACTAATTTATTTAAAGTACACATACTTAAAATGTTTGTCTTTGTTGAACGTGAAATCAACATAACCGTAAATGAAAGTTTTGAAAGCCAAAATTATAGGTTGGAGCTCAGGCGCTTTTAATTCTTAGCTCAGCTGGAATGCTCACTTGAAAAAACTAACGGACAAGGCCAATCTTAGATTAAATCTTTTGCGACGCCTCACAGGAACAACTTGGGGACTTAAAGCCGATATTTTGCTTCATACTTACAAAGCATTCTTGCGTCCGATCCTTACTTTTGGGCATACTGCTTGGTGCAATGCTTCTGTCTCTTTTTATGAAAAGCTTAGCATACTGGAACGACATGCTATTCGACTGGCGTATCGAATTAAACTTCCATATCCGACGTGGCTCACGTATGAATATATAGACTTTCCTAAGATCACCGAGCATCTCGCACAACTCCGCCTTAGGTACATAACCTCCCGCATCCAAACAGGCCATCCGCTATTCTTGGATATACTTCACACCGACTCACTTACCGACGCAGCGTATCGATACAAACACTCACCTTTAAATATATTCATGTCTATGTATGTGAAACACGAACATCTTCCTGCGGCTGAAAGGGAAATATATGAAGTATATGTCATTGATCATCATCTTCCTCATCTCTTTCCATCTTAGCACAGAGATCCTCATCACTAACAAGGGCTTCCAAATGTGTTCATTAGTCCCGAGCCGCCCCGGGACAGAAGATTTAACCCTGCATCTGTCTTACTAATATTAATCTGTTTGTGATGTGTAAGCACTTCACCTCATTTTTCATAATCATCATTATTCTTTATTCTATTATATTTATTATGTATTGTGATTTCTATTAGTATCTTAGCACCTCAATAATATATCTGCACTTTCCTGTTATATATTTTTTCAGAAACAATTTATTAATTTATTATGCATTTAATAATATTTGTGTTCATGATTACTGCACTTTGCCCATATATCATTACCTTGAACTAAATAGTGATGCTCTAAACTCCATGCCAGAGAGAGGGCGTAACCCTCTAATGGCTGGGAGTAGGAACTTATTTTCTGCATGATGATACTTAATTGATGAATAAAGATTTCACTATGTTACCCTATTCCCGTAACCCTTAAAAAAAATATAAAAAAAAATAAAAAAATTTAATTCATCATACTTAGCAGCTTGACGTACCATACGTCACAAGCTGATTTTTGAACCAAGCCTAGCCTAGCCTAGCCTAGCCTAGCTGGGAAGTGTTAACGTGCCTTCTATGACATTGTGTTGCATACGCACAATCGAGACCAGCACGCATACGCTCTCACTGGGATTGACAGTGCTTCTCAGTACTGGAGGGTGAGACTTATTTATCATCTCTGTCATCAGGATAACTCGATCATAGTTTGAGTTTCTAATCGTGATTCAAGCCACTCGAGTGCCTATTATTGCATTTCTTTGCGATATTACTGGTTCGAGAGACCATGCATCGTTTGCCTCCGGTAGTTAAGGGCCCAGACCCGCCACCTCCGGGGGATAAGGGGAGGGATCCCCGTCAACAGCGCCGTAGTAGACAGCTTTCTGAAAGCAGTATCGGATCCGTTGAAAAACGCTCTCGCTCTAAATCACCGCACTATGTTGCTCCATCTACCAGCATTGAGGAACCTATGCAATGTTCGTCTAATGCAACTCTTGATAACAACCAAACTCCTAACAATCACTTTGCACAACGTGCACCTGTTTATTCATTTCTGTTAACAGATTTCGATCCGAAGTACAATAATCCACGGCTAATTTTCAACCAAGTTGTAAAGTACCTACCCCGTGCTAGCATCAAACAGATAGTCTTCACCAAGAACGGTGTCATTATACGTTCAGAGGATCAAAACTTTGGAACCACACTACGCAACAAAGCTAGCTATGAAATCTTTGGAAAAAATGGGAAAATGAAGCAGCTTACTAGTAAAGTCAAGCAGACACCTCCGCCGTCCAAGAATCCAATGCTATCTGTTGTCATCCGTGGTGTTCTACCTGAGATCACTGATGCAGAAGTGCTCGAAGAGCTTACAGCTGAAGGCATCCCTGTCGATAAATGCATTCGCATCAGAAATCAAATGGGACCGACGTACATGGTTCGTGTGCTAAGCTCCAATAAATCATCTATTGATACTCTTCTTCAGGAGGGAGCGTACATCTTTAAGCAAAGGCACAGAGTCGAACCTTCACGTACCAATTCGCCTCTACCTATTCGCTGCGAACGATGCCAGATTTATAACTCGCATGTAACGTCAAAATGTCCAAACATTCCTAAGTGTGGATACTGTGCTGAACAGCACGAGACCAAAGACTGTCCGAATCATCAAAAGCCTGCTCACTGCTCTGTATGTCCCGGGTCACATCCTACATACAGCTACAAATGTAAAGCTAAGCCAGCTCCACCCGCAGATCATCCTGAACTCACAGTTCCACTACGTACAACTGATCCACCGGTTCATGCCCACCAATCAATCGCAGCAGGTCTTACAGTTGAAAACTTCCTCCGATATTTCACGCTTGTCCTTCAGAATATTTTTCCTTTTCAACGACAGTTCATCCTCGAACATGTTATCGCTGCCGCCACGAGCATTTTCAATATTAATCTGTATGCCACATATTCCGGGAACTATGTGCACTTTCACATATCTCCAAAAGAAACTGCTGTCTAAGCAAATAGCTTGCGTCATCATCATGGGTTTGGCTTTATTATTTATGAACATTCGATCATTGCCACAACACAAAACTCTTTTCGAACACTTGCTTCTAGAAGAATGTATTGATATTTTTGCTTTGAATGAAACGGCTTTAAAACCATCAATGCTATCGAGATTCCCACGGTATCAACTCCTGCGCTATGATTTTCCAGTAGATAATGCTCGAGCGCAAGGTGGAGTTGCAATTGGCATCAATAACAAATTATCTTACAGACAGCATCAGATTCAGCTTCCTTATCGACTTCCTGAACATCTTATAGCCTCTATCTATCTACCTAACATAGCACTTACGATAGCAACAATCTATGTACGTCCCGGACAGGTGATACCATTCGAGTATTTCAGCCGTTTGTTTCAATCATACAGGCATCTACTGATACTAGCAGACATCAATATCCATAGCCGCTCCGAGAGGGAAAAGAGACAGTTTGCTGACCATATAACACTTCACTTACATGGTCACATATATCCCCTTCCGAAACACACCAGACCAAGTAGCCAAACTACACCGGATGTTGTTCTTTCTACCACTTCACTCATAGACAGGTGTCATATCGAAGTCTTGGATTGCATAGGTAGTGATCATTTACCGGTGAAAATAACAGTCAATGATTTACGTAAAAATATTTCTCATACAGCAGAACGCACTATATACTTATACGACAAAACGAATTGGCAGAAATATCACTCAGATATTGACGCTGCTTTAGAAACTGTACGACCACCGGATACCGAGGAAACTCTTAACGCAGCCATAACTACACTCACCAAGGCCATCACCACCAGCGCACGTAACAACATTCCTACTTATCACGGTAAAACTTATCAGCCAATTTTGCCTGTGCAATATTTGCATTTAGTCAGAAAATCTCGTCATTATTATAGACAATATGAGCGTACTCGTAATCCTGAATATCTAACACAGGCACGTAGATGGCAACGTACTGTGCACAACTATATTGTTGCCCATAAACGGTTGACGTGGCACAACACATGTAATCAACTGAACGATGAAACTCATCCCACACGCTATTGGAAAAAGTTCCACCAGTTGACAGGACAGCAAAAAACAACAAGATATCCACTGTTTCAAAACAACGATCCTTTATATTCAGATCGCGATAAAGCCAACGCTTTCGCCTCTCATTTACAAGCTGTGTTCACTCCGCCTGTTGAACCACATCAAGATAGTCCTAGATTTTCTGAAAAAAACATCACTCAACTATTACAACCGTCACCTACACATACCTTAGATGAAACTCAACCGTTAACAGTATCTATAACTTCTGATGAAATTCAGACTAGTATCAAAAGAAAACGTAATACAGCGCCTGGTTTTGACCAAATATCTTACCGACTTATCAAGGAAAGTTCAGTACAGTTTTTTCTGCTTCTAGCAGTTATCTATAATTTTATTCTCCGTACAGGATATTATCCAGTTGAGTGGAAAGTCTCTAAAGTATGTATGTTCCTAAAACCGAACAAGCCTCCGAATTCTGTAAGTTCGTATAGACCGATACAACTAACTGCCACACTGGGGAAAATATTTGAAAAGATTCTAGTGAAACGTTTACATCCATATTTGCCAGACCATCAACTTCTTCCCACTTTCCAAACCGGATTTCGACCATCATATAGTATTAATGATCAGTTGCTACGATTAACGACTACACTTGTAAACCAGTATAACAGATCACTACCATCTTGTCTAATTTTAATGGATTTGGAGAAAGCATTTGATCGAATTTGGCACTATGGTTTATTTTATAAATTACTAAAATTTGGACTTCCCCTTACTTACGTTAGAGTAATTTTCTCATTCATACTCAATCGAATCGCATATGTCTGTATCAACGGTTCCATCTCACATCCTATATTTCCATATACCGGGGTACCTCAAGGGTCCAGCCTGTCACCTCTTCTCTACATATTATATGCATCAGACGTACCAGTACCTGCTCCTCCTACTTATTTATTCCAATATGTCGATGACACCGCTTTCTTAACTCTCGGAACAACTATACAACAAATTAATAGAACCTTACAACTCACAGTTAATAACTTTCTTGTGTGGTGTAGGAAATGGAAGCTCACCGTCAATGAAGAGAAAACTCAGACCCTAGTCATCATACCACCTAAATGCCGCAGTAAAGTTCACCGTAACCCCAATCGTCTTGATATCACTGTCGGGACACACAGATTAGAACCATCTAAATCAGTTACATATCTAGGAATAACGTACGATAATAAATTACAATGGACTGCTCATTTCCAGAAACTTGTGCTTAAAGCAAAAATCGGTTGCAATTACTTCGCAGGCTAGTAGGACAGCATTGGGGGCTAAACTCAAAATTGCTTATCAACACATATAAAGCGTTCATGCGCAGCATTCTTACATTTGGCCATATTGCTTGGTCTCCAGCTCAATCCAAGTTCTACAGTAGGCTCGAAATTATGGAGCGCCATGCAGTACGCTTAGCATACCGCATCAAACTACCATATCCCAACCGAGAACTATACAATCGAATAGACTTTCCACCACTTGTAGAACATATCTCACTTTTACGTAAGCGATATATAGCCAAATGCCTAGAATCTCATAAAGATATTTTTCTGGACACAATCTTCATAGATTCTGAGCAGGATTCCTCTTTCAAATATTGTCATACACCGTTGAGTATATTGATCACACTTCACGTAAATAATCTTCCTATGGATCACTTTCATCGTAGATTCTTTCAACGTCAGATCATTCATCAAGCCGTCCCTCATCTTTTTCCATAGCTGCACTGTTCTCCCTCACCATTAATCTGGGCTCCCCATGTCTACATCAGTCTTGAGACGCCCCAAGACAGAAGAATAACATGCATTCGTTACTATTAACCATTTCACTGTGTTGTGGCGTATAAGGCACTTTCATCTCATCAATCATGATAAAGTAGTTACAATTTCAATTATGTTCACCTTGTAGTCTTATATATCATTTATCATTATATACTATCACCTTTTTCCAGTTATTTATTGTAAATTTTTCCCTCATGATATGTATATCTTTTCCACAGTTCAATATCATACAATGTTTATTATTTATGTTCATGCACATAGATCTATTTCAGCACCATTGAATGTACTCGTTCTATTTAGCACTAGTTAATTTTTTCTTTATATCACATTGTCCAACTAACGTTGTTTATGTTTGCACTTGTTTTCAGTATATCACTTGCCGAGAGAGAGGGCGTAACCCTCTAGAGGCAGTTCAATCTGCAACTACTTGATGATTCATGCTAACAGAATGAATTATGTCCCATAAATCAATAAATACTTCAACAAAAATGTATATCCTATCTTAAAACCTATTCCTTGTTTAAACTCAACTCCTCAAAAAAAAAAAAAACGCTTTTAATTGCTATTGTAGCATTTTAATAGGTAGATAGAAATCTATTATTGCCAGTTATTTATTGTCATAATTTACTTCTCGTGAAACCAGATGAACAGAAAGATTGAGGCAAAGACGAACCTAGCAGTGTCGAAAAGGTAATAAGAATAAACATATCACTGTCGATGCTTTGGCCAATGTCACTTCCGGTTGAACGTTTCTTCCTACTCTGCCAACACTACTACGATTATACATATATATAGGGTGTCACAAAGATTAACACTGGATTTGAAGCAACTGTAAATGGAATTTATTGATTTCAAAGAAGCAAACAAAACACACCATTCTCTGCAGAAGATGTTGAGTTTTAAACCTGAAACACAATATCAGGCATATGATTCCCACCTAGTAGCTCTACATAGTATAGCTCGGATCATGCAATTAACCACCACCCGCTCACATTTTCCCATCAACTTTGTCGAGGTCAAGTCGAATTTCTTGTCTGATTCGTGGTGTGTTCTTGTAAACTCGCGACAAGGAATCATATAGGAAAAGGTCATAAGATGTCAAGTCAGGTCACAAATCGAGGTGGACACATTTAGTCTCCTCGTAGGGATGTTAGTGTGTCCGGCAACGTTTCACACAGCAGAGCAATTGTGTGTCCTGAAGTGTGGCAAGTTGAGCCGTCTTGTTGGAACCATCGTTTGTCGATGTTCATTTGATCCAAACAGCAATAACGGAGAGCAGTTAGAATAGCAGGATAACGAAATTCATTCACCATGACATCCCTTCCTTTTTCGTCTTTAAAAAAGTATGAACCGATTAAGCCCCCACACCAAGCCGCAATTCAGTGAGGTGTGCATGTCTTTTTCATGAATTACTCTTGGGTTTTCTCATATTCGGTAATAATGCTTATTCAGAAAGCCGCTTAAATGTAGATGAACTTCATCTAAGAAAATGATACAGTTTGTGAAACCATGTAGAAGAATAAGAATGCTCCTTCCTTTTCTACTGCACAAATTGTCGTCGTTTTCCATGATACGCTGGTTTATGTTCCTGTGTTAACTGAACTCTGTTCTGGTGTAAGTGCAAATCTTTTCATAAGATTCTGTGCGTTGTTGCTAGACACATATGCATTTCTTGAGTACCGCGGCGATTTTATTATCCCGGACTCATACTAAACTCATAGTAGCAGAATCAGGCACAGCAACAGCATTTGCCTCACTAAGCCCACTTCGAGGACGTACAGAGCTTTCAATGCCTACTGTTGAACCGGTTTTCTTTTCTCAAATTTCTTGATGAACTTACAAACAGTGGATTCAGTTCGTGCGTTGTTGTATCCAAGAATTTTACGTAGTTTCCGATCAGTTTCAGCAAAACTTTCACCTTTCTTGTAGTGAGTTTTAAGAACCAACACTCGCTGTTCCGTACTGTGTCTTTCCATGACGATACTCCACAATCACTGATCTAGAAAATAAAAGCACAGTATCAAAACATAACCTCAATTATCACAGATAATAAAACATCCAAAAACAATGTTTGCCAATAACAATAAATAAAAATTCGGCGTTCTCTTTGAGACACCATTTAAAATCTTCCATTTCCGATTCTTAATGATTTTGTTCTACAAGTTTCTTTCTGTCGTTGCTCTGAGTGTAAAATAGTGCTAATTAACCATAAACGATTGTGAAGTAATTCTGACAGAAACCACTAATAATTTGACAATAATAGCGTAGTTACCTTTGATTCTCCCCTTTGGTGCGAATAGTCTGGTTCCGAGTTTGATTTCCAGTGGGTATACTCTTTCGAAAAGGTCGATCCAGACCAGCCATTGTGTGAGATGTTTTTCTTGAGTTCTTCCATTCATACCAGCCAAATGTCGGTATGGTTTCTAACATAAACGTTCCAGAAGCTGTCTTCTTTCCCCACTTTCCTGGATAATGTGATCCTGAGAGACGTTATCCCCCATAGATGCAGGAAGCCCAGACATATAATTCCTACTTCTTAAATTTATGGAATCTCTATTAATTTATACTAAACCATTAATACAGGCTTATCAACAATAAGTAAATATTTATACTTGAGTAGCAAAATCAATCAATAGTTACAATTCTTAAAAATTATTTATTATAATGACCTTTTTTATTTACACTTTTCATCTCTGACACTTAGCTGTCTGACGAAGTAGTCTAATTTATTGTAACATTCAATTTAACGTAAGTGCAATCGAATTACCAACAGCAGCATCATCGTTAATAGGAGTTTGACTTCCAAAATTTTGGAAGCTTCCATTTACTACGACACCTGTTAATCTATTGACTTGATTTAATGATTTAATTTCGCCTTTGTTTCAATTTTTATTTCATTTTCATTTAACTTTATATCATATTTCAACCAAGAAAACAATACTCAAAAAATCGTGATATTAGTTTTCTTTTCTCATTTTATTCATCTTATTCTTCTACATTCATTTCTTAAACATTCTAGCATTAAAGAGTCATTCTGCTAATTTAATTAATCAGACTTCTAATCCTCATCTCGAAGTTTTAAAGTCACCTTCCGCTATCCTTTCAAAAATGCTCTCGCTTCTACCAGTATAGTATACAACATTTGACACGAAACATTACGTGAATTTCTTTTACAAGTCTGCAAGTAGTGATACACATTTTGTGTCTTTTGAATGCCATGCATCGTTAATCGTACCTTTGGTTTTATTTTTCATTCATATTTGTAAAATTTTCTCCCAATCTACGTTGGCAAATACTAATCTTTTATCCTTCACTAAAACTAATCATTTCTCTATAAGACTTTAGTTCTGAATTTTCTAAATTGGGCACAGCTTTTCTCACTGTAATAAGTTACGTATTTCAGCTTAGAAATCGGATAAAATTATAAATATAGACATAATTACACTACCGTTTCCCAAACGTCAGTACTGAAAAGAATACGCATGATTGAAATGAAATTTATACTACAGAGTAGTACATAACATTACACGGATAAGGACCGCAGAGTTGTATATCATCTCTGACCTTGAGATTTCAGTATGTGGATGATGCATGCAAGAAATTCAGCTCCTTGCTTTTACCAGGCACTCCTTGCACCTCCCTAGCTTGTTTCCTTGCATATATATGAAGGTCACTTTCTGTGAAGGTATGTGTTCTATTGGATCTTAAATCGTGAGTTGAATGCGAATGGAGATAAGGGGAAGGTCCGTTGTTGTTGTGGATAAATCCAACATACTACTTGGTTGTGCCAATTCAGTTACACCGTAAACTTGCTTAAGGACAGAGTGTGCATGGCACCTCCACATAGCGTCATAAGGGTATGTATGCTGTACGAGTTCAAACTGGGGTCAAACGATGCTGCAGCGGGGTCGAAAATATGCCAGGCCTCTAGGGAGGGTGTTCTGACTACAGAGACAGTGCAGCAGTGGTTTGACAACTTTAAGGGTGGTGACACTCGAAGACGGTAACAAGTTTAAACACTCGAGGATGAATCATGTGCCGGAAGACCAACACATGTAAAAAAATGGAGATCTTCATTCAGCAATTGAGGCGAACAGTGGCCAGACATGTGAGGAACTAGAACTACAATTTAGTGTGAGTGGATAAACCATTCGACAGCACCTCCATCAACTTGGGAAGCACTGCAGGTTGGGTCGATGGATCCCACATGACTTGACTCCGGAGCAAAAGGAAACGCGAGCAGATACATGTGTTCTTTGCTGTCTCGTCTAAGGAAGGGTGTTGCCATTTGATGAGAAATTGATCCTGTACGAAGCTTCATGGCTCAGTCATCATTGCTTAGCATCTCACGAACGGTTCCAAAACAGCCGAAACCATTACTGCACCAGAAAAAGTTAATCCTGTGTGTTTGGAGGACTACTCTCGGCATTGTTCATCGGGAACTGCTATCAGCTGGTCAGAGCATCAATATAACTGTGTACTGTCAGTAGTTGAGCCGTGTGCAAGAAAAACTCAAAACTCTGGAGCCAGCACTTCTGAGTCGCAAAGGGGTTCTCCTGTTAGATGATAACGCTAAGCCCCTGATGATTAGGATGACCCGGGACACCACTCTACGCCTTGGGTGGGAAGCACAATTCATCCGCTATACTAATAGAATATTACTCCGTCCTATTATCACCTGTTTTACTCCTTGAACAATCACCTTAGAGGACGACAGTCAAATCCCTAGTGGAGGTGCAAAATGCACTTTCATGCTACGCTTCACGGTTCACCTAATTCTACCGCAATGGAATCCATGGCCTTTCCAGAACATTGACAGAAGGCCATTGATGCTGATGGGACTATTTTTGATCTTTCAGGTACGTCTTTGGTGACATATCGAAGTTTAAAGGTGCGTGAAAAAGCGATAGGGCTTTCATGGTTACCTTTATATATAACATAAGAATAGAAATAGAGTGTGTATAATAAATTTATTCAACGCGTAATGCTTGTATTTTATTCATTAGGATTGTTCTTCGCAGACAAACTCGCACGCTAGCGTATAATGTTAACTATTTAAATACTACTCAATCACTAGCAAAGGCGTTTCTTTTTCCGCATCTCCGCAAAGGAAAAGAAGAAAGTTATGCTTCTACCGCGAAGGGAAGCAGAGTTACTGACCGTGAAACTGCACTATCTACTAGAGTACGTTTAAGATTCTAAGTCTAACTGTGTATTAGTAAGAAAGAAAATAAGTTCAGCAGTATAGTATGAAGGCCCTCGGGCTATAATCCGAGTCTCTATACATCATTGTATGAAATGAAAGAGGTCCTTAATAAGTTACTGAGAAAGGTATTTCACCCAGGTTTACATGTGATTCCACAACGCATCAATAGTAGTTGCTGGATGACTGTAAATATCAAGTTGTAATGCAAACGTGCAGGCCAGTTAGCAGTGACAGCCGCTGTTCTTGGAAGAAGATTGGCATAATTCTCGTCATTTGTGGCCTAGCAAAATTATGTTTAAATATAGAGGAGTATCTCGGGTTCTAAATCCTTTTTAAGAAGTGGTTGCTTTTTAGATTGGCCTAAATGTATAGCAAAACAAGATAGCATGTTGTACCGTCCTAAACAAACTCACTTGGTGTTTATCCGCTATGCTACTGAACAATGAATACTGAGAAATTACAATTATCATGAAGACATCTAACATGTATGCGCCAATCACTGTATGATAGGTTGCCACTCAGTACGGCAGCGATGCCTACTCACACTTATCGCAATCTTAGGTGTTTGCGGATCCTAACCAATCAAGGCCGATGGATACGAGTCATATTACCATTCCTTCCCGCAGCGAACAGGGTCAAACCATTAGCACATACAAGTCTACACCAGATAGACTTTCCAGCCTCGAGCCAACACTAACAATTCTAAGGTCTGTCAAGATAATGCAAACAAGATGGCCGTTGTCTCATGTAATATCATTACGTGTTCCACTACCTACTTGTCGTTGCACATAACCTTCTTTTATTCTCTGTTTCCACTCGCATTACCACCCTAACAATATTCCCTTTAAGAGTAAAAATATCACCATGCGACGACCTTTTCCAGAGTCCGACCATTCTGCCCCCATTCGAACTCAACCACATGTTGATATTATACCATTTGATATCTGAAAGAATACTTACTTTGGCTTTAACCTTATTCACTCCGTTTGATGACACTTCACTGGCTGCCATTGCATAAGACTACCACAAGCAAAAACCCACGCTATCACAAGAAGGGGCACTGCTGAGACTGCGCATTCGCTGTCTCTCAGAAAGCTCAGCGTGTTTATTCAAATTGCACTGTACGTTGCTACTACACTATTATTTCTCCGAATTTGATGTCATTCGGAATATTCTTTCTATCAGTAGTTATATTCATGGTATTTTGTTTCAAAGAAAAACATGGATTTACATACTTTATATAGGTCTATCAACAGCAATCTATTTACAATTTTGTGAGACATCATTACCATACTTCCATTTATATTTAGAAAAATATGTTATTTTACATTATATTGTAATATATTCTGTGGGTAGAGACAGTGACCGTCCGAGATAGTCTTTAAGTCTACAAAATTAATATCTTAAATCTTCCTTATGATCAGACAGGTGAAGGGAGGAATGTTTTATACGGAAACCCCTTCGGTCAAAGCAGCCTCTTACAGTGAATTCAGGTTATGGTCCTTTGGTAACCTCCTTAGCTCATGACAGTCCCGTGAGGTACGGTTTATGGTGAGAAACCTCCTTTGTTCAAGGTAGCCTCCAGGGGTTTTAGGTAGTATAGTGTTCCTTTGTCTCATGTGGTTCTGATCCCACTATAATCAGTAGGTCCCGTCTCATGTAGCCTCGCTGCTGAAAGGGAAGTTAAACTCAAAATCAACTCAACTCCAGAATATATTATCAAAAACAGATCAAATTATTTTATTCACGTTTGATAAATGGATGTCTCATTAATAATTGTTCATATGCCATAATTAATTAGCCCTTTAAAAAGTCAATACGGGTTGGTTAGCTCTTTGGAATCAGTCTTTTTGGACTATTTTGTCAAAAATGACTCAGGTGATTTTGTTTATATTTCATCAATAAATGTTTCATTAGTGTCCATTGAACGCTAAGAAATTTCTCATGCATGAATTCTCAAGGTCTAGTTTACTTTCCGTTTGTTTATTTTTGAACTATTTTCGTAAGAAAGGACTCAGTCGGTTTTGCTTGTATTTCATTATTATCTTATTATGTTGCGTTTAAATTTATGAACATAAAATATATAGGCATACTAAATCACATACAACCTAGCCTCCCAAAATACCAACATAGCTTCTTGAAAATAGATCTACACATTTTTTTTAAAAAAAAATTCTTACCTATTTTATTGTAAAGCAATTTGATAGAGAGTGTCATGTTGTAATATATACAAATTTCAAGAAAGATTTTCAAATAGTTGAACACGATATTTTACTACAGAAATTAACATTTTTGAATGTTTCTAAAAATTCCATAACACTTTTGTCTTGTTCCTTACGTAATTGGTAGCAATCTGTGGTTTACAAAGGCTTTATTTGTGAAACATTTAACACAAAATCAGATGTTCCACAAGGTTCCAAACTTGGACCTTTGTTACTCCGTATAAGTATTACTGATATAACTGAATCTATTCAATATTCTCATAAGTTATTATTTTTGTACAAAATATAACGACATGGTGTGGCTACAATAAATTTACATTAAACTCCCAAAGGTTTAAAGCCTTTTTTGTTTCTAGATCAAAATAATATTTAAAGGAGTAATTCGACTTAGAAATGCATTTTTTAATATTTCCATTTGTATAGTTGAAAATTCTATAAGGAATGACTCGCGATACGTTCAGTCGTTCGCGAGTAACAGAGGAAGAAAGTTTTTTGTAATGACGTCAACTGTGGCTAAGCTACGAGAGCAGGCTTCCATACACATAGTGACAAGCGTTTCATTTATGAGTGATGTGGTGACACGTTCTGAAGTGCGATTTCCTTTTCCAGAGCTCATTGTAAGGACTTAGAAAATAATAATATCTGATGGCGGGCTGCACAAAAGTTTTTGTAATATTATAAAGCGTAGTTTCTCCTACAAAGTTTAAGTTCAGAGTTTTACGAAAGAAGTATCACGTTCATTTTCACGTTTTGATGCATTTTTTAATGATCCTATAATTTTGTGCTTCAAGTTATGTACAGAAATGCTGCCTATGTGGCAAAAGTTAAATAACATCTGTAAAGTTTGCCAAAATACGAAAATTTCCTTTCCCGGTCAAATTTGTTTTATTCACAGCGCTCTCCGAGAAACAACTCTCGTCACCCGTTTCATCATCATTGTCACTTGATACAGAAAAAATAAACGATGAATCAATGTCCTGAGGAAACTGTCATCGTCACCGATTCCTTCTACAAGCCGGTATATTTCACTCCACAATTCACCTTGTGTAGCAGTTGTATTTACATTTATTTCTAAAACAGTACCTTCAGAATCATGAGTGACATAGTCGCTATTAACCTCTAATGTCCCATCTTGACTACAACCGTCAATTTCGTCTTGCACGATTTTTTTACGTTGGTAGTTGGATATACATCGGCGCTCGCCAATGGCTTGGATTCTAAACCTTTGAATAATATACTAGGAAAAGAATTCTTTCTCAGTTTGCGTGTAAATGATACTTTTGGCATTAGCTTTTTTTTTTTCAGGAAACATGACTGCTCGAAGTCGGACTCTTCAAGATGTCTGGAAAAACAGGAGTATTTGGTACAAAATTTTTCCTATTGATTTTCTTCAGCCATAATTTATATCGATCTAGTGATTTCTCACGACTTGGAAACGAAGCAAAGATACTTTATGTCCCTCCCCTTTAACCGAACGAGAATTACAACTAAAAACAGAGTACGTATTAGGCATTTCTACCTCATTTCACAGACACAACACGCGCTATACTAACGTTTTCTACTTCGCACCAGTGTTTCTTTCAGAAAAAAATGTTCCCGGGGGACACACTTAGTATTCGGAGGGACACATATTATTTTCACACAGTACTATTCTATTTATTATTATATTATGAATGTATTATTTTGGTCTCCTCCAAGGGGGCACTCTCAGAGCTCCGGGAGATGGTACGCCACAAAAAAATGTCTGGAAGAAACACTGGTTTGCACAACACTAGTAGTCCAGTTGTTGGCTATAGAGCGGTATGCATTTCGATGTGTACGGCAACACTCACTGGGAAACGATTTTAATAAGTCCCCTAATGGTAAAAAAATCAAGGTGTTCACTTGGCATCATGGCAGTTTTTTTGTTGTAGGTCTCATTTCAAAATGGCGGCCAATATAATGTTCAGGAGATTGTTCTGACATAGTCACGACTATTTATATCCCTGCAGCACCTACAAATGTTAGGACCTAGTTGGCCTAATTTCATAATATTGTCAACAATGATAAACGGAGTAAGTACTTGTCACTGTTGATCATTTTTTCCCGATATTGACAATTTTTGTTTCTATTGCTACAACCAAGTAGTATTGGCCCCACTTTGCCTAACTTTTTGGCCCCTGGGTCCCTGCCTCAGGACCCATGGTCCCTGGCCGGGGTCAATGACCTAGGGGTACATAGGACCACCCCCTCTAAATTTTGGCAGGGGTACCTTGGCCCACCCCCTAAATTTTGGCAGGGGTACATAGGAAATTGCCAAATCTAAAAATTTGGTATGGTAGCCTAGGACCATAGTATGTACCTCTATCAGTATTGGGTGTCTATGTCGTTCCCTTTCATGGGTAAAAAATTGCCAAAAATTTAAATTTCGGGGTTTTTTGACCTAATTTATCCCCTTTGATGAGGTATTATTACCCTATATAGTTATATGGACGTATACAGGGGTCCATTACTTTTCATAACATATGGGTATATTAATGCACCCCTTGAAAAAATTTGGGAGGGGTACTTTGGCCCACCCCTTAAATTTTGGAAATTGTCCAATTTAAACATTTGGTATTATAGTACCGGACCTTAACATGTATTATGATAAATTTGGGTGTTTCACCTCGTTCCCTTTTAGGGATACAAAATTGTCAAAAATATAAACGTAAGCAATACGTTGTACCACGTGTTTGGTCTTTTGGCCCAATTTATCCTTTTGGATGAGGTTCTATTACCTTATATGGTTATATGGTTATGTATAGGGGTCTATTCCCTATCATAAGACATAGGTACATTTGTGCACTCCTTTAAAAATTTGGGAGGGGTACTTTGGCCCACCCCTTAAATTTTGGAAATTGCCCAATTTAAACATTTGGTATTATAGTACCGGACCTTAACATGTATTATTATGATAAATTTGGGTGTTCCACCTCGTTCCCTTTTAGGGGTACAAAATTGTCAAAATATAAACGTAAGCAATACGTTGTACCACGTGTTTGGTCTTTTGGCCCAATTTATCCTCTTGGATGAGGTTCTATTATCTTATATGGTTATATGGTTATGTATAGGGGTCTATTCCCTATCATAAGACATAGGTACATTTGTGCACTCCTTTAAAATTTTTGGGAGGGGTACTTTGGCCCACCCCTTAAATTTTGGAAATTGCTCATTTTATATATTTGGTATTATAGTACCGGACCTTAACATGTATTATTATGATAAATTTGGGTGTTCCACCTCGTTCCCTTTTAGGGGTACGAAATTGCCAAATTTTAGTACAACCATGTGTTTGGTCTTTTGGCCCAATTTGTCCTCTTGGATGAGGTCCTATTACCTTATATGGTCATGTATAGGGGTCCATTACCTATCATAAGACATAGGTACATTTGTGCACTCTTTAAATTTTTTTGGGAGGGGTACTTTGGCCCACCCCTTAAATTTTGGAAATTGCCCAATTTCAACATTGGGTATTATAGTACTGGACCCTAACATGTATTATGATAAATTTGGGTAGTTCACCTTGTTCCCTTCTAGGGGTACAAAATTGCCAAATTTTACTACAACCACGTGTTTGGTATTTTGGTTCACCCCTTGGATGAAGTCCTATTACCTTATATGATTATATGGTTATGTATATTGGTCCATTCCCCATTATAAGACATGGGTATATTGATGCACCCTTTAAAAAATTTGGGAGGGGTATCTTGACTCATCCACTCAGTTTTAGAAATTGATTAATATAAGCATTTGGTATCTTCGTACAGGTCTTCAATATGTACCACTATAAATTTGGATGGTCCACATCGTTCCCTTTCATGGGTAAAGAACTACCAAAAATCAAATTTCGGATGTTATTGACCCCTATTTAATACGTTATATGGTTTATTACCTCTATATGTTTATGTTCTCTTTTAAATTTGGGAATTATCAAATAACAAAATTCGGTAAACGTTTTCTAGGACCCATTGGTATTCCTCTTATGGCCAAATATTCAAAATTTAAAGGTTATTGACCGGCTTTATTATTGAATAAGTACAGGATTTATTACTTTTTCATAAGACACAGGTGTATTTGTGTACCAATCTTAAATTTTGGGAGGGGTACATTTCTTATTGTCATATCAATAATTGGTAATTGTTCTTTGGGTAAATCATTGTGATCACGTGATCAGTTATTGACCTATGATGGGATTAGGAGTCCAGGACATTGGTACATTGAAACTTTGTAGGATAATTTGAGAATGCGTCATTGGTATTGATTATTACAGCCAAATATAAACGTAAGCAATACGATGTACCACGTGATTGACCTTGATGAGGTAGTGTACAGGGATACATAGCTATCCTTATTGAATCTTATGACTCATAGTCTTAAGGGAATACATGCTACAACACTGGCAAAGTTATTGTTAATGCAATTTCATTGGTTGATCACTATCTTTCGTGCAATCTGATTGGTTGATCACTATCTTTCGTGCAATCTGAATACGTTATACCACGTGTTTTGTTTCGACCTAAGTTATCCTTTTGATGAGGTGTTATTACCCTATATGGTTATATGGGCGTATACAGGGGTCCATTACCTTTCATAAGACATGGGTATATTAATGCACCCCTTTAAAAATTTGGGAGGGGTACCTTGGCCCACCCCTACATTTTTAGAAATTGCCCAATTTAAACATTTGGTATTATAGTATAGGACGCTAATATGGATCACTATAAATTTGGGTGGTCCACCTCGTTCCCTTTTAGGAGTACAAAATTGCCAAATTTTAGTACAACCACGTGTTTGGTTTTTAACCTAATTTATCTCCTTGGATGAGGTCCTATTACCTTATATGGTTATATGGTCATGTATAGGTGTTCATTCCCTATCATAAGACATAGGTACATTGGTGCACCCCTTTAAATTTTTAGGAGGGGGTACCCTGGCCCACCCCCTTCAATTTCAGAAATTCTCCAATTTAAGCATTTGGTATTATAGTACAGGACCTCATTATGTATCATGATAAATTTGGATGGTCCATCTCGTTCCCTTTCATGGGTACGAAATTGCCAAATTTAGGTACAACCACGTGTTTGGTTTTTGATTTAATTTATTCCCTTGGATGAGGTCCTATTACCTTATATGGTTATATGGTCATGTATAGGGGTCCATTTCCTATCATAAGACATAGGTACATTTTTGCACGCCTTTAAATTTTTGGGAGAGGTACCTTCGCCCACCCCTTTAATTTTGGAAATTGTTCAATTTAAACATTTGGTATTACAGTATAGGACCCTAATATGGATCACTATAAATTTGGGTGGTCCACCTCGTTCCCTTTTTAGGGGTACAAAATTGCCAAAATATAAACGTAAGCAACACGTTGTACCACGTGTTTGGTTTTTGACCTAATTTATCTCCTTGGATGAGGTCCTATTACCTTATATGGTTATATGGTCATGTATAGGTGTTCATTTCCTATCATAAGACATAGGTACATTGGTGCATCCCTTTCAATTTTAGGAGAGGTACGTACCTTGGCCCGCCCCTTAAATTTTTGGAATTTTTTTGATTTAAGCATTCGGTATTATAGTACAGGACCTTAATATGTATCATGATAAATTTGGATGGTCCACATCGTCCACTTTCATGGGTACGAAATTGCCAAAATATAAACGTAAGCAATACGTTGTACCACGTGTTTGACATTTTGACCCAATTTATCTCTTGGATGAGGTCCTATTACCTTATATGTTTATATGGTTATGTATAGGGGTCTATTCCCTATCATAAGACATAGGTACATTTGTGCACCCCTTTAAAATTTGTTAGGGGTACCTTGGCCCATCCCTTAAATTTTAGAAATTGCTTATTTTATATATTTGGTATTATAGTACTGGACCCTAACATGTATTATGATAAATTTGGGTGGTTTACCTCGTTTCTCTTTCATGGGTACATGTTATATGGGTATGTACAGAGGTTTATTACCTTTATATGTTTATGTTCCCTTTTAAATTTGGGGAATTATCAAATAACAAAATTCGGTAAACCTTTTTCTAGGACCCATTGTAGATGTTGGTGTTCCTCTTATGGCCAAATATTCAAAATTTAAAGGTTATTGACCGGCTTTATTATTGAATAAGTACAGGATTTATTACTTTTTTCATAACACACAGGTGTATTTGTGTACCAATCTTAAATTTTGAAAGGGGTACATTTCTTATTGTCATATCAATAATTGGTAATGGTTCTTAAAATTGGATAGTATCTCATTCATTGGGTAAATCATTGTGATCACGTAATCAGTTATTGACCTATGATGGAATTAGGAGTCCAGGACATTGGAACATTGAAACTTTGTAGGATAATTTGAGAATTGCGTCATTGGTTTTGATTATTCCCGCCAAATATAAACGTAAGCAAGACGTTGTACCACGTGATTGACCTTGATGAGGTAGTGTACAGGGATTCATTTCCTTTGTTGTGGTACTTCTTAAGTTTGAGTACACACACACTTCTAGAAAACAGTTGGTTCTACTCAGGTAAACATTTGACGGACATTATTGACATTATTGAGCATATAATGATATGATTAACTCTAAGACTTAGGTATATCAAGAGAAGTATTCTTTAAATTTGGGAATGGTGATAAACAGAATTTTAACATAAGGTGCGAAATTTGAAACAATACATTGAACTTTAGTCACAGCTCATAGTCTAAGATCATTGGTGGTGATTGATTTGAAATCTGATAGCTAACCTTATTGAATCTTATGACTCATAGACGAAAGGCAATACATGCTACAACACTGGCAAAGTTATTGTTAATGCAATTTGATTGGTTGATCACTATCTTTCGTGCAATCTGATTGGTTGATCACTATCTTTCGTGCAATCTGATTGGTTGATGATTTTCAAATCTTTGCTGTATTCAGTTTTAAGTTTTGTTTAACATTTAAAAATCTTGGTTTCGTTCAACATTTTGCACTCACTGATAAATATGATCAAAACCATTTATTTGTTAATCGAATAGTTAAAAACCGGATAAAGTTTGACGGTTAACCGTGAAACGTAAATTTTTTTAGTTTGAAATTTTTTTGCTTGAAATTTTTTGTTTGAAAATTTTTCGTTTCCAAATTTTTTTGTTTCAAAATTTTGTTTGAGATTTTTTCGTTTGAAATTTTTGTTTGAAATTTTTTTCGTTTGAAATTTTTTGTTTGAAAATTTTTGTTCGAAAATTTTGTTTAAAATTTTTTTGTTTAAAATTTTTCGTTTCCAAATTTTTTGTTTAAAATTTTTCGTTTCCAAATTTTTTGTTTGAAATTTTTTGTTTCAAAATTTTGTTTGAAATTTTTTTCGCTTCAAAATTTTGTTTGATTTTTTTTGGTTTGAAATTTTTTGTTTGAATTTTTTTTTCGATTCAAAATTTTGTTTCAAAGATTTTTGTTTGAAACTTTTGTTTCAAAGTTTGAGTTGACATTTTTAAAAGTTTGTGCACTTATTAGTAAAGAACTGGAACTGTTTAGAACAAAAACCTTTGACAACATTGTGGTGCAATAGTACACGTCAGAACCTGGGGTTGTACTTGAAATGAAAAAACACAATTCATTGAAATGGATCATTTTATTACACTCCACACATCCATACCAGATAGTGGTTCTGGATATTGTCGATACAATGTATTTTGAACTTCTTGCACTAGTTTGTCTTTAGCGTATAATTTTAATTCCAGTTGAAGGCTTTTAAGGTCTAATGCAATATCAATTGGTGGAAACTCAATGTCCATTTGATCACAAATAAACTGTTTATCAATACAGTTATGCACCCACGAACGATGTTGACAACCATCACAATATCTAGATACATGTTGTACAATATGCATAACACATTTTTCAAAATAGTACTTTTTCAGGAATATACTAGTTTTGTTGCACACTTCCACTGCATGTTTCACACACGGAAATACGCTGATGAATTTGTTCCATTCCGTTTGTGTTAGATACACCATATTGCGAGGGACATGGAATGTACTCTTTTTACGTAACAGCACCATCTTCTCTTCGAGGACTGTACGCAGCACCACTTCATGATTTGAGCCTAATGATTTGACTATGGTCACATTTAGCTCATCATGAAAATAATCGTTCATTTGGTCGATTCGTGCCATTCTTCACAGGTCAGTTGTACACCAAATTGTTCTGCTTTACCCAATCGAATCACAGGTTCAAATGTTCTAGCACTGATACCAATCATCACATGTTTTGTTTGAAATATATTTATTGGATAATAGCTTGCGAAGATGAACTCTTTATCGTTAGAAGTACACATCTTTCCTCCTGAAAAGCACTTGCTCAAATGATTTCGTGGGATGACAGTGTATTGGTTGATTTATAGAACTACGGCTGACGTCATAGGAAGGAATGTGCTGACGTTTGAATTCATGATTTCATCACAGTTGCTGACGTCATGCCGACCAACCAAATTCATACAACTACGTCTAATGTGCTGACGTTTGAATTCATGATTTTGCTGACGAATCCGGCTATGTACTAAATTCAAGTTGATGACTTCGACCCAAGAATCCTTTGTAACATAAAGATACAGATCCTGTATTTAAGAAACGTAACAGTTCTTCTTGTTTTGATGCTTCCATGGGTAAATATCTTGCTGGTAAAATTATATTCTTATCATTTTCAAGCTTCACTACGATTCTTAATCCAAACTTTGTAGGGATCATTTGGCTAGCTAAGATTCTATAAGGTACATTCTGTTGTAAATCAGTAATCTTGGTAAATGATTTCATCACATCACGCGTGTTTAGAAACTGCAGACAAGTAGCCATGATGATGTTATCATGAATACTAACTAACTCGAACGATACTTATATATGATGAAAAACTGATGACGTTGCATTATCATGTTCTGACGTGTACTATTGCACCATAATGTTGCCAGAGGTTTTTGTTCTAAACAGTTCCGGTTCTTTACTAATAGGTGCACAAACTTTTAAAAATGTCAACTCAAACTTTGAAACAAAAATTTCATACAAAAATCTTTGAAACAAAATTTTGAAACGAAAAAAAAATTCAAACAAAAAATTTCAAACGAAAAAAAAAATCAAACAAAATTTTGAAGCGAAAAAATTTCAAACAAAATTTTGAAACAAAAAATTTCAAACAAAAAATTTGGAAACGAAAAATTTTAAACAAAAAAATTTTAAACAAAATTTTCGAACAAAAATTTTCAAACAAAAAATTTCAAACGAAAAAAATTTCAAACAAAAATTTCAAACGAAAAAATCTCAAACAAAATTTTGAAACAAAAAAATTTGGAAACGAAAAATTTTCAAACAAAAAATTTCAAGCAAAAAAATTTCAAACTAAAAAAATTTACGTTTCACGGTTAACCGTCAAACTTTATCCGGTTTTTAACTATTCGATTAACAAATAAACGGTTTTGATCATATTTATCAGTGAGTGCAAAATGTTGAACGAAACCAAGATTTTTAAATGTTAAACAAAACTTAAAACTGAATACAGCAAAGATTTGAAAATCATCAACCAATCAGATTGCACGAAAGATAGTGATCAACCAATCAGATTGCACGAAAGATAGTGATCAACCAATCAAATTGCATTAACAATAACTTTGCCAGTGTTGTAGCATGTATTGCCTTTCGTCTATGAGTCATAAGATTCAATAAGGTTAGCTATCAGATTTCAAATCAATCACCACCAATGATCTTAGACTATGAGCTGTGACTAAAGTTCAATGTATTGTTTCAAATTTCGCACCTTATGTTAAAATTCTGTTTATCACCATTCCCAAATTTAAAGAATACTTCTCTTGATATACCTAAGTCTTAGAGTTAATCATATCATTATATGCTCAATAATGTCAATAATGTCCGTCAAATGTTTACCTGAGTAGAACCAACTGTTTTCTAGAAGTGTGTGTGTACTCAAACTTAAGAAGTACCACAACAAAGGAAATGAATCCCTGTACACTACCTCATCAAGGTCAATCACGTGGTACAACGTCTTGCTTACGTTTATATTTGGCGGGAATAATCAAAACCAATGACGCAATTCTCAAATTATCCTACAAAGTTTCAATGTTCCAATGTCCTGGACTCCTAATTCCATCATAGGTCAATAACTGATTACGTGATCACAATGATTTACCCAATGAATGAGATACTATCCAATTTTAAGAACCATTACCAATTATTGATATGACAATAAGAAATGAACCCCTTTCAAAATTTAAGATTGGTACACAAATACACCTGTGTGTTATGAAAAAAGTAATAAATCCTGTACTTATTCAATAATAAAGCCGGTCAATAACCTTTAAATTTTGAATATTTGGCCATAAGAGGAACACCAACATCTACAATGGGTCCTAGAAAAAGGTTTACCGAATTTTGTTATTTGATAATTCCCCAAATTTAAAAGGGAACATAAACATATAAAGGTAATAAACCTCTGTACATACCCATATAACATGTACCCATGAAAGAGAAACGAGGTAAACCACCCAAATTTATCATAATACATGTTAGGGTCCAGTACTATAATACCAAATATATAAAATGAGCAATTTCTAAAATTTAAGGGATGGGCCAAGGTACCCCTAACAAATTTTAAAGGGGTGCACAAATGTACCTATGTCTTATGATAGGGAATAGACCCCTATACATAACCATATAAACATATAAGGTAATAGGACCTCATCCAAGAGATAAATTGGGTCAAAATGTCAAACACGTGGTACAACGTATTGCTTACGTTTATATTTTGGCAATTTCGTACCCATGAAAGTGGACGATGTGGACCATCCAACTTTATCACGATACATATTAAGGTCCTGTACTATAATACCGAATGCTTAAATCAAAAAAATTCCAAAAATTTAAGGGGCGGGCCAAGGTACGTACCTCTCCTAAAATTGAAAGGGATGCACCAATGTACCTATGTCTTATGATAGGAAATGAACACCTATACATGACCATATAACCATATAAGGTAATAGGACCTCATCCAAGGAGATAAATTAGGTCAAAAACCAAACACGTGGTACAACGTATTGCTTACGTTTATATTTTGGCAATTTTGTACCCCTAAAAAGGGAACGAGGTGGACCACCCAAATTTATAGTGATCCATATTAGGGTCCTATACTGTAATACCAAATGTTTAAATTGAACAATTTCCAAAATTAAAGGGGTGGGCGAAGGTACCTCTCCCAAAAATTTAAAGGCGTGCAAAAATGTACCTATGTCTTATGATAGGAAATGGACCCCTATACATGACCATATAACCATATAAGGTAATAGGACCTCATCCAAGGGAATAAATTAAATCAAAAACCAAACACGTGGTTGAACCTAAATTTGGCAATTTCGTACCCATGAAAGGGAACGAGATGGACCATCCAAATTTATCATGATACATAATGAGGTCCTGTACTATAATACCAAATGCTTAAATTGGAGAATTTCTGAAATTGAAGGGGGTGGGCCAGGGTACCCCCTCCTAAAAATTTAAAGGGGTGCACCAATGTACCTATGTCTTATGATAGGGAATGAACACCTATACATGACCATATAACCATATAAGGTAATAGGACCTCATCCAAGGAGATAAATTAGGTTAAAAACCAAACACGTGGTTGTACTAAAATTTGGCAATTTTGTACCCCTAAAAGGGAACGAGGTGGACCACCCAAATTTATAGTGATCCATATTAGCGTCCTATACTATAATACCAAATGTTTAAATTGGGCAATTTCTAAAAATGAAGGGGTGGGCCAAGGTACCCCTCCCAAATTTTTAAAGGGGTGCATTAATATACCCATGTCTTATGAAAGGTAATGGACCCCTGTATACGCCCATATAACCATATAGGGTAATAACACCTCATCAAAAGGATAACTTAGGTCGAAACAAAACACGTGGTATAACGTATTCAGATTGCACGAAAGATAGTGATCAACCAATCAGATTGCACGAAAGATAGTGATCAACCAATGAAATTGCATTAACAATAACTTTGCCAGTGTTGTAGCATGTATTCCCTTAAGACTATGAGTCATAAGATTCAATAAGGATAGCTATGTATCCCTGTACACTACCTCATCAAGGTCAATCACGTGGTACATCGTATTGCTTACGTTTATATTTGGCTGTAATAATCAATACCAATGACGCATTCTCAAATTATCCTACAAAGTTTCAATGTACCAATGTCCTGGACTCCTAATCCCATCATAGGTCAATAACTGATCACGTGATCACAATGATTTACCCAAAGAACAATTACCAATTATTGATATGACAATAAGAAATGTACCCCTCCCAAAATTTAAGATTGGTACACAAATACACCTGTGTCTTATGAAAAAGTAATAAATCCTGTACTTATTCAATAATAAAGCCGGTCAATAACCTTTAAATTTTGAATATTTGGCCATAAGAGGAATACCAATGGGTCCTAGAAAACGTTTACCGAATTTTGTTATTTGATAATTCCCAAATTTAAAAGAGAACATAAACATATAGAGGTAATAAACCATATAACGTATTAAATAGGGGTCAATAACATCCGAAATTTGATTTTTGGTAGTTCTTTACCCATGAAAGGGAACGATGTGGACCATCCAAATTTATAGTGGTACATATTGAAGACCTGTACGAAGATACCAAATGCTTATATTAATCAATTTCTAAAACTGAGTGGATGAGTCAAGATACCCCTCCCAAATTTTTTAAAGGGTGCATCAATATACCCATGCTTATAATAGGGAATGGACCAATATACATAACCATATAATCATATAAGGTAATAGGACTTCATCCAAGGGGTGAACCAAAATACCAAACACGTGGTTGTAGTAAAATTTGGCAATTTTGTACCCCTAGAAGGGAACAAGGTGAACTACCCAAATTTATCATAATACATGTTAGGGTCCAGTACTATAATACCCAATGTTGAAATTGGGCAATTTCCAAAATTTAAGGGGTGGGCCAAAGTACCCCTCCCAAAAAAATTTAAAGAGTGCACAAATGTACCTATGTCTTATGATAGGTAATGGACCCCTATACATGACCATATAAGGTAATAGGACCTCATCCAAGAGGACAAATTGGGCCAAAAAACCAAACACATGGTTGTACTAAAATTTGGCAATTTCGTACCCCTAAAAGGGAACGAGGTGGAACACCCAAATTTATCATAATAATACATGTTAAGGTCCGGTACTATAATACCAAATATATAAAATGAGCAATTTCCAAAATTTAAGGGGTGGGCCAAAGTACCCCTCCCAAAAATTTTAAAGGAGTGCACAAATGTACCTATGTCTTATGATAGGGAATAGACCCCTATACATAACCATATAACCATATAAGATAATAGAACCTCATCCAAGAGGATAAATTGGGCCAAAAGACCAAACACGTGGTACAACGTATTGCTTACGTTTATATTTTGACAATTTTGTACCCCTAAAAGGGAACGAGGTGGAACACCCAAATTTATCATAATAATACATGTTAAGGTCCGGTACTATAATACCAAATGTTTAAATTGGGCAATTTCCAAAATTTAAGGGGTGGGCCAAAGTACCCCTCCCAAATTTTTAAAGGAGTGCACGAATGTACCTATGTCTTATGATAGGGAATAGACCCCTATACATAACCATATAACCATATAAGGTAATAGAACCTCATCCAAAAGGATAAATTGGGCCAAAAGACCAAACACGTGGTACAACGTATTGCTTACGTTTATATTTTTGACAATTTTGTATCCCTAAAAGGGAACGAGGTGAAACACCCAAATTTATCATAATACATGTTAAGGTCCGGTACTATAATACCAAATGTTTAAATTGGACAATTTCCAAAATTTAAGGGGTGGGCCAAAGTACCCCTCCCAAATTTTTAAAGGAGTGTACAAATATACCGATATCTTATGAAAGGTAATGGACCCCTATACATGACCATATAACCATATAAGGTAATAACATCTCATCAAAGGGGATAAAATCGACCAAAAATCAAACACGTGGTATAACGTATTGCTTACGTTTATATTTTGGCAATTTTGTGCCCCTGGAAGGAAACGAGGTGGACCGCCCAAATTTATCATGATACATATTAGGGTCCTGTACTATAATACCCAATGTTGAAATTGGTCAATTTCCAAAATTTAAGGTGTGGGCCAAGGTACCCCTCCCAAATTTTTTCAAGGGGTGCATTAATATACCCATATTTTATGAAAAGTAATGGACCCCTGTATACGTCCATATAACTATATAGGGTAATAATACCTCATCAAAGGGGATAAATTAGGTCAAAAAACCCCGAAATTTAAATTTTTGGCAATTTTTTACCCATGAAAGGGAACGACATAGACACCCAATACTGATAGAGGTACATACTATGGTCCTAGGCTACCATACCAAATTTTTAGATTTGGCAATTTCCAAAATTTAAGGGGGGTGGTCCTATGTACCCCTGCCAAAATTTAGGGGGTGGGCCAAGGTACCCCTGCCAAAATTTAGAGGGGGTGGTCCTATGTACCCCTAGGTCATTGACCCCGGCCAGGGACCATGGGTCCTGAGGCAGGGACCCAGGGGCCAAAAAGTTAGGCAAAGTGGGGCCAATACTACTAACCACTTCCACTTAAGTTTTGCCGTACATATCGAAATGCATCCAGCAACTGGACTATTTCTCGAAATGCATACAGCTTTTTAGCTTATAAATCCTGTTTCTCTGTAAACAAAATATATAATAGCTATATTGATGAATGAGCTCTGATACGGAGCGGAATGTTGGACGATAACGAAGAGAGAGGAACAGAAGTTGCATGTCGCAGAGATGAAGATGCTGAGATGGATGTGTGGAGTGACGCGAAAGACAAAATTAAGAATGAAGTGATCCTGAACAGTAAAGCTGAGACCAGTAGTAGAAAAACTGCAATATATAGACTGACAAAGTTTGGGCATGTAAGAAGAATAATTTTGAAATACGTAGCTCACTGAGTAGATGATACAGAAGGAGTAGGAAACGAACCCGAGGCCGCTCAAAAAAGAAGTGGGAAGAGCGTGTTAAGAGCAATGTGGTGCAGTGTGGTGT
Organism: Thermobia domestica; assembly: GCF_964235325.1. Taxonomy (NCBI): domain Eukaryota; kingdom Metazoa; phylum Arthropoda; class Insecta; order Zygentoma; family Lepismatidae; genus Thermobia; species Thermobia domestica. The sequence continues at coordinate 376,312,012 of NC_137454.1, forward strand.
CACAGCAGATATGACACAAGATAAAAACATCTGGAGGACAGCGATGCCAAAAGCAGACTCTAATTAACTGCGAAAAGGACTTAGAAGAAGAAGAAGAAGAAGAGTATGTTTAACATGATTTTCATTTCATGTATTGAATCTCATCCTTTTGTTGTTCCAGCTTCAGGGATGGAACCGGCATCTGCGTAGATGCATGGATTTGAACTTGAATGACATGTGGTAACGGAAAAGAAACTTATAGTGCTGTGCAAGACAAAGAAAATGGAAGGAATTGTTCTAACAAGGAAATCTGATGAAATTGATGTTTTAAATATTCCAAAATATACAGTGGTCCTGTTGAGGAAGGTTCAAGGTGCACCAGAAGGAGATTTTCAGTAGTAAAAGATGATCCAAATAAACACCAGATCGCTAATTGTGTCATCTGCCTAGAAGGTAAAAAGAGGGCAGAGTACCGTATCTGTGAAATAAATCGTGCGAATGTGTTCTTAAAAGCAACACGTTTTTAGGATGAGGTGGTATATATGCACACAAATGATCTTAACGGTAATCATAGTATATTTGTTGCTGCCTTGTATGACCACAAATGTTGTATGAATACATATTTGATGAGATACCAGCGTTGCAATGCACGAAATAAATTTCACTATGAGGAATCGTCACCTGTACCTTTCACAGTAGTTTTCTTTTCCGTTCTGAAAGAAATCCACCCGAACCTCAATAAAGGAATTGGATACAGCCTGTCGGATATTCGAGATCGCATAAATGTAAAAGGTGACTCACAGACAGCTACCAATAGAGACGTGAAACAGTTTCTCATAGTCTTCTATGAAGACGAAGTGACGTTCTCAATTCCCCCCCCCCTCCAAAAAAAAACAAATAGGAGCTGGTTTTCCTTTACAAATTTCTGCAGAGGATATAACTGATCGTGTTCGCTCCACATATCTTATCAGAGACTGTGCCAAACAACTGAGAGATGTTCTCTTGAAGGTTTACTTCAAGTAGCAAGATAGGTTTTGTGATGATGATGACCTTCAAAGAGAATGGAGTGAGATACAAATGCCAACAAGTGTTCATATGTTTATGTCCACGTTGTTGAATTCTGACACTACAGATGTTGATACTACTGACATTGAAACATCAGTGAAAGTGAGTATAAAGATACTTCAAGTGATGGAATGAATTAGATGAAGAAACTTGGCATTCTTACCATCTTCCAAATCATGTGTTACGCTATAAATAATAAGAGGAAGAAAATGCCACTCCATTTGATGAATGGGCTAACTGTTTATGAAACTTGTAAGAGTAGAGCATTCTTATTAAATCTTTGAACCATTTCGTTATGTCAGTTAGATAAAGGAAAATGTTGGGGTCTTGATAACTTTGATAATCATGAAGCGACTCTGCCTGGTATAGAAAGGTGTCGACACAGTATCCATATTATATCAAGAAAAAGCAGAACATCATCATGCAAAACCAAATTTGTCTGAAGCAAATGTCTGAAGCATGAAACTAATTTCCTGAAAACAGATTTGTTTCATGCCAGAAAAGGGCAAGATTTTGTGAAAAATGCAAAGAGAAAGTTACCAGAATGTTATACAGTGTCATCAAAAGGGTTGGAAAAATGAACGTCTAGAGTATGAGAAGATGCGAAGGAAAAATATAGCATTGTTTTCCAGCAAGTTTTATTTGTCTAAGTTACAAACACTGTAAGTTAGCTGTCTACCAGCTAGGAAAACGATGCCATCCTGGTCTTCATTCAACTCAGTCATAGCAGAAGATCGTCTATCATCGTCGAGCGGATCATCGGATACATCCCTTTAATTCCACATCCTATAACGGAATATTCCACACCATACACAGCTATGAAATTTTGTGAACGTCCTCAGTCAATTAGAACAGAAACAACTTGTGGTGTGTGACGAAATAGTAATACTGATATCAGACACTACGGTTATCACACCAGGAGCTCGATCATTCTAAATTATTGTACTGGAAACATAGGGCCTATATTGGTTAGTTTAACCAGGATTTTGTCATGCGGGGGGGGAATGACATGAAACACTCTGATTACACACCAGGGGATCGATCAATCTAAACTATTTTACTGGCAACATACCTATATTGGTTTGTTACGACATTATTCTCATTTTATTGCACTAACAAACCAATATAGGTATTGTAATAGTATTTCAATAACGAACTATGAAGAATCTTGAGTAAAAGAATATAACAAAAAGTATTGAAAAAGATATAATCTTCCGAGTTTCGTAAGTTCTGAGAGTCTATCTGATCGAACCGGAATATCGATCGTCATTTGTACTCCATAGGATTAGTATGGAGCTAGATGGAATTCGGAATGCTCCGTTACAATAATATCCATTTTCAACTTGATCCCCGTTTCTCCTACACAAAGCACCTCATAAGAAAGAGTAACCAAACGCTTGCTGTAGCTTCATATTTTTAACGCTGATTCTTCTGTTTCTCGTTTCGTTTTGTTTCATCCTTCCTTAAACTTTTACATTTCTGGTTCCGAAGGAGGGAGGGTCCGGACCCACCCTTTGGCTACGTGCCTGCTGATTTGTACTATTACTTCATCTACATCGCCTACTATATAATATATTCTACAACAGATTCACCTCAGAAATCAGATTCATCTACCCTTCGTCTCCCTTCCATAGAATAAGCCTCAAATCTGTCCACCTCCCAATGTTGATGACAACCAATGGCGTATTTAGGATTTTGTTTCGAGGGGCTATGCCTAACACAGAAAAAGAAGTGGGCAATTGCGCACCTGAGTTTGAGAATTAAATATATTTTAATTTATGCATAAATTGAAGTTATAATGTCAAGAATTCCAGATAGATAAATCCTATATGATATGATACAAAAATTTAGGAGTGAATCTAACCCTTTATTCTATTCATACAAGAAAAAGGAAGCATCCACTTGGCCTACCTAATTTCCCAGACTAATTATTCTCCCGTTTTGATTTTCTTTAATTCAAACATTTCCTTCTTTTAAAAATAACTAAACGATATAATTTTTCCTTTGTTATAATAACTAAAGTCCCGTCATGTTGATATCCGCTCAAGTCCGTGTGGAACACCAGTTTCGCTTATCAACTCCTCTTGGTTTTGGTGTTATTGATGACGGCCGACTTGAATCACAACTAACAACGGTCGATAAAGTATGATAGACGAAACGAATGAAAGTAGCATAAAGAAAAAGAAACAGAAAAATAGAAAAGACGAAAGAAAGAACAAAAGGACGTAGTTCTTACATGAACGGAATGGAATGGAATTTGAAAATACAGTATTATTTCTGAACAAAGAGCATAAGAAAATGAAAGTCAATGACATTCTTAGAAATGACAGAAGGATTATTGTTGTACGTGGAATGTGAAAAACTAAAAATTTATTTTAGGGGGAGCTTAAGCCCGATAGCCCCATAAATACGCCAATGAAGACGATTCTGCTAACCTGATCCTCCACAGCATTGTCTTTCAACTTCATAAAATTTTGAGCATCGCTTATATATATAATAAGCGTTCCCATAATATATACATATATATATATTATGGGAACGGTCTTCTCCGTCTTCCCCCCCCCCAATGTTGAAGACATATTTGAACCGATGTTAAACACCAAAGAGAGAATAAACAAAGAGATTTCTGTGTTAGCAATATATTGTGAACATCGATATTATTCTAATTATTATCTATTTAGGAAGGAAACTGGAACCAGTAGTTTCCTTCATATTTCTTTTTTTAAAACTAAAACATAACATGAAAATGTGGTTTTGGTATTTTAGCATGACTACATGATTGAACGAAAGCCACAACGTAAACAAAAGTTAATTCTGACTGGAAAAGGAGTGAATTGGAGATTTAACAAAGCCGTGTGTCAAGGCGCCATTGTTTTGAGAAGGAACAATTTTCTTTGTATGCTCACCAATGTATTCGTTTCTCTGTACATACCAAAGTACAAAAGTGTACATGCATTGTTACGTCTTCAAGCATGGTAACAAAAGTTTAAACTTATGATTTTTATGAAATACTTTAGACATGATTCTAATCCAGCTACTCCTGGAAATAATCATAGTGTACAGAATGTGGAAATCGATAATCAAAATTGAAATTTAACAAAGAAACAAATTTGCTTACATTTCATAAATGTATATTTAATTAACAACCTTATCACATTGCATGCTTGCTTTATCACAGAAAAAATCGAAAGTATTTTTTCTAATGAGCTGGAGCTTTTCCTTCTATGTCGTCCATGCTTCTCGAACATTACCTTGTGATTATTTTCATATTTCATCTTCAAAATCACAAATAATCCTGGAATACAGAAGCATAAAGGTTTATGATACAGAGAACACCCCTAGGACAAAGGATCTCTGGTTTGATCTCTAGCGACAAGAGCTTGTGGTGGTCATCATGGTGTCAAGGCGTAATGCCGTTTCCATAAGCATTCGCCTTAGTAATTGTCCATCTTCTTTAACACAAAGGGCATAGCAGTGTAACGAGAAACTAGAAATTTTATATCATTTTCAGTTCTTCAAAGGAAATATCATTTCCTTAATAGAAAAAAATAAAGAAAAGAAATAGAAATAATAGATTGCTACTTTGGATAATGTATTTCATCAGAACGACATCATAGGTATTCTTTCATTATTGAAGATCAATTGCCGCAACTGAGAAACTGCCGTGCTCTATGGTCTTCCGCAATCTTTTCAAGATTTTTCTGTTTTGATATCATACATTAATCGTAGTCTCCTTCGCCCCTCCCTCTGTTTCCTGGAACCATAGCTCCTAGTACATCTCTCATGATAAAGCTCCTTCTTATTTAGACCCCAACCAGTTTTTCTTTTTCTTCTCAATAGTATCCAAAATAGTTCTTTTCTCCCCAACCATTCGTCTCATTCGTTTTGTGCACGAACCAGAGAATTTTCACTATTCTTTTCCATACCCACATTTGAAAAGCTTCCATTTATTTATTTTTTAAAATCAAATTGTGTAAAGTCCCATATAGTATAATGCTCCACACGAAGCAATTTATGGGCCTTTTTCCCTACTCTTTATTCAAAATCCGAGAAAACAGATTTCTCTTCCTATTAAAGGTTACTTTTGTCATTCCTATTTTTACTTCTACTTAACGTTCGTGCTTCATATCATCACTAATAATACTACCTAAGTATCAAAAGCTAGTCATCTCTTCTATTTTTTTTTCAATTCCTATTTCTATATTTGAAACCGATCGCTTCGTTTTAATCACCATGTTCTTTGTTTTCTAAAATTTATTTTCATCCCATATTCTTCACAGTCGTTTCTCAAGTTTTCTAATATCTTATTGATTATTTTTCAGATTCCGCCACAGATGCCTGGAAACCTTGTGCATCAAATCGTTCTACCTTCTACCAAAACGCTTGATTATGTCTTGATTATGTAGGCTCTTTTTCACTACCTATCTCTCCTAGATACATATTAAATAACGTTTGAGAGAGAGAGCATTTCTGTCGAACTTCCCTTGTTATTCCACTGTTCTATATCATTTCCTCCTCTATTATAACACTTATAAAAGTAATCAAGAAAGTTCTATAGCTTTTCACCCATCATCTTCGAAAATTGATACGTCACCTAAGACGTACCTTGAGGATCAAAAAATACTCCCCGTCAGCATCGACGACCTTCTTCCAACGTTCTGGAAGGAAATGGATTTCATCGCGGAAGACCTTGATGAGCCTTGAAGGAAAGGAGGTCTGAAGTGCACTTTGCACCTCTACTAGGGAATTGAACTGGCGTCTTCTAAGGTGATTGTCTAAAGAATGAAACGGATGATAATCGGACGATGTTAAGACCGGGGATTATGGCGCATGAAATAGTGTATCCCATCCAAGGCGCAGAATGGTATCCCGAGCCATTCTAGCAACATGGGTCTTAGCGTTGTCCTATAACAGAAGGATCCCTTTGCGATTCAGAAATGAACTGCTCCGGAGTTTTGAGCTTTTCTTGAATACGGCTCAACTGATGACAGTACACAATTGCATTCATGCTGTGACCAGCTGGTAGTAGTGCCCAGTACACGATGCCGCGAGCAGTCCACCAAACGCACTGGAAGACCTTCTTCTGGTGCAGTGCTGGTTTCGGCTGTTTTGGAACCGGTTTCTGATAACGGCGCCGTGGAGTTTCATGCAGGACCCACTTCTCATCACAAGTGAACACCTTGTCCAGAAATGATTCCTTCCTCAGACAAGACAGCAAAGAAACAAAGATGTCTGCTCACGTTGCCTTCTGGCCCGAAGGCAAATCATGTTGAACTCATCGACCCAACCTATACAGGTAGTTCTTTCCAGGTATATTGAGGTTCTGCCGAATTTTTCTCCAATCTCACTGAACTGCAGTTCCCAGTTTCTCACTTGTCTGATCACTGTTCTCCTCAATTGCTGCCTGAATATTTTATTTTGTACATGTGTTGACCATCGGGCACGTTCTGCGTCTTCGAGTGTTTGGCCACCGTCCTCAAACTTGTTAAACTATCGCTGCACTGTCTGTGTAGTCAGGACACCCTCCCTAGAAGCCTGGCATATTTTCGACCCCGCTGAGCATCGTTTGACACCAGTTTGAACTCGTACAGCATACATGCCCTTATGACTCTCTGTGGAGGTCCCGTGTTTACTCTGTCCTTACGCAAGTAAACGGTGTTACTGAACCGCCACAAACAGGTACTATGTTGGATGTATTCACACCAACTACTGACCTTCATCTTATCTCCATTAGCATTCAACTCACTATGTGAGGGGCAATTGAACACAGACTTCCACAAAATGCGACAGAACTTTCTTAGTTACCTTTATACTTATTGTCTCATATGTAAGTTTGTTATCAGTTATTGATATTTCCATTCGAACCCAACCATCTTTACATCTCCTAACAACAATCATAATTCACGCTCATGTCCAAAATTATTGTCGCATGTCTATAACTGTCTTCTTGTAAGAATATAATTTGATCATGATTTTGCAGAGTACTATTAATACTGATACTTTGTGTATAATCTGGAAATGTATATTTGTGGTAAATTTCATAGGAAAATAATTATAAATACGAAAATTAGAATGAGTAAAGTAAAATGTTGCTAAATGGACAAGAAAATTTGATTTTCGTTTTATTGTTTTTATTTATTGCTCTTTTGACATGAGATTTGACACATACATGTCTTTGCCGATTATACAATACCGGACGAATTTCTTTTCAAATTATATTAATACAACAACATATTTATAGACATGCGACAATAATTTTGGACATGAGTACATGCAGATCTCACTGATGCACAATGCTGCCAGAAACCACAATGGAGAATGTGTGTTAAAGGTTTGAAGCCTGGCTTTGTTTGAAATTTAAATAATAATAATAATAATAATAATAATAATAATAATAATAATAATAATAACCTATAATCAGTTTTACTCTCACTATAAATTTCTAAATAATATTAGTGGTGTAAAAATTGTTGAAAGTGTATAGAGAATCTTTTAGTATCTGAATGTAACAATGATACGTATGGGGACAATGTGTTGGGGTATTTAATCCTGCTATATTAAATCCTGGGAATGTAATGATTAGATTCTGTACTGAATTAGCTCTGTACTAAATTAGAAGTAAACGTTTTAAATAAAACAAAATGTCCATTGTAGGCCTATAATAATGTCGAAACTATCTTCAGTAATACAAGGGTGAATTCAAGTCATACAGTAAATAATAACGCCAATTAACAAACTGGAAAATATCACTGTCTTTGTTCTGTATTTCATGTTTACAAGGAAAATTTCAGGTCTCTTACTCTTGTCTATTCACAAGTGTATCACAAGATTTTAGGAACGTCTGGTTTCACAGAGACAGATACAGAAAAGTACAGGTTTATTTATTTGATTTCTAGTACCGTCACCTGTCAAATTTCAACAGGAAATGTCGTACAGCATTTGGGTATTGTTACCTATAGGGATAAGAGAATAGAGTGCTGTAGAATCTCTGGCCTGAGTAATTAAGATTATTTTTAACTAAAAGTAGATATTAGTTTGTGAATAACATATTTAATTGCTTTTATTTGGAAGCAATGTATTAGACCTAAAAGTGCGAACAAAATATATTTTATATATTTTAAATTAATGAAAATTGAAACGTGTGCCTTTTTATCTTTTTCCTTATGTACAGAAATGTAGAAAAGGAAATGATGTGCGTATGATATTAATATAGATCTATGGTCTGAGATCAAAATGCTTGGTTGAATAACTGTTTTTAATTTCGTAAACCTTTTAGTAAAGTAAGAAATGGAAATGTCGTGAATGTTAGGCGATTAATTTTGCATACTTAGATATGATATAAATAATTTTAAAAGTGCTGGAGAATGAGATAAATGATGCAGGATGCTCGATATGACATTGTCAATGTTTTTTACTTTCATGAGGAATGGCCAACACCTCGACCGTGGTCTACTACTAGGACGTAAATCCTAACAGTGAGACCTCGGTGCACTGTGTCATACTGTCTAATCCAGTCAGGCACATCCATTTCGGTGGACAAATTGCTAATTTCTGATTTATTAACATTTTTGACCATATAAAGAAAACAATTATGTTTGTTTTAAATATTCTTCAATTTTATGATATTGGCCTTTATTATTTACTTTTCATTAGGTCCTCGTTATTAATTTATATCAGTGATTCTCAACCTATTTCATATAATGATCCCTCTTTATAACATCCTGTTGCCAGCGACTATTATATCTAAGTTTCTGTTCTTAAGAAGCGTTTATGTGGGGGTTTTAATCTACCTATTGCAAAGCGTTCACAATATTAGTTAGAAGAGGCAATTTAGACTTTTTCGTTTTAAATTGCACACATTACGTGGAAATGCTAACGAGTGTAGGACTTTTTTTGTTTCACAAGCCACGTTTACGTTCGGTGGACAACACTTTTAACCAACAAGTAAGAGTTTTCGAATCTTTTCCACTAGAAAAGTGCTGGACAAGTACTATTAATATAGATTCTCAGCGTTTTTTGCTTCCTCTTCCTTTTCCATTGTTATTTTGTTTGATTTCAGTGTAGCATTCCGTTCAGAAGCGAGGCTATATGAGACGTGCACCTATAGCTTAATGTGAAAATCCGAGCTCATGAGCTTCTGGCAGGAATTGAACACGGTTTTCCCTTTTCCATTGCTATTGGTATCACTACTGTTCACTCATTACCAAATATTAGAATGCAATTCGGATATACAGGTTGTATCAGCAACTCTTTAGTAAATAAAAATAAGTAAAACCCTCCTTACTAAATTACAGTGAAACAATAACGAGAGTATAAGTGAGGAATTATATCGACTTTGCAATAAAGATTTCACTTCACTCGTAACTGTAGTTCCTACATGTTCTCTTCCGTAATATTTATTATCAGTTCATTTCCCTAGACTTAGTTTTAGAATATACTTGTATAACATGCCACTAAATTAAGAAAGGGTTCTCAGTCTGTAGACAGTGTGAAGGTATTACTTCATAGCGTACGCTCTTGGTCTAGGTGCTAGCGTGTGGGTCTCTTGAAGGAAAGTTTGCGGGTTCGACTCCCATTGGGTGAGTTTTCTGATTACTTTTTTGTTAAATTTAAGATTTCTACATGTGGCGCTTCTTGTTATAAGTTGCAATTTATATTTCTATTTTTTTAGGAATTTATTAATGTAGCCCTCAAAAGGGCTGCTTTATGTGAACTGGTCTCTAAATTAACAAAACGTCCAATGGCCATCTGCATCAATAACCGCTTGTATTCTTCGCGGCATCCCATCAATGAGACGACGGAGGTAGTGTTCTCTTTGCGCAACCTCCTCCCATGCGTCTTGTACTAAGTTCCAGAGAGCAAGTTGTGTCGTGGGTGGCGGATTAGGAAAGCGTTCCTTAATCACTCTTTTTACCTCAGCCCACACATTTTCGATCGAGTTCATGTCAGCCCCACGTGGATGCCAATCACGAAAATCTAGATCAGCTTGTTCTGCTAGCCAATTCTCAACTACTCGACATGTGTGGACGGGAGATCTGCTGTGCTGAAAGTTGACTACGCCATCAGGATAAAGTTCTCCAACAGATGGCAGCATGTCATTCTTAAGAATGTGCAAATACTGCGCACCCGTCAAACGTCCCTCTATCCGATGGAGTACTCCTAGGCCCTTTGATGTTAAGAATCCCCAGGCCGACATCGACACACGACCACAGTGTCGTCTGTGATGGATGTATCGTTGGTTATACCTGGTTCCATGCGGACGATACAAAACAACTGGTACTGTATTTTCAGAGACGAACACGCACTCGTCGGTGAAAACAACATTGTTCTATTTGCGATGCCTGTTCGCTTCTGCAGATTCAAGTCGGAGTCGTATGTAATCCTCCGAGAGGACTTCCTTTTGAGCTGCACGACGACCGAAAATGCCAGCTTCCCTAAGCCGTCTTCTAGCAATGAACCTAGAAGCTGGGAAATTTGCTATTCGCTGTCGAGAGGTTGTGTGAGGTTCTTGCTGTGCAACATCAATGACCTGATGGTCTTGCTCTTCTGTTGTCACACGTTTCCTCCCGCAACCGGGACGTCTACCAGCTTCCCCAGGTTTTCGGTACCGCTTCATCCACCGTTAAGATCTTCTTCGGTTAACCCAAACACTTATTGCTGCTTGCGAGACACTATACCCCACGTTAACAAGGGCAAGAATACCATCCATTGCGTTCTCTGCCATTGCGCTCTATCGAATGATTACACCTTCAGCTTGGGTTTGTAAAATATTACTCTTGAGGACAAACGTGATTGGCAGATAGCCAATCACTGAACAGAATACTGAACTACTAAACAAAACTCCACGGAAATGCATGCTGAATTTACGTTTATAGCTACCCTTTTGTGATTTGCCCTCAAGGTCAATCGAGTGGTAATTCAGTTCCGTGCGTGTTCTTAAGCCGTGTTCGTATTGCTTCGAACAGTTTTGACGTGTTCGTATTCTATTTGCTTCAAAAAGAATAAATTTACAGCACGTTCATAATGAAAAGAATGCCTCATAATATAACAGATTTCTTTCGCGTAAGAAATTTGAAATCAGTTGGTCGGAGCAACTAGTCTGTACGAAGGAGATTGTTGGTTTGAACCCAGTAAAAGTAAAGGTTTTTCTTATCATTGGTTTTCTTTCTTTATATCAGGAAAAATCAAATTGTGACATCGTGATGTCAAATGCATTTGGTTAGGTAACTTTGTCTTAGCTAAACTTTAAATATCAGTAACCGTCTAGTTTATTTCATTGAGATAAATGTGGGTGAAATCTACAAACAGAACTTTTAACGAAATAACGACGTATGTGTTAACTACCCCGGGTCCATATTACTCTGATGTTTACTTTGGTTACCTCACTCATTCTGCTCACGACAGTTCTCATGTTCATAAACGAAACTATTTTGCAAACTTTTTAAATACCTGGTGGATTACCTTAAGTGTATAATGTTTGTCCGACTATCGCAAATGAATATTTGTCTTCTTTACTGTTTGTTTTTTCTTATGCACGTCCTATCTTGAGCTACTCTATGTCTGTATAATTGATTTCCAAATAAAGAGCTTTAAAAAAGGTTAGTTAGAACAGCGAGTCTTTAAGCAGGAGGTTCGAGTCCTGTAAAAGTGAGATTTTCATTTTTATTTGTTCACTTGTAAATAAGAAATGCTTTCCAGTAAACTGTATTTCTAATTTACAAAATGTTATAATAGTTTTCACAGCGCTTATCATTAAATTGTCCTCAATCTATTTGTTTGGACAGTTTGGTAACAGGTTTCCCTATTAAATATATATTTATCTCTGCTTTGTCATTCTGGGGGGACTGTCCCCCAAATAATGCGATTTAAAATGTGTGTATTTTTTAAGAAAGAAATGATGATTTGTATTCGATAGCCACAAAGGAAAGTGAGATGAAATTGATGTCCTCCCAGAATAAGCATCAAATCTGCCGACTCCCAACGTTAAAGACAACTCTGCTCCCTGGTCATCCACTTGATTGTTTTTCAACTCTACAAATATTTTGAGCATCGCTTAACAAAAAAAAGAAAGAAAGAAAAAGAAAAAGAAGAAATGTAACATTCTTACTTATCCCCCCCCCCCCAATGTTGAAGACAGATTTGCGCCGCTGGCTTGTCTGCGCCAAATGTATTATTTATGTTAACCCCAATAGAAACAGTTGTTTTCATGGACTCTTGGTTCAAGACGTCGCGTCCAACGATGTATTTCGTTTTAACCTAAGCATTCTATCACTTTCGATACTTTTACTGATTTATGTGTATCCATGAATAAACTATTTAGCAAGTCGTAGCCAATTGCAGCATTATAAACAAAATGAAAACGGGGACTTGAATCTACGTCCTTTAGATTACAAGCATAATGCCTTAAATGATTGCGCTATTTTGTTGGTCTACCAACAGTTCGCATAAATCGTGAAGTATCGAAAATAGTCTTCCTTTTTCCTTGTGTATAATGTACTGTAGTTTCCGTTAATTCTTCGAGTAAACGTGAGTGCATTCATAGGTGCTTTCGTGTTTTAATTAATGTTTCTTTTTTTTCTATTTTTATTTCTTTCTCTATCCAAATACATTTCAACTGTTTTTTTAAAGAAAAAGAAGAATGAGTATTGTTCATAGCCACAGAGCATATCTTCAGTGAAACGTATTCTACTTTAAAGGAACTCAATTTGGAATGATTATCATAACCTCTCATCATGATATGTTTTATATATAATCGTTTTCTGTGAAATGGCGTATGTGTCCAAAGTTTGATATTTTCCTTGTACGTTAACAATAATTTATAGTTACATTCTAACAAGCTAATAAACTTTCAATACCAATATGCACCCTTTACATGTACTTTTTTTTGATAAGCCAAACCAAATTGTGAGAAATCATTTTTTTGTCATTTAACGAAACTTTTGTTTATTGCACATACGTCCTTTTAACAGAAAAATGATTCAATACAGTATATGCTTCCTTGCCCTTTTGTCAATTTCTCTGAAAGGAAAAGATATCGTATGAGCGAACCCCATGCTGTGAGCGTTGGTGGACCACCGATAGCCAATTAGCGACATGTCGCCAAAAATTGTGCGACCCCCATTTCCGTTTAGAAAATTATACCACCACCAGCAGAAAAGTAACGAAACGCCAACGAACCATAAAACTATTCCCCAAAACTACGTTAAATCGCCTACATGCGTAATTTGTTTGAATTAAAGTGAGTCTAAAACATGTTTGAAAAAGTAAAAAAAAAGTTCCCCGAGCTGAGCGCGAACTATCCAACCTTAGGATTACTAATCGAGTGTTCTTCCGAATTCGCCAATATGGCAATGAAACCAACACACCTTGTAGAGTGATAAATCGTTGAAGTCTTTTTAATATTTCTAATCAGAGTGCTCCTTTAACCGTGTATATTTGACGATAACTGTTTGGAATAAGATCAAATGTACTTGCGATGTAATTTTATAACAGAATTGCAAGCTTCTATTTACTTTTTTTCATATTTCTGCCATATTCACTTGCTAGTGATCGGCGACAGTTGCTAACTAAATTCATAGAATTATACCCACCCATCTCAAGATTTTTCACTTCATGATGTAAAGGCAGGAGATACTCTTGACCCCCGGAGCTCAAGTATTGTCCTTATAATAACAATTCGTCAGGTAAAATAATATATAATAATAACAGCATGTACATGACTGGCGATAGTTCGTGTTGGTCCCTTCGTAATTCTCCACGACAAATCGAAGGAGCGCGGACCAAAATTAAGTCCTCGCTGTTACGCGGTGGTAACTTCAATACCCCCGACTTTAGATATATGCTTGTACTCGATGAATCCCTGACCCTAATGGGACACTAGCGGCAATCCTTCTACGCGTCGCTATATCGACGATTGCCATTTACCGGCAAGTGGGCCAGTAAGTGTTGGTGACGTTTACGGCATGGGGTAACTAACTAATTGAGTGTAAAATGCACCAGTAGCAAACATTCCCGGGTTACTAACGAGGTCCTAGTAATTTCTATATCGTTCATGTAGAATTTAAGTGTGCCCAGCAGAGCCCAAATGAGTCCCCTTACAGACCCATGTCGATAAACAATATAACACATATTTGTTAATTTGTACAGATTCTGCCGAATTGGAATGTAAATTACTAATTTCTTTCGGAATTTGTGTGTAACTATAAGACGATTTAAGCCAATGTAGCAGTCGATATGGGGCAATGTCATTCAATGTCGTTTTATCTAGCCTGTATCATTCTTAGTAGCTTGACATCGCGCCATCTGTAATGGGACGACTTGTTAACCGTTCTAGGAGGATCAACCTCGAGATCCATATGGATCGATGTCGCAGTTTACCATTTACCCATCAACGGACCACCAACATGTGCTACTGGGGTGGTTTGGGCTTGTAGTTACATTATAAGCAGTAAAAATTGCTTTGTCCCTTTGAAATAGTCATTGTTATTTCAACTTTAGTCTTAGTAATTTAAAACAGTACTTCTCAAAGTGAGCATTAAAGCATCACAGGGTGCGTTCGCATTTAAAAAGGATACACTAACAAGAAAGAGTAATTAGGAGCGTTTGAGATTTCATGGCCTTTTAGACGTTTTCTCATTATTGGAAGAAAGGAATTGTGTATTTTATAAATTATCTAAAGTTTAGATTTCTTTAGTAACTCTAAGATGAGTTATCTCAAAACGTTAATATCTACGGGAGAGAGAAGAACATTCCAATCTCTGTTTTTTTATCTTTTACACTTATTGATACTATAACGTAATTACATCATTTGTGCGACAGCAACATGTCACTCATTGATCGTTTGACGTTGAAATTGGACATAGATAGTAATGTTCATTGGGCAATTCTACTGCTAATAAAAAAATGGTTAACTTTGTAAATTTACAAATATCATCATTACAATACGATAACCATTATGCGGTTAAGTCTACAGGATTAAGCTAACTAAAATGTTGTAGGAAAACAGGAAAGGAACATTAATGTAAATGGGATTCTCCTCGATTAACCAACTAACTAGCTCTATGGTCTATGGAGTCTATGAACCCCGAAGGTTCAATGCCACGTTCACAAAATATCTCCATGACTTTTATCCTTATACAACCGGATCCAGTTTCTACCCTGTATTCCTATTTCTGCAAGATCCATCTTAAGGCTGTCTTCCCATCTACGCCTAGGTCTTCCTAACGGCCTTTTTCCAATTGGGGTTCCAGTTAAAATTGTGAAAGCGTTCCTACTTTCTTCCAATTTGGGTACAGGGCCTGCCCATCTGAGCCTAGTAGCTTTAATGACCCTAACAATATTAGGTGAGTTGTATAAACAGTGCAATTCCTTCACGATTACTACTAAAGAAAATAAAGAATCAAACTAGACATTTTTTACCTCTTGTTCTAAAGACTCTTAGAAAATTAGTAGACTCTTAGAAAATGGTTATTTACATCACCGTTAAAGAAATAGCAAACTTTCTGAAAGGAACTTACTTAGGAAACATCAAATCCTCCATATACCTAGTCAGAGCCCATTCTGAAAAATTGTATTTGGGGCTCTGGGTGAAAGTTCTATGGGACTAATAGAAAAATATATATTCCTGTTTCCACGTTGATGTTAGAATTTTTGAAACAGTTATTGAATTACGTTCGAAGCATAGGGGTAAATAGCGCCCCAGCAACCCTGTTCTCGTGGGGACTGCATAAGCTTCAAGGCCAAGAAATATATAGAAAGTACGCAGGGGCGGACCAGGCTAAATTTTCAAATAGGCAAAGTGACTTTTTGGCGCCCTCCCCCTAGTACTAGCGTATATTTTACATTTTATCGTAGTGTTTGAAATATTTTAAACCCATTTTTCAAAAAGGCATTCATTACCTAGGAAAACTTCACAAAGAATATGGCCTGCTATAAACAATACCAACTCCACCCCCTCCCCCGCATGGTCTAGTGGCTAGCACGCCTGCCTTCTGTGGTTTCGGGTCCAATTCCAGGTGGGTTACTGTTGAACGATAAACGTTCGGATTCCGCTATAATCTGTATGCACATCTCCTTTCACCAATAAGGCATAACCGTGGAACGCTAAACTCAAGCAAATAAACAAACAATACTTAATCCCCCTCCACACTTTATTCTACATGCCATCTCTCTATTTGTCGATACAGCCCTCTTAGTACTATGAAACCCCTATGATCGTGGCACCCTAAATTTCTTTGTTAAAGAGACGTGACATTTCCTAATATCACGCTCGTCCGAATCATTTTGTTCCTGGACGATATTCTTCGTTAACAAATTGATAACAGAGTATGGCCCTAGCCACCTATGACATAAGCTTTTCGTATCTTATCTGCAAGGAAAGATTGGAATTGGGACTTAATAATTTATCTTCCACTCGATATGATGACACTACTCTGTTCTTGCCGTATAACTTCTTTCTACGTAGCCAAGCTCTTTCCATATTCTGCAAGGCATTCAACTAGATATCTGGATTCCTGTATCGAACATCAAACAAATCAACATTCCAATTCACATCTAGTGGATCAAACACTGGATATGTATATACTAATTCCATCGAACTGTGTTTATGTTCTCAGTGGACAGAGGTATTCATAGAAAATTCAATTTCATTAATGCTTTTGTCCCAATGATGTGCTTCGTTGCAAAGTATGCTATCAAAGAGTCATTGATGACTCGAATGTAACGTTCACTTGCGTTACTTTCACTATGGAACTGTGCTATTCTAATATCCCTGATACCGTTTGCATACGAGAAATCCTGGAATCTTGCTGATACGAACACAAAATGATTGTCATGGCATAAGGCAAATCAAATCAATTATCAATTACGAATAAATCAATTACGGCAAATCAACTTGTATAGCTTATTAATGATAACCTGGCTGGATAAGGTTCTAAAATGTTCTCAAAAAATTCTTTTCGTGAAAGATTCTACAACAATTAAACAAAATCGGCCCGAACTGGACTGTACGAGTGGTCCAATGATGTCGGAAGACCATCTTCCGTTTGGAAACGTCTCATTGCTTGATACCAACTGTCCCATAGGTTTCGTATTCTTACTTTTGGATTTCTGGTACTCAATACAAGAAGTCACATAATCCCGGATTTCCGATATCATTTCTGGCCTCGTGTATCTTGCAGAGATCTTAGATGCACATTTGGAAAACCCAAATGCTCTCCAGAAAGAATATAAGAGTGGTAGAATTCAATGATGTTTCTTGATAAACTCCAGGGAAAACAAATCTTGTAAAGGTTCTTCAAAGCTTTAATACGCTTGCATAGGATATCCTTCACAAGTTTATATTCCTGAACCTCCTTTCTATTTTTTAACCTAGCAACTATAGGCTTCAATTCGGGATTCTTTTCGTGATGATCCTTAATAGAAAGTTGTGCATAAGGCATATTCCATATATTCACCTTAAATAAGTTAATGATCTCTTCATCTAATGAGGGGTCTTCATTAAAGTCTTCGAAATATTCTATATTGTGTAAACGCGATACGAAATCTGCAGGAATATTTAAGGACGAAGGTACACTCTTAACTGTAAAGTTAAATTCAAAAAACCTATAGAATAACCTACCATATCTCTTAACTCTTTTCAGGTTTCTCAGAGCATAAGCTAGATCCAAATTATCAATTATCAATGTACGAAAGCGTTCCATGGTTTCTAAAGCTGTAATGAGTTCAAGAGCAGAGATTGGCTTGCTTATATCATACTTTTTAAGCTTCCGAGAATAAAAACTTACAGGAACTAACCTATTTTCATTATCTATTTGTGAAATCTCGCCTCCTATTGAATGACTTGAGGCATGACTTGAAATAACGAAGGACTTATTTAGATAAGATAATTTCAATATTACATGACTTTCAAGACATGTAATATAGTTTCGGGACATTCTTTCAATCTCTTAAGAGCTACATCTTGTTCTTCTTTCCACTCAAAGGGTACATTAGAAGAATGTAGACGACTAATTGACTCTAAAATGTCCTGAAAATCAGGTATATGCCTACTATAGTATTGAGCAAAACTACACAAGGCAATTACAGCGCGTCTATTGTTTGGTTTTGGTAGTTTCCTTATTACTTCTAATCGACCTGGATCTAAATAAAATTTAGCATTTTCTATTTTTTGATCTAAATAAGAAATTCGTTGTTGAAAGAAACAACACTTATCCACTGACAACGTTAATCCACTCTGAGCAAGTTTACACAGGAATAAATCCAATGTTTTCTTATGTGAAGGAATATCTGAACTGGCAATTATTACATCATTTGCATACCAACTTACTCCTAGATCTTTAAGATGATACAAAATATCTGTTATCAATTTACTAAGTAGACAGGATCCAGGGGCAATGGCAAAAGGAACATACTTAAATTCAAATAATCCTCAATGAGTGAGGAATGCAGTATATTTATATGAGTCTTTAGGTAATCTTATAGTGTGATAAGCCTTCTTGATATCTATTCTAGAGAGCACAACACCTTCTGACAATTCTTCTAAGACATCTTCAATACTTGGTGTATATTGAGTGTTGACTATTAGTTCTTTGTTCAGATCAGTATACTGCCGTGTCGTGACAAAACGCTGTAACTTTGGCGAAGAAGTTTTGCGAAAATGAGCCTTAAAGTTTTCATCCGAAAATGTGATCTGTATCGTGTAGAACCAGTGTAACTAGGCAATAATGGTCAACCAATCAATTTTCACCAAATTTAATCACACAACATGCATTTACGTAAGTAACATTACATGTAACCACGTGTTTCCAAAGTCAAGATACACTATTTCTACACGATACAGATCACATTTTCGGATGAAAACTTTAAGGCTCATTTTCGCAAAACTTCTTCGCCAAAGTTACAGCGTTTTGTCACGACACGGCAGTATAGTTGACTACTAATCTCTTAGAACCATCCCTATTTCCCAGTAAAAAGCATGGGAAGGCATACTCACTTGAACTAGGCTGAATGATATTTTGTTCCACTAAATACGGAATCTAATATTTTATCTAACTCTCTTTGTGCAACCCTGAACATTGGATATGCCTTATGTCTAATTGGTTTATAAGCATTAAGTTAAATATTATATTGAAAATTAGGAGCCTCTCCTACTCTATTACGAAATACATTAGGATACCTCGTAGTTAACTTGTTATATATTCATCCAAACTAGCATCTTGTTCTAGGAGAGTTGGATCCACTGTCATAGCTGGTGGTCGGTCATCGTCCTTCAGGTTCTGGAACATTTGGGGTGAACACCCGGAATCATCTCCACTAGCAGTAGTACCTAAGTTCAGCTTGGCTGAACTACCGGGATCACTGCTTGGCTTGGCCTCCATCCATATTTCCTGACTTCCAACTAGCT
This sequence comes from Thermobia domestica, assembly GCF_964235325.1. NCBI lineage: Eukaryota > Metazoa > Arthropoda > Insecta > Zygentoma > Lepismatidae > Thermobia > Thermobia domestica. The sequence goes on from NC_137454.1 coordinate 376,331,459, forward strand.
GACTGGAACCTTGGACTGGACTGGCATCATTTTGGAAAACCGCTTCACTATTTCCACCACTAATCCTGCTATCATATGTAGGATCTAGATATCTATTCCCATTGGACCTAAATTTGAATCTCGAATGATGAAGATTTGAATTAAATGGAACTATATTATGTTAATACACGATATTGAGTTCGAAAAAAACGCATGTTTGGTAGGAGGTTGAAGTTCCAAATCAAAATCATTATATAATAAACAATTCTTCAAATGTTTAGAGTTCGCAACGCTACTTCAGAGTAGCAGAAGGTTGATTAAAATCTATCTGATTTTCTTTACGCAAAGAAGTTTTATGTTCTTCTCTTAAATAATCATCACTGGTGTTTCCTCGCACGAAGATGGCCACACTGTTACTATTTGAACATGATGGGAGAACATCATGTTCGGATGTTAACTTATGTTCATTCACATCTCTGGATTGTTTATGTTCAAAGTGTAGACGTGGATTTCCATTGACACTAAGAAATGGATTAAGTCTGGCAACACTGCGTACCAAACCTAAGGCATGGTCTAACTCCCCAACCTTCGATAAAGTTCGATGAATAAAAGAAGTCCAAAAATTGTATCACTCCCAACTATTCTTGTATTCACTATAGAACTGGCAACACTGCTGTCACTCTTGACTGAAACTCCAGATGTACCATCTGTTCTCACCCATAAACCTATTCCATCTGTGCATCCCATAGATTGATGATCACTATGTCCACTTGGAGAGGGTAATGCCCAACTACTAGAAGATGTTCTCGGTTTATCTTATGAAGGATGCTGTCTTCTCATCTGTTGATGGTTGGATGCTGGATGGACCACTGATGGAGTTAGATCACTGTCTATGTGAACATGTGATGGACCACTAAATCCATCATGAGTACGCAAGATCTTTTTCTTCTTTATATGAGATACTCTTATTTCTCTATTTGATGTGGCAACCCTGTGCTCCATAGACCCATCAACGCGACCAGAATAAAGATTAGAGGGATGAGGAATGTCTTTATTAAAGGGATTGAGGACTGAAGATCTCTGGATGCAAGATGTCTCTGTTGTTCATTCAGCTCCATCTCCCTCGTAGGGGTGCACTCAGAGAAACCTACCTTAACGGTGCCCCATGCATCATCTTCCTTCCCTAAACACACATATTTATCTTGATATTCATTAACTCAGAATTTAAAAATATGTTTGAAATGTTAACACTGTCACTGAAGTTATTTGTTCCGCACTATGAGAAACACTATCAATGTCATGTGAATTGCCCGAAGACGATCGTTCTTACATTCATACCGTAAAGGTATGTTCATTTTTTCTATTCCGAGATATAACTGATCGTTTTCAATATCTACTCGCGCCGTTAACATTTTCAATTCGTTTATGTCTATCAAAAATGTAGGTTTAAGTTCAGTTACCAAATAAAATTTGAGTCTATATACTTTCTGATATAATCTCACTGGTAACCAAACAACACTGTGTAACTTGATTTTCGTGTTTCCTACACCATCACCAATAAATTTTTCTGTGAATATCTTGACAAGTCTTTTCTGATAACTTGAGACGTTTTGATATAATTCCATATGATAGTAATACATTCTGCTATGATACAAAGCCATATAACCAGGAATACACCGAAAATACTTTGGACATAACCCTCTAGTATACTTAGTTGAAAAGAACTGGAAAAATAATAATTAATCATTTTACTCTAATAATTCATTATTTATTCACCGAATAATAAACGACAACAAGCTCACAGACAAACTAATTTACACACTTTTCTTCTACATTATTAAAACGGCTACTAACAAAATATGCAAACACTTTCCATCCACTACAACATTCTCCTCCTCTTTTTCTTTTCTTTTTTTATTCAGGCGTATATCTATCTGGACATCTGCGCTGACGCTCGGAGCGACGTAATGACGTTTCATCATCCTCCTTTTTTTCTGATAATAATGGTGGACCAAGATTATTGGGCAAGGTTTCAGTTTCCATATACCACCAAAAATTATCAGGAGACCTATTTACCGCCGTTGGTATTTTTACATTTTCACTTGTCCGGTTATTCACTGGTAAGTCGTTACGAGACTCTTTACTGTTCTCTGATTTCTGTCTTCGACTACGTAAGTGGTGTACATGTACCTTTCTACACTTGTTTTCCACCCACACTTCATACAAAGAGTTACCTATACATCGAATAATTCTTCCTGGTACAAATTTTGGGAAGTGACAGGGGTTATTTAAGACCCATACTAATTGACCTTTACTGTATTGGTTCTGGTTGTAAACACCGTTGTATTTGCTAGTATCCTGGTCATCTTTGCCTTTCCTACAGTCACGATACGTGATATTATACCGGGTACGTGGTTCATATTGGAAGAGTAAACCGGCTGGTGAATTATGCAACTTTTCCGATCGTGTGAACCTAAGTCCATATACTATGTCTTCCAAGATCCTTAACAACTGTGAAGAGGAACACACAGAAAGTCCCTTTTCCATTAACTTCTTTTTCATCAAACCCTTTACGGTTTGCACCGTTCTTTCCGCTAGACCATTGCTCTGGGGATGCCACGGAGGAGAATTCAGTATCTTCACTCCCCTTTTTAGCCAATAGTCTTTGAAGTCCTTACCACAGAAGGGCGGACCATTATCCGTTACCATGACTTGAGGCCAACCAAATTTATTGAAACAAGTGTTCAACTTTGTAATTGTTTCTGAAGTATTAGTAGAGTTCATTTGCCATACTTCTATCCATTTTGACATCGAATCTACTAACAAAAGAAATTTTCTTCCAGCCAACTCGAAGAAATCTAGATGGATTCGTTGCCAAGGGTGTATTGAGTCTCTCCATGATATATATTTATGTTGTGGTGCTTTATTGTGTAGAGCCTGACAAGAAATACATGTTTGAACTACGAGATCTATGTCTTGATCCAACGAAGGCCACCAATAATGTGACCTTGCCTCAGCCTTCATGTTTTGTGCACCTAAATGTCCTTCATGTAATATTTGTAATATCATAGATCTTAAAGACGCCGGTATTACCAGTTTATGACCCCAAAAGAGACACTGTTGTTGCATATATAACTCATGACGACGACGATAATAAGCTTTTAATTCCTTCACATTACCTGTAGATGGCAATCTTGAAGGCCAACCATGAAGCAACCAGTTCTTTATCTGATTAATCGTAGAATCCAGAGTCGTTTCCTTGCAAATCCTGGCGAACAAGGGTGGATCAACTGTGATATTAGTAACAAAATTTTGAGATATTTCCCAATCTCCCACTTCTTCTGACAATGGCAACCGAGACAAACAATCTGCTACTTCCACATGTTTGGAATAATTTATCACATAGTCATAATTAAGCAAGAGTAATGCCCACCTTTGTAAGCGGGGTGAAGCTAAAGTTGGTATGCATGTTTTTTCTCCAAAAATCAATTTTGCTGGTAGCGAATCCGTTTGAATCTCAAAAGATCTACCAAATAGATATTTATGGAACTTTTTAACACCGAATATTATTGCTAGGGTCTCCTTTTCAAATTGACTGTAATTTTTCTCAGCATCAGTTAAGGTTGCTGATGCGCAAGCTACAGTATGCAGTTTTCCTTGTCTCCTGTTACAAAGTTGAGCTCCAACTCCGTACGCACTACTATCAGTGATGAGAACGACTTCAGCTGATTTGTCAAAAGGTTGGTTCCATTTTGCTTTCCTTAGCATGTCTTTTGATAATTGGAATTCTTTATCATGCACATTTGTCCAAGCCCATCTCTGTTTCTTTTTCAATAATTCAAATAAGTGAGGCAGTTTTAAAGAAAAATTTGGCAGATGCTTGTGAAAGAAGTTTAACATACCTAAATACGCTTTTAATTGAGACACGTCTTTTGGTGTTTCACATTTTAAAATTGCCTCTTGGTGTTTCACCATCGGAAAAATACCCCTTGGAGAAATCGTATGTCCCAGATATTCAATCTCGGGTTGTAAAAATTGACATTTATCCAAACGTACTTTAACGTGATACTCTTGTAAACGTTTTAGCACATTATTAGTGCGTTCAAAACACTCTTCTCTATCATGCCCCGCTATTAAGATGTCATCTAGAAATGCAAATACACCAGGAAAATCTTTTAAAATTTGCTCTATTACCCTCTGAAATATATGGGGACTGCACGTCAATCCAAATGGTAACCGTTGTGGCTGAAAAAGCCCCCAAGGCGTATTAACTGTAAGAAAAGGTTTAGATCTATCATCAACCAATATTTGTTGATACGCCATCCGTAAATCAATTACCGTAAAAGCGGTCATTCCCAGCAAATTGTTAAAAATATCTTCTGGTTTAGGAAGTGGATAAACCATCTTTTCTAATACCTTGTTTAACGTCACCTTATAGTCTATACATAATCTAAATTCTCCATTCTTTTTCTTTACCACTACCATTGGAGTAGCCCAGTCCGAGTACGATACAGGTTTCCAGATTCCTTGTTTGACTAAAACTTCGACATCCTTCTTCACTTGGTCAGCAATAGTATAAGGTAATTGGTAATATTTTCTAAATATCGGAATGGCATCCGGCCTAACTGGAATCTGACACTTGAATCCTGCAATTGGCTGACTAACAGAATCCGAGAATACGTCAGAAAATTTCTGCCTTAATGTACTCCTAATATCATTGCTCATTGTATAATTCATATTAAGAACCGTATTGTCTACCGGCTTTTGAAACAATTCTCTCCAATTTTTAAACATGACATCCATCCATGGCCTCCCCATAATAGGATGATTTAACTTATCTGTGACAATCACCATAATCATCTTCCGAGCAAATGTATCTTTCTGCACTAATACGGTGATTTGGCCTTGCACCATTAAAGATGAGCCTTCCGCTGCCTTTAAATGAATATCTGAAATTTCTAATTGAAGATCGCTAAAATATTTGTAATATATGCTTATTGGCACTACTGTGGCAACAGCTCCTGTGTCAACCTCAAATTTCAACGGAATGTTGTTGCAAAATAATTCTATCCAACATATATTACTTCTATTTACCATTTGTTGTTTCTCTACCAAGCTACTTAAAAAAAGTGAATTAGACTGTTTTGTATTTTGGTTCGATTTCACCATGCATCGTCGCCAGTTGATAACTTGAGACGTTTTGATATAATTCCATATGATAGTAATACATTCTGCTATGATACAAAGCCATATAACCAGGAATACACCGAAAATACTTTGGACATAACCCTCTAGTATACTTAGTTGAAAAGAACTGGAAAAATAATAATTAATCATTTTACTCTAATAATTCATTATTTATTCACCGAATAATAAACGACAACAAGCTCACAGACAAACTAATTTACACACTTTTCTTCTACATTATTAAAACGGCTACTAACAAAATATGCAAACACTTTCCATCCACTACATTTTCAAAGGTCTATTCCATTTTAAAAAGCTCTCTTTATTTACTAGTGAAGCTGAAGCACAACTATCGATGGCGCCACAATTCTGCGCACCTAAAATGTATCCTGTTATAAAAGCCGCCGCTAGCTTTCCTGACTGCGATGTCAGGACACAGTTTGCATCGAGGTTCTGGCATATATTGTTCTCTGCACTACCTTCTGGCTCTATTCTCAAGGATTAGGATCAAACTGAGGACCTGTCAGATTTCAAGCTAGAATCTTGCCCACTCACATATTTCTTTCTATCATTACTCTTATTTGTAGCTCTATTAACAGTAACCAATCTACGTCGTAGATCACACTGAGCTACCAGAGGCGAACCTAAACATTCAAAACACCAAGGTGTTGTTTTCTTCCCTCGAATTGTAAAGTTCGACCTTTCACGCCTAGCACCTACCAACGAATTATACATGTCAACATTACGCTGGTGAACTTGTATTTCTTTAATTCCTGCACAAATACTGGTAAAGAGAAGGGTATATTATATCGAAAAACCTCATGTCTGACTACTGGGTCCAAACCCCGCAACATTATATATATATATCTCAATTTATCGTCCTGCATGCCACCATAACAAATCGTAAAACTATCTATCACGTTGTTTACGTATTCCAACACACTTTCTCTAGTCTATTGTAAACAGTATGTCTCTGGCCTATAGGCGTGACCGAATTTGTAAAAATAGCATTTGAAATATATATATCCAATCATGTGATAACCCTATTTCTCTTAACAATTCAGTATCAAAACCACCACGAGTTTTTCCAATAGATGCCATGAGTATGCCTTGCTTCAGAATCCGATAAACTGATAACAAAAATTCAAAAATTAATATGCCGTTACTCCCGCTACATACTGGTATAGACCTAAATATATCTGCGAAGTTGTTACTAGTTATATCTACTGTTAACTTGTCAATATTGGTAGAAAAAGGCACTCCAATATTTATAAGTCTACTATTTTACAATCCTTTTGGCTGATAAAATGTAAGAGAAATGAAAGGATTTGTGTTTTTATTTCCTTCTTTTTCTACAAACTTATGAGCAGCTGCTTCAATCAGAAAAGAAACTGGTTCTTGTCTTATCAATGAATTGTGTTCAATGACGAAAGGATTGTGTACGCTTACACATGGTACGGCTAATCGAGTCGTATCGTCATTGTTTACATTTTGCTTCACGTTAGTTCCTGTTGTATGTCACCAAGAAATGAAGAATACCTACCAGACGTAACTAACCAAGAATCGCGATTGGTATGCAAGAAAGGATCGGGAGTTGACAATTCACTCAAAGTGTTACTTTCTGTTCGTGGTCTATGACACCTAATAAAGAGGCCATGATGACAATTGGAAAACCCGTTTAACCACAAGGCTTCAGGATGACTATTACTGGAAGAATTCCTGTACATTTTATTGAGATTTTTTTGTACTCCTCCTATCAGAAAGATTACAACTATTAATTCACAACTAAGTTGTATTGAAAATGAAACGAAATCTTTAGTTTTACGTCCCATGGTTATGCCGGTTAGGCTAAAGGAGACGGTGATGATGAGAAATAAATGAAATGGTGGAATGAAGAAAGTGAGAGGAAACGGGAGAACCCGAGAAAACCCACGAGCACGGTGTTTGTCCATTACAAAATCCACATGGCGCGAGCTGGAATCGAACCACGGACCGGAGGTGAACGCTCTACCACTGAGCCACCGCGCCTCCCAACTAAGTTGTATTACATTAAACTGTGGATTCGATACGTACTTGACAGCAATAAAACTAAGATGTAGAACGCAACTTTTTGTATTTTTCACTTGCTTAGATTCTAAATTCTTAACTTGAAGTTTGCGTATTTTAAAATATATCTCTTGTATATACATGTACAAATAGAAACACCTACTAATTGAACTTCTGACTGCTCTATGTTAACAAGGACACTGATTGCTAATATAATTTATCCTTACGATCGTTTTGTTAAATACATATGGGAAAAACTACTCTTATAGCACTTATACAAAGTCAATCCAGAATTTTATTGCTTGTAAGGAATGATAATAGTTCGGAATTTAACTGTGTAACGTACATTAGAAAATATAAAAATGCAGTTGCACAGAATTGAATATTAGCTTCAGTTCCTTTAATTCAGAATAAATACCATTGAAATAAGGAATTTAAAAAAAGGGCGGACCATGGATAATTGTTCAGAATAGGAATCTAGCTCAACGAAATCGGGGAGAATTGTTGTAAATATTATTATTATCTCAAAAGTGACGTGAATTTATATCATATCCAAAAAAAACTAAATAAGTTATCATCTAAGGTTAAAATGCCAAACGCAAATGCGCTGAATAAGGTCTAATAGTAATTAATTATGTAATAAGAAAAGAAAGTGATTCTTACTATATACTTTATATATGGTCAAATAGAGTTTAATACAAAATATAAGCAAGTGAATTCTCAATACAACTGATAAAACTGAATTGTTTTTATTTTTTATAATATTGAAAAACGTGATCTCTTTACAACAAACTTCACAATAAGAAGATATATATATATGTCTTAACTTTCTTACAACGAATTGTTCTATATAAACATTCTGGAAGTAACTTCACGATTAATTATACTATGGAAATCTCAGATATCGAAAATTGTGAAGACAATTCTCCGCTAATTTAGACTTCACTTTTAGGCGATGTTCCACCTATCCCAATCCAAACTATTATATTCAGCCCAACCCCGAGCTTTCAAACGTAGGACGAGTAATTCAAAAAATTACCGTTGGCGTTGACTGCTAAGCATACGGCGTCACGACACTCAGCTTCCTCCCGACAGTAGCTAAAAACACTACAGAGTAGGAAGCTAAACCAAATTATCAAGACTCTCAAGAGACTTTTTTAAACTACGGAATAGAGATATCTAACCGTTACAATTTCCATTATTAAGGTTGGGGAGAAGAGGGTGAATTCGAACAAACATTCTAAGCCAAAAAAGTTTGTTAAAATACAAATAATTATACTTCCACCTTAACAGAAAACCATTACGGTAATTTATCGTTTGTCCCTGTTTCTAATTGTGATCAGAAATCAGCGATAGTGCACATGCTTTAGTATGGCAATATACTCTGTAATTTTTCACAACTAAACGAACCAGAACATGAAATTCCTGTGATATTAAAGTGGAATGTTGTACAACATAATCATAATTCATTGTCCTTATTTCTATTAGTAATTTTCAAATAGAATCATAACTACTACACTAAAAGAACTAGAAATGAGAGATTTATTTCACTTTTTTGTCTCAGACTAAAAGAATTCTGCATTTTGCTGAAATTGTCATTTTCTTAAAATATAAGTCCTCTATCCCGTGCTAGTTCAGGCTACCGGGGTTTTGAGGTAACCGGTACCTGAAAGTGTAAAGTTTGTCGATTCTCAAATCTTGACAGTTTGTTAAAGAAGACTTATAATTTCATGTTATTTCTTAGTTACAAATGCGCTCCTGGTTGAATATTTATGGTGAATTACTGAACTTTCCCACTCCGCATAAAATAAGTGATAGCTAAAACCTTGCAGCTAGGCCGTCAATTATACATTTTCTTATCCCATAATCGTGTTTGGCTAAGAGACCCCCTCTCTCTTCTCCTTTCTTCTCTAACATATTAAAATCAGCTACAGCATGAGCAGGATTCCAATTTCAAAACATGCACGTATTAGTGTCAAAAAACTTATAGGATAAAAATGAGAAGAAACGAAATTCATAAGTTGATGTAGGGAGAAACTTAATCATATCTCAATGAAAAATTTAAATCAGTAGATATCTGTTAGAGGTACGGAAGTGAGACAGAGAGAGAAATAGGACAGAAGAAGAAAAAGGAAACACATAAAAATATTGGATTTATTTGTAGTAAGAAGAGAAAATACGTTTCCAGAAAATCCACGCACGTTATGTTTACGCACTGTAAAGTCCATATGACATGAGATGATATCGATCTTATGTATATATATACAAAAGTCGGGACCAGTACTACAAATGTCATTGTCCAATAACTCAAGCTTGTGTGAAGCGTTACAAAACTATTTATTTACGTCTTGTGCGTTTAGATATGGGTTCATGTCCGTTGTGAGCTATAGAACATAGTCAACCTTAACAGACTTTAACCAAAAGTTTCTTACTTCCATCGTAAGAAACACAATTATTCGTTTTAATCTTTCATAGTAATTGTTATTGGTAATGTTTATTACTGGTAATTTTTGGTTCTTGTGTATTGTTTTTATTTTTTCTTTATTTTAAAAATATATCCAAATAAATGTCATTATCATTATTCTCATTTTAAGTATAAACACCATTTACAATTAATAAAGAACAAAAATTAACATTAGGACGTAGCTGTAAAAATTAAAACAACAAAAGGTATTATTATTATTATTATTATTATTATTATTATTATTATTATTATTATTATTATTATTATTATTATTATTATTATTATTATAAGCGTACTTTTGAACATACAAGGCGCATTTACTGTATAGTATATTATTATTTCTGTATTTTTTACTCGATTGTACGGTATTTCGTTAATTAGTGGGCACTAATTTGTGTTGTAAAGATCGTCGAATAAATGAATTTCGGCGTGCACTTTGGTGTAAAAAATACAGAAGAAAGCCGATTACTTCCGAAGAGCAGAACTGAACTTAGTAGGATTTGAGTTATACTTTCAGGGCAGGATAGTGTAGGAACAACGTCCTGGACTTACGTGTTGTATAGTTTCAAAACGTAGGTTCAAATTCTGTTCAAGCCAATTTTTTTTTACAAAGTGATCGTGAAGAATCGAAGAGTGACTTCTCATACTAAAAGATTAATCTATAAGAACGTGGAAGCAAACACCTCTATCATAGTAGAGACTTACAAATGTTGGTTGAGAATTACAAATGTTGGTTGAGAAAGGGCGAATAATAACTATCGGGACAACTAGGCCAATCAAAACACTTACTTGGTCTGTAGTATCCACTTTTCATGTTCTTGTTCTTAGAAAGACACACTATACCTTGTGAAATATGTTTCGGGTAATATAACCGGTGGTGTATTGCTACTATCCTAGGCTTCCAAACGGAAAGAAAATATGCGTTCGAATCCCTGTCAGGTACTATCATTTTCTCCATAAAACAGTCGCTACCAACGTTGGTTGGAGAAGTTACAATACATCACTGACCAAACTCTGAATAAACAGCGTATGTGATCTTCAGCATACAGAGTAATGGTACGTATTTTTCGTTTTTGTATTAGTCTCTCTTTTTATCTATCTTTCTTGAAGTTTCCTTATCATTTCTAGCATCTGTCTGTTATCTCTCTTTCTCTATACCACACACACACACACACACACACACACACTTTATGCCAAGGAAATAAGTAAAGTCTGTTTTTCATACCTGTGAGTTAGCGAGTATATATCCAATTACCGTGTCACTACGATGACCCGCTTCAGCTCTAGCTTGTTCATTCCATCATTGCGAATTACAACGTGATATCCGCAATAGGTGAAATCGAGAGTGGATGTTCGGAACAGACAAATGATCAAAAATGACTAGAAAATGGTGCCCTTCTTTGTCTTTCAAAAGAGAATTTATATTAATTTGAAAGAAAATTCGTCTCCATCCTATAATTCAAATGGTTTTATTCACGTACAAAATGCAAAATATGCAAGATTTGCTACGTCTATAAGGAACGAATTTTTCTTTTAAGCATCTGTAACTTTTCATTATGATATAATTAGGATTTTCAATGTAGGTTCTTTCTGATAGAAATTTAGCCGTAAAATAGCACTCATTCAATTTGTCTTCTTTTTCTATCTTTTTCTTTTCTTATTGTCTTCAGTTTGCCATAGTAGTCAGGATTTGAATGTATGTCTTACGCTATCTACTAGGTCGTTTATAATGTATTTCAGATCAGTACGTCTGATTGAACTACCGCTACCGAATTGAACTAAACACTACCCAATTTCCAACAGAACCACGTGGAAAGTCAAGAAGTGTTAAACTTTTGGCATGATCCTAGATGTATCTCGGAACTTTTCAGCTTTACTAGAAATTGAGTATTTAATTTGAGCACCAAGTTTGATATTCATTCTGAAAGCGTCCTCTACTTATATATTCGAATACTTCTGACAAATGTTTAAGAAACAAACGTTATTTCTATATTACTCTTGCATTTCTGGAAACGGAATTTTATAATGTTAGGTTCTTTTCTTACTACGTTTAAATCCAATATTTTTTATCTGTGCTCCCTTTTCTTTTTCTTCTTCTTCCTCCTTTTGTCTCTTCGTCTCTCTTCCGTACCTCTAACAGACATTTATTGTTTCCAATTATTCATTGAGGTATGATTAAGTTTCTTCCTACATCAACTTATGAATCTCGTTTCTTTTGATTTTCATTCTTTCACTTTATTGACACTAATACATGTACATTTTGAAATTAGGATTGTTGTTTATTTTAATATGGGAGTGAGGAAAGGAGGAGAGAGAGGGGATTCAGAGTTTGGTCAGTGATGTACTAGACACGTTTATGGGATAAGAAGGTGTATATTGAACGGCCTAGCTAGCTGCAAGATGTTAGCTGCCCAATATCTAATGCGAGGTGTATAAGTTCAGTAATTCACCATGAATTCTGAAGTGTTTTGTAACGAAGAAACAACAACGTGAAATGTGCAGTCTTCTTTAACAAACTGTCAAGATTTGAGAGTCGACAAACTTTACATTTTCGGGTAAAGACTATCTCGAAACCCCTTTAGCCAGAATTAACACGAGATAGGGGACATATATTTTAAGAAAATGACAATCTCAGCAAAATGCAGAAGTCTTTTTGTCTGAGAGAAAAAAAGAATTAAATCTCTCATTTCCAGTTTTATTAGTCTTGTAGTTTGTAACAACCCATCATTCTTTTAGATCCTGGGACCCACGAAAAATTGACTCGTCCAAGAATGTTGGAAAGAAAAACGAAAAAGAGAAATATATGTAGAGTAATAATTATATTTATTACTCAGGCTGATGTTCTTTATGACAATATTGAGCTGTAAATCTCTTTGTAGATTTAAAAGAAGAAAAGAAGAAATTGTAAAATGAACGTTTGACTAGTTCAAAGGGTTGAGCTGCTGGAGCAAGAAAAAGAATTGGCGGATGAGGGCGTGGCTTCTCACGCCAAGAAGGCTACGTGTCAGCGAGCTTTCCGTTGCTCGCTGACTATTTCCTTACGACCCGCCAGGATAGAAACGGATTGCCTTGTTCTGTCTCTTCGTTGTAGTTTAAATGTATAATACGAGATGATATGCTTAGTTTTTGTGGTTAAATCTCGTAAAGTTAATTTGATAAAAGAAAAAAGGCATTCCATAAGATTAAGAAACGAGCCCGACCAAGGAGCCTTTTCGGGGAGCCTATTTTATGCCCGCAGAAGAGTTTAGCGCATCTAATTGTGGATATTCTAGTTGCTAATGTCTTTTTTGATTATTTTTGCGTTTGTGATGTTGTTCAGTGCAGTATGTTTAATGCCCACAGTGAAATTTTGAATGTATGAGCTGCTTTATTACTTTGCTCTATTTTGCCAGTATAAGGTAGGTTCACATTGCTTTCGTTGAATGGTTTTCAAGGAATCAACATCTTATATAAGTAATCTTTCTCTCGTGCGTGGATTTCGGTTGCAAGTGGTTTGTTTCCGCTTGCGAACGTTGGACAAATTACGGGGAAACTTCTGTATAGCATTGAGCAACCAAATTGACTCGTAATATAGGATTGGAAGGTTCAGACAAAAGAGACCAGTTTGATTGTGAGTGCTGCGTTATAAAGATAATAAAGCAAACGTTATTGATTGAGGTGAGTTGAATTTTTTCATTCATAGATAAAAAGTAGTTGAGTCACGTTTAATTATGTGTATGTGGGATTGTGTGTTCGCCTGGAACTATTGTGGTTAGGATGCCTGTTTTCTGCTTTAATTATTTTCGTTCTAATGGAAAATGTCGTCGATTCCCAATTGAACGGATTATACATGAACGAAACTTGGCGTGAATGATTTCAATTCATGATCGAGGAAGGATCCAATATTTCTAATAATTTTTGTTTCAGATGTACTTTTCCTCGTAAATTATATTTGATGTTCTGAGATTTTTGGACTCGCAAACTTTGTGCTTGTTGAATATTCTTTTTCTTTAGCAGTCAAACCCATAGTTAGAAAAAAATATTGAATTGAGAAAGAGTATTACTCATTTTGTTTTTTTTAAAAATAAGTAGAGAATTTTTGCAGACAAATATTAATTCAGATTATATCATACATACTTTTTGAAATATTACGTAAATAATTATATTAGTAAATTTGTTGAATTTTGCTGAATCGAAACATGATTATTAATTATTTAAATTTACGAATAACTGGATTTCGACATTTTAGTAATTCACAACTATTTAGAAACCGAATGTAGGTTACGAAATATTCTTTGATTATGAGGTCAAGATTGTTAGTAATTTCAGTAACGAACAGAATAGGATATTTATTATTGTTGAAAATTAAGACTTTAAATATTTCTGTTAAAGAAATTTTGATTATCTTTTGATAAGACTATTAAAATTAAATTCTTTAGAATATTTTACTTCAACAGATTTACTATATTGTTCTTACTGTGTATTTGTATTATTCTAACGCAAGAGTACACATACACTGCCACATTTGTTTGAATAAAGTTGTTGAATATTCGAATTATATTCGGTCTGTCCGGATGGAAAGGGGCGTTACATTGGTAAGGCAACAGTCCGAAAGCTTCCGAAAAGACCTAAAGGTCCGAACAGTCCGCGCGCCATCAACTATTTTTTAAATTAGCCATTAGGTATCGTAGTCCTGGGTATTTGTTTTTCTTGTAATAAGTTCTAAATTAGTGACTTCCTGAAATTAGTCCTAACCAAAAAAAATTATTAAGAGAATTCCTGTTTCGGGATAAATTGTAATAATTATTATTTTGTGTTTGGAATTTTCCTCCAACATTGGCATTTCACCAAAAGATAAAGATCAAAAAAGGAAAAAATATCGCTTCTTTCATTGTTATTACGTTCTTTGTATATAAAGGTTATATAACTTTTGTTCTCTTTCAGTTTTTTTTTCTCCTTAGTTTGCTTGAATCGATTTCCGTTTGATAATTCTTGGTAGTTTGATAGTTTGTAGATTTGGTATTTATGTGTATGATTAAATTTATTTTCTGGTATTATTTAGTAATATCTTGTATTATTTATTTATCTTGTAATATGAATAATAATTGCGAATACGTCAGGATTGATATTCCTGAATCAGAATATATAACTGTTGATGGAATTGGACATCCTAGTATGGATGGAAATTCTAGTTTTGGTACCCTACAAATGAATCTTCTCCACCTGTTCAGAGTAATATGAATGTGAGATCTTTCCCTTCACCTTTACGTAATTTCTCCAATCAATCTGTGTTAAGTTCCGTAGGAACTTATAGATTTAGTATATTAGCTAATCCTCCTAGCTGCAATAGCTTGAGGAATGAACAACGAGTTACCTTTTCGGAACCACCGTTACAAAATAGAAGGTGTAGTTCACCACCTAATGTAAATCCGATTGAAGATCATCCTGTCCGTAAAAGATATATAGAGCCTGGGAATTATTATAGCCGAATTCCTTATATTCTTAGCTCGACCCCTCGTATAGGGAATAATAATGCTTATGCTAGAAAACCTAATTATTTTGCAGATTCTAGGAATCCTGAATTAAGAAATCGAGATGGAATTTCTACTAATCCAATTATCTATCAAGGAAATTTTCGTCCCGAATTAAATTTAGAATATAAATTAATGATAAAACAAACGTATTTGAAATCATTGTCATATTTAGAGGATAGATTTTCAGGAATTATGAAAGTTGATGGTAATGATAGTATACAAATTTTTGAGATGTTGTATAAAATAGAGGAAATTGTATGTAGAGGAGAATAAAAAATGTAAAGGAGAATAATATGTATGTTACCTTTGTGGGCTATATGTTATATACAGCCATTTGTATGTGAGATCCTGTTCATCTATATTGTTTCATGGGGAATGTACGTACAGATGGAACATTTATACAGAAAACATTATAAATCATACGTTTTCAGTTATACGTTTGCTGTACATTAAGTCCAAAAATTACACTATTTGCAAACGTAGCATACGATTTTACGTACGCCACATACATTTTGATCAGTGCAGTGCAGAACAGTGATTAACTCGGAGCATTAATCGTTAGCAGTTTATCTTCCAATTGATGACAGTCCATTTCACATTGAATTCCTTTTTTGCTTAACACGAAAGAATAGGAATCTGCTCTAATAAATATTGTAACTAAATAAGATGAATTAGTTGCTGTTGATTGTTTATTACATTGTTCTCCACTGGTACTCTTCCGTTGCCCGACCGGATCACTACATCGTAATTCACTTTTGGAACTACCAAAGAATTCTCGACGATAATTAATTCGTAGCGTTTTCTTCCCATCACATAGATTTATGGAATTATTTTTATAATCAACTACTGCCGACATCGTCCAAAGAAAAGGCATGCCTAATAAACAATCACAGGGTAAATTTTCAACCACGCGAAAAACCAGTCTGATAAAAACCGGATAAGTTCACATTTAAAGTTACTTCTTCACTCGTAATAAACTTTAGTCCAGAAGGAGCATTCGCTGTTCGCTCTTCAACAAAATGGATATATTTGTCAACACCACAGCGCTGCACCATATTTATAGTAATAAGATTGAAACCCGATCCACCATCTATACAAATATTTGTATAAATGTTATTAATCTTACCCGAAACAAACGTTGCCACTACACCATCAATCTCAGAATGAACACTGCTGAAAATCTTATTCCCAACAACGCCAGCCTTCGACCGATCAATTTTGTTTTTAACAGCAAAACCTGAAGTCATCGGAACGCGAGAATCATTATTCATTCGATTCGATCTCACATTTTGCACTTGGGAGAAGTTTCGATCATTCAAGCTAACATTAGCTAACGTTGAAGCACTATTATTAGAAAGAACTACTTTATTTTTTCCTTTATTAACTCCCATTAATATGTTATACTCAAACTGTTCACAAGTATTCAAAACAAATTGTTCTGCAATTTCTAAAATTTCTAATCTACTAGCTGGTAAATAGTAATTAAGCATTCTGAACCTTAGGTTAGGATTCATTCCATTCAAAATGATCCTAACTAAGTCTCTTTCCTCCAAACCCAAATTCAAAATATTCATCGAAACCACAACCGATCTAACATATTCATACGTAATATAAGGAAGACTGTTAGATACACTACATCCTGCAACGGCATGATGTAATATCTAAGGGTTGTGAAAATGTAGCATACGGATAACGTATGCTCCCTATTGAGTTTTGTAGTAAGCAATAGAATTCCATATATTTGTACAAAATACCGCCGTCCGGAAAACGGATTCTTCTCAGTATTAGTTTGTCAAAATTACTGACAGAAATAAAAGCAATGAATTATGATTATTTTGTAGAACATTCCACTTCATTATCACAGGAAGTTCATCTTCCGATTTGGTTAGTTGTGAAAAAATATACAGTATATTACTATACTATGTAAAGTATGTATAGAGTCGCTGATTTCTGATGACAATCAGAAACAGAGGTAAAAGATAAATTGCAGTGGTAGTTTTCTATTAAGGAGTAAGTATATCTACTTTTACTTTAACATTTTTTGGCTTACAGTGTTTGTTCGGGTTTATCTTCTTCACCCTCAACCTTTGGTACGGAAATGCAAGAACATATTTAGATTTTGATTATTGATTCCAGTATATTTCAACCATCATTTCTCGGGTCTAGGTCTGTGCGATATTGACATATATTAACATTCGATATCGCAAATATATAAACATCGATATATCCGTATCCTAAATTTTCGATATTCATCTTGGGTGGTCGAGGCATAGGGTACCCTAAGACTTGCGATGGATGAAGAAACAAAACTTAATTTTCACAATAATGTCTCCCAAGGGCAATTTCTTTATTATCACGAATTGCAATATAAATAAGTTCACTTGTAAATTTGCAATATTATATACCGTAATTTCTTAAGCGCCAAATGTTTTCTGGTAAAAAAAAACACCTGTCAAAAATAATTGCTCAGATTTTGACGAAGAATTTATCATAAGAATGAATTTTTGTTCCTCTGTCTCTGAGATTTCCATCTTATTTGTCGTTTGACACCACTCATTGACAAAAACTGCAAACATGACCGCTGTTTGAAGGCATGCTTTTAGGCAGAGTCAGAAATTTGGAAAGGAAACGAGTTTTCAATAATAATAATAATAATAATAATAATAATAATAATAATAATAATTATTATTATTATTATTATTATTATTATTATTATTATTATTATTATTATTATTATTATTGAGTTAAAATTAGGGTCCCATCTCTTTATCTTGCATAGCAGGCCCGCAAATCTGCTACTCCAATGGTGTCCCCTAGTCTGTGTTTGTCTGTCTTTCCGTTTCGTGTGGATGTTTGTTGTTGTGCTGTTAGGCTTTTATGTTAAACCTTTACATTATGTAACCTTTTTTCTTTTTTACGAGTTTTTTTTAAACGAAAGAAACTGCTTTCCTTTGATATCTATTTCTTACCATTTATCTTGTTTAAACTACTTAAATAAGATCATTTTCTAACTTTTTATGTCATCCATTTCCCTCACAATAATAAAACTGTCATTCTTAACAATTTATTTTACTCTCTTCTTTGCAGTTTGCCACACTGATATATTGGTAACAAAATTGTGGTTTGGTCCAACGCCCTTCTAATTCTCAACCACCCCAACAAGCGCACTTTTTGGGTTGCCTACTAGTGAAGGAACAGAAGAATTGTATGTGGTAATGCACTTTTGCATACAATACATATTTCATAGCATTATCAAGCTTTCTGGAATATAACAAAATTATTTGATTGTGATGCGATATGTCGTTTATTTTCTTTCAAGCTTTCAACTCATCTGTATAGTTAGTATGAAAACCTCGCATACCATCTCACAAAATATTTAGGATATACCCCCTAAATTTGAAACAGTAAGTAAATTTCGCATACAAGAAGGTATGTATATTATTGACTACTTATAGGTTGTTTCCATTGTTTCTGATTGTACTTAGAGGAAAGTAAGGTATTAAATCACATCATATTGAAGAAAGAAAGAACATATGTTTATTTGTAGAATTATCACCCCAAGAAATTTCGGACTTTCATTAAGCATGACATGTGCTTTGGTCAATGTTTTCGAATAGAGCCTATTGATTTCGGTTGACATTACTCTTATTGATTCGGTTGGAAGTTGCTCGAAGTTCAGGCGGTGAATTGATGCATCAAGAGTCGAGTAGAGGGTGAATTTACTTTTATTGGTTGAGTTTGAAGGCCCTCGAAGGTGAAGTGGTAAATTCATCCATTGAGTTTAAATCAAATATGTGTTTAGTTTAAAATTGAAACTCGCTCCTATTGCCTTTCTTGTCCCTATATTTGAACTACGTGAGCTTATGTGATTGCTACACAAGAGATTCATGTGTCGTTTGGTCGTTTTTGCACATATTTTGTGTTTAAAGCTTATCAAAAGCTTCTTCAGAGCAACAGGATTCACATCCAGATATTGGAAATAACACCTTTAAATACGAACAATATGAACATTTTAATTAAATTAGTAATACCGTACAAGCTTCATGACACTTTTCCCGTCTTCTCTCACATTCGCATTCTCTCACATTCACATTTGCAAGCACTCACTTCATTTCTTGTGCCTTTTTCACACAACTTTTTAAATTGGTCTTTGTCCCTTTGTACTGTGAAAACTCTATTAGTAGTTCTGCATTTCTTGAAGCATTGGGTCCTTACGGACTTCATAGTTTTACGGGTAGGTATTTCTACTAATAAACATGGGTAGAGAAAGTGTCTTCGAAGCTATAAGATGGAGAAATACAGGAAACAACCACATAATCCAAGGAATTACTTAGAAATTGTCAGAGGCTCCCTAGATTCAAATAATTGAAAGATGTGAAATTTG
Organism: Thermobia domestica; assembly: GCF_964235325.1. Lineage (NCBI taxonomy): Eukaryota > Metazoa > Arthropoda > Insecta > Zygentoma > Lepismatidae > Thermobia > Thermobia domestica. The sequence continues at coordinate 376,351,032 of NC_137454.1, forward strand.
CGCAATCAATTTTATACATCAGAATATAAAAACAAAGACCTAATTACAATCAAATCAAAGATAGCAGATTTATCAGAAGGTAGTATTTCAAGTGCACTCATTTTTCAAATAATGATTGGTAGTAAAAATATTACATTTCACTCTCTCCCAATAGGCATTGCATAATATCATTTTTTAAAGAAAGTAGTGATAAACAGAAAATTGGCGTGAAATATCTGCCTTAACCGTTACAATATCAAGGTATTTTCTGTAAGATTATATCTCAAGGAAACAAGAGGGCTGTTGAACACATAAACCAAAATCTATTATTTAGAAGTATTTTTAAGAAGTTTTACTTCTTAATACACAACACTTATATTCATAGATTTTCCTTGAAATTACTAAGAAAATTATACAGATCTAAAAGTTACAATACCTAAAAAATAGCAGAGTACACACATTTCATAAAACTTGGTGAATTAACACAGTTGTGTCGTGTTAATTTTGCATAATGTTTCTCGTGCAAACATTTTGTTACAGTCACAACATTTCGTTAGTATTTTACTCAGGATGATATTTTTCTACTTTTATTCCTGCACTCTTTATATGACAACTTCAATTAAATAAAAATAATGAAATTGATTCCGAACGGTGGTGAACCCCCTTCATCTGTAGTCTTCTATGAAGGAAATCATGTGTTAGTTCCTTTAGAGTAGTGTGAGTCATTGTAAAATATTTTACGTCTTAGCAATTTCCTTATGGACAAACTGACAACATCTATGTAGTCCATATACCGTCAACACCAACTAATTCTGTAATAATAAACTAATACGTATACAATATTAAATTAAATACAACATTTCGTTTAACATATCAGACTATGAAATTACACATGATTATTTTGGAGAAAATTAATTCCAGGTAGATATATAAACAGTAAATACGTGGTGAAAAGGTACAGCACTTACATAGAAATGAAACTCAGACTACTACTACGGCCTTAACAAGCTGAGGTCCTCAACAATATTTCCCTTGCCACGACCTTTTTTTTCTTTGTTATGGTTTTCTATGAAGACATTTACGATTCACACCACCACACGAAAAAAACAATAATTTTTGTATGTCCTACTCAATTACTTGCAGCAACCAGCTCTATCTGCAGAGAACTTACTAGGTTCAGGAAAACTATAAGTTATTGTGAAAATGAATACAATAAGATTATCATAGAGAGAGAAGTAAAAATAGACACATAACAATGATGAAGTTTTGACTGTTAAATTTTCCTTCTTTTACCTAACATACAATCACAATGTGAATACTGTCTTAATATATATACACAGTAGACTACAGGAAGGTTGCACTGATTTCTGTAACACGGCTTTTGACTTAGAACAATGTTAAATAGGAGTAAAAGAAAGAGGCTACAGTAATGTACATAAATAAAATAATTAACTCTTTAACCTCATATGACGAGAAATTCTCACGCAATTAATTTTCAGCCCTCGAATAAATTATCGAGAATTTATCATGGATTCACTGTGCTCCATAAGTACATGTTCTTCATTATGTGTTATGTGGGATCATTTTCCTTTCAATATTCCCATACAAATAAAGAATAAACATGAAATATGCAACAGGTATGTGGTATTATCTTCCACACTGTTCTACTGGCCTGCACGCAATTCCTGGGTGCAGACATCTTATTGATTCGATTCATTATGAGAGAGAATTGCACATATTATACTAGGTGATTCTCGTTCTATCTTGAAATATAACCCTCATATTATATACCATCAGTGTTTGTTACACCTGTAAAACTGGTTTGTGGTGAGTGTTGCTTTATACACTTTAGCCGTAACGTTTACTTACAACGTTAGGCTTACAAGTTAAGCCTAACGACATATAAATTTTTCCACATATATAACATCCCATTAAAACCAATCATTGTCAAAATGTACGCGAATGTATACTTTTATACAATCTATAATTCCATGTAAAAGATTATATAAACAAAACCATATTTATAAAATATAGAACCATAAACAAATACTTAATACATCATAGGAAAAACTATATAATCTGAATCTAAACAATCCACATAATACACTATTCTTTTTTCTTCTTTTAATCATCTTTACACTTTTGTTATGTGCAGGTATTTATTACGGCACTTACAGCCCAACAGTGTTGAAGGAGGACGCAAATTTCAATAAACTAATAAGGATACAGAATTGTGTTCTATTTCTTAGTAAAGAACAGACTTGATTTAATTGTCTATTTAGAGTGTACTATATCCGGAAATCATACATGGTCTGCTGTATTAGTAAATATATATACTGTATTGCGTATGAAAACTTTAATTAAATATCTCATAGTTCATTATAGAAGAATAGTTTTGTAACAGTTCTATTACACACCTCCAAAAGGATTTAAATGTGATTCCTCAGTAGCAAAAGTGGCCTTTAAATATGAATTGAATGAGTAAATGTTAGGCTACGAGACATGGGTATGTTAGTTCCTAGTTTAGGAAGTGAAGAAGCAAGTAAGTATTCAATGTATTAAACGTTTTCCTTGTACTATGTATAACATAATTGTGAATATCAACAATAGTATATTTACGAGGACTTATAAAGTCACACGTAGGTTCAACGTACGTTCTGGCAAACATTTCGTTTAAGGATACGATTTACAGGCTGATGGACGTTTTAAATTCCCAGTCATATTTTGTTAGTCATAGTTGAATTAAATTGTAAATATGTATTGGTAGATTCATATACTAATACTAAAAGAAACACTTGAAACATATAATGCAATGTATTTATTATTTATGATCATATAAAGATCTTTCTGTGAAATACAATAAAATTATTAACATTATAAGACCTAGAAGCAAACGAGATCTTTTTTGAGAGTATGAAGGCAATGCATTTATAAATTACAGTTACAATAAAATATTTTTCTGAACTTTTTTACTAATTAACATAATATTGCTGAAAAGCAGTTTTGTACCTTAAAAGTAGGCACACTAAAATTCAAAAGAATTCCATTTGAAGCTACTTATTTACAATATATTTGGATAGAAGAATCTTGTTACTTTCATTGCCAGGCAAAGTAAATAATGTAATAATACAAAACAATATTAAACGCATTGCAAATAAAAACATAATTAGTTACATCAACAAACTTACATAATATTTACAAGAAATTTATTTTTAATTCCAAGCCATCGTATAAGGAAAGGATACTAGATGAAATACTAAAATACTTCCTAGGAATACAGCAAACCATTTTAAACATTTCACCATGCAATTATTTAAATATATAATCAGCTTCATTTAGTTTGTCCTACTGCCCTTGTTCTTAAGTTTTCCTATATATATATATATATTGTAGTTTTATAAATCTTTGTTTAAAGACTACATTAGCGCTTGATAAAAGCACTGCAAAGCATTGTATTTAGTCAAGGAGGGAGTAGATTTCTATAGACGCATGACAAAAAAGACATAGCAAATAACTGAAACTACTGGGAAATTTAAAATTATTACCAAATTCATACTTTCGAACTGCTATCTTACTCGTAGGCAATAGTTGAGTATTCCTCATTTCATAGCAGTATTTCATAAGATGAACTATGATTTAAGTATATTGGTATGTCGTTACTGATATGGAGTAATGTAGAGGAATATTGATAAGGAAAGTGAAGATTAATGTTAATATTTTTGTCATTTTTGAGATATTCGTTGGTTTTGTCCCTTCAAGTTTTATTACAGAATATTTCAATGCCACATGTGTCCCTTCCTATAACCCGGTCACTGCACTTACATATGTTTAATTTACATATATGTATCATCGTTGGAAATAAAATCTTAAACAGTTACGCTGTTCAAAGTTGTTAGCAATGTCATAGCATAAATAAAAAACGATTATAGTGGAGAATATAATGCTTTCTGTCTAGGATAATGTTGATTATATTTAGAAGTGAAACTATTTTGTTCTTACGCTTCAGTATTGTGTACAAAATTTGAATTCTGAATATCAGAAATTTATTCTTTCTACGCCTGTTGCTAAACCAAAACATTATCTTCAAGCACTTTCATTGTCTTTCGGAAACCCCCATTCATCAGTGCACACAATCACAATATCGTGTGATCTACATAAATATGATTGAAACAGTTATTCAGAGGTAGCTTCTTTCTCAATTGTTTACTTAATTAGCGGTGCAACATTTGAAAGATTATCACGAAATAAATTAAATTGCCATATTATTACAATCAATACATATATATGAGCAAGAAATAACGACTAAAGGACATCAATTGATAATAAAATTGCTACAATTAAAACTAAATCAGATATAAAATCATATTTCTAAAAAATAGATATTTACTATATTTTGGTATAGTTACTTTCAGGTTTGGATCTTAGCTTTCCTATTTTATAAGTAGGAATCACTTATCTACCCTTTAAACCTTGAGTCCCTTTATGATTGAATACATTTTTAAATATTTCTTCATGATATACAAGATAACGGGATTTGTATCTAAATTCTTGATACAGTTTACAAAAGTTGTAAGATTCTATCATTTTATTCATCACAAACTAATTCATGTCTGACTGTAAATGAGGAAGGTTGTCTCAGCTTCATACAATCTTTTTCTACACAAAATATGTAACTAAATTCAAGATAGATTAGGAAATATAAGAACTATTTACATGAATAGCATTCACGTAACGAACCTTACCTCAGGGACAATTTCTTATTATGTCGCCGAAATAGTCGTAAAGTGGAGATATTACTTTGAATGTTGAGATTAGAAAATATTCTTTCTTTTCATAAAATGTTCTTAAATTACGCAGAAAATGAGAAGAAAATGTTTCTTGACTTCTTCTGAAATTAGAAACAGTAGTGATGTGCGTGGATTGGTAACGGATCAACTATTTGTATAGTAGGAGTATCTACATTTTCGCGTTTTCTATTCTCACTAGCTATTGTTGTGATTTTGAAAGAAAATAATTAGTTCTAATCAAAATGCGTTTCTTCCTTTATCCAATGATGGATATGTGATACAGACTGATGGTTTTCTCCTACATTGAACAGGAGAAATAACCTTGTATCTGCTTGTTACTTGGTATAGCATTATTAGCACATATCAATAATTTGTGGAAGTTGTGTCTTTGATGAGGAAGTACGAAGCTTATTTTATAATCAAGTTAGCAGGTAATATGGATGCAAGTGATGAACAGGATCAGAAATTAAATAATGATGTAAACCTTTTTTTTAAAGAAATATTTGTAGAAAATCAACACAGTCAAAATATGTACGGGCACTTCACAAAAGAAATCTTTGCACTATTTCGACGGTAAAAGGTATAATTAGGTTTGATTATTGTAAGGTGTAATAACTAATATTGAATTATTACCTAGTGTTTCTCTCCGAGCGGGCCAATGGAATAAACGTTAATCTCAAGAAGTTAAAATGGTAGTGGTTGTACTTATTCCTGCAGTCACTCTAACTTTAATACAGGTTACAAGACTAAGGTAGACAATCAGACAGCGGAGATTGGAATACAACTATACAGTCATTATAGCAACACTTAAACTCCAATGATTTTCAGTAGATTACACAAAATTAAAAGAAAAATAACCAACTTCAGAATCGTGGTTAAAAAAAACAGAAAATAAAATCTATAAACAAGCAATATTAATCAACTTCAACAGAAGCACTCGAAAACCATAAATGAATAAAAGCGTGAAACTGAAACTAAAAATAATAATGAAGTACTGTAAGGTAGAAAATAATTCATTATATTATCTACATATAAAAGTTTTGAAGCCTATGTCAAGCCAAAGGAATTAATGGTTCATAAAGCAATGATGGAAACTAATTTTCTATTGGTTTTGTTTGGATTGACACAGACTGCAAAAAATTTATACGTAGACAACAGTAATGAATTGCTTTCTGCTTCTAAGAATTTTACTACTAATATTTTATAATTTAAAGCATTTTTATTATTTACTATTTCCAAGCGCTTTTGTTGAAGTCTGTTAATATTACTTTTCAAAAAACTTATTCTATAGGTAAATCATTTGAATCTGTTAGTTGTACGAAATTAATTCAATCTTTTAGAGTTAAAGAAAATGGCAGAAAGTAACACTTAGAAAGGAAAACGTAGATTAAGGGGAAAGTTATTGAAGTACAAAAGGCTTTGACCGTCTATAATTATACAGCATCATCAAATAGTAAGAACCTTCTAAATAGTCAACTACAATATCAATGTTTCGCTCATTTCCCGTTGCTATTACTAAAAGCCTTTTGCTAATACCAGTGCTATCATTATCTAGTCCAGCTATCTTGGAGGTGAGATAATATGATGAGGAATAGTCTATAGTACGAGGAGTTTTCTTTATGATACTCTAAGCTTCCACCATTGTACAGGACTCAAAACCCAATTGTGATTTGTAACTCAGGTTAGTAATAGGTCCTACACTTCATCACCTGGTGGTTACATGCGAATGTAAAGCAAGAGATATCTAAACTCGTCTTTGTTCACTCCTTTGTATTCCATGTGAAGTACACTAAGTGTAGTGCAGGAAACTGAGACGTTACAGAGAGTCGTCTTTTATATAAGCTTATAGTACGTGAACCGCTCAAAATACGCGATACCTTGGTCTGCTAGGAGTTCAGAAATATTTTGTTTAAACTGTGAAATAAGCTCGACTCAGCAATAACATAAAAAGTCATGAATGCTTAATGCTGCGAAAGTAAGTTACGAAATCTAATTCGTGAATAATATACGATTAGATTCTTAAATCACAGAACATAATCAGTGGCTCCAGCTCTTAACATAAACAATGAAACAGAATTTTGTAACAATGGACAATGTAAACTACTCCTATTCATTATGGACGCAGGTTTAATACACAATTGAATCAACTCAAATATAATCCTTATCAACAAATTATTTTTTAAATATCTATTGTAAGAGCGGAATATGTTAGTCTGCCAGTCATGCAAATTTCTAAAGGTTCAAAGTTCCCTTGATAGGTTCTGCCTGATATCAATAGATGGCAACAGCATGTATCCAATTGAATATTTAAAACTATTGTATAGTATTACAGTATTGTACAATAGTTTAATTGACGGTTTAATTGAAACTTAGAAACTGCATTGTATGATATTTATATTTCAGCATTAAAAAAGTAAACAATTAGAACTCTTAAACACGATTTTTACATGAAGCATACAGTTGGACTAATGCTTTGGGGAATCAACTGGTGATCCTGAAATAAACAGAGCCTTGGGCAAGAAACATCTCTTATTAATTTTCATATTACTGGCTCCATGCGGAAGAAAGTGTATAAATTGTCCACCGTGTTAACCGGTAGCGCTTAAAATGTTTAAGTCGCTCTCCTTTAAGATGGATGATTTTGAACTGTGTCACTTTTCTATTCAACAAATAACACATGTTTTAATGTTAGAGGATGTAACTTTTACGCTTCAATTAAAATATTTCACTTTCGGTCTCTCTAACACATGTGTAATGTTTGAAAAATAATAATACAAGAGTTTTTTTCTCGCGTATTTAAACGATAATACATCACACCATATTTGATAAGCGTATAGTTTATAAATAGGATATAATTTCTTGCATTTGTATAATTTCTATACAGAAACATTAAGGGTTTTATAATTTACTTGTAGTTTGTGTATTATCAACTTTCATTGTTACTTGGATGTTATTCATGTTTCACATCAACGGATGTAAAAGAACAATGAGTTTATTTCTGTTGGTTTTATGAAGAATCCAATCCTCGTTATTATTAGAAACATATTAAGAAAGCTTTATTACTTTTATATTTATAATATATGTTACAACACTTAATCCTCTTTGATTCTACTTTTGTCGTTTGAAGAATGGTGTGGCATCGACCGTTCTAATATTAAAAAAGTGTGAGATTTTGGGTTGCAGGAAAACATACTAGTAATGCCGTGAAAAAGTTTAACTTCTACGGGGAAAAGCATTAGGTGCTAAAGTTCTTACAGAACCCTTATATTTTGATCCTAAATGAATTCTATGATTCTATTGATTTATTCAGCAAACTGAACTGCTTATTTATAAACAAGACGTGATTTTAATTTAACAATAAATTATAGAATTGTGTCATTTTACCGCGCCAATTCAGCCAGTATTTTGTTGTATATAGTTTTTGAAATTTCATTAGTTCTGTAACATTATTTAAGACTATTCAGAGGTAAGATTATTATTTTGACTTTAAAGTTTTCCTTTTGCTTCTCTTGATAACTTTACATGTTTCACAATTTCCGTTACGCGAGCCTCTAAACTACAATCTCCTTTAATCACGCTCTACGCATAATTGGTGGATAGAAATACAACATGAATGATATAAAAATTAATTTTAACTGATATGCTGACTTTCTTAATATAAAATGAAAATTTACGATGCTTTCATTTGAAACGTTATGGAATGTGTCTCACCGTTTAGCGCGTAATCCGTAACACAATCTCACACCGTATTAGAACCAAAGTATTTCGCGATAAAGAAGTAATTTCTGTTACTGTTATAGCGATGAATTTCCCTGCCAGTTGGAAATGCTTATATCAAGAATTTGTATCTTAGATTTTTAAATAACTAACGTATTTTTAATTTCCTAGAATATTTTCTCTATTTCACTTAATTTCGCTTATTATGTTATAAGAATTCCATAAAGAAACATACTTTTCAATGTTTATGATCCAATTTACAATTCGCAGAGTCCTAACAGTGAGATAGATTGCAATGCCCAATTTTCAACCGACTCAACAAGAGAGTCTCGTACTGCTGACGGTTTAGAATATCTTAAATTGGCAGCTGTTATTTTGGCAACATTTTTTCCTTCAGAAGAAATATAAATATCTCGATCTTGTAACCTCAGAAATTGGAAGACATCACAAGAACAATAAAAAGGGTTATGGTTTATGTTCATTATAATACTTGAATTTTTTTCTTCAGTACCTATATTAAGATCCCATGGTTTCAGTTTAACAGACGCTATTTGATTATTCTCAACATTAATGGTTAAATTGCATGATGTGAATTTCAAATCATTAGAACTAATTTCTTTGATAATGTTATAGCTCAGATTTAGATATTTTAAATATATTTTATTATTTTGCCAATCCCAAGAGATTTTTGATACTGAATTATTTGAAAGATCTAAGTACTTCAAATTTGGAGCATCTATAGGCGAAATATATGTTATACGATTGTTTGAAAAATCTAAATACAGAAGGTTGCTAAAGTTACCAAATATTCTGAATTCTAACAGTTTATTATTCGTGAACGTTATTTTCTGAAAAGATAAAATATAATACGGTATCCAATCAAAACAATGGAAATATTCATTGTATTCATTGTAGGACAAATTTATCTCCACTACACTCCTGAATTGAAATAATTTACACTCAAAACTGTAGATTTTGTTATGACTTAAATCAAGTATGCGTAAATTACGTAAATTTACTAACATTTCAGGAACTGTGGTTAAATTATTGTCATTCAAGTGTAATGTTTCAATATGATCTGTTCCGCTGAATGTGTCATTGTCTAAACCAATTAGCTGATTGTGACTTAAATCCAGATAAATTAATTCAGGCAAATTTTGCAAAGTAGTGGAAGAGATCTTGTTTAACAAGTTATGACTTAAATCCAAGAATCCACGTAGTTCTTCATCATAGTACAATTTATCCCGAGAAACGAACGTTCCAATGAACGAATTCTCATGTAAAAGTGATATTTTATTATGACTTAAATCTAGATTGCGTAGCAAACTCAGATTATGAAAGGTATGAGATTTAATCTCTTGCAGTAAATTATAACTTAAATTTAAGCTTGTAATATTTCTGTAATCACGAAAACTAGGTGTAATTTTGATTCCATTTCTACTAAGATCCAAATACTCTATTTCTAACTGCTTCTTTAGAATATTAGATGCATTTGTGCCAAGACTGCAATTACTAAGATAAAAATATTGAAGGAAAGAATTTAAAAACTCACTACTGTTAATACCGGAAAAAATTAAGATTGGATTGTTACTCAAATCAAGAGATGTTAAAGATGTTAGATTTCTGAATGCTTCCTTATCGATGTGGCTAATATTACAAGAATCAATATATAGTCCTTTTAAATTTACTAAGGGGTAAATAAATTTACCAATAGTCGCGAAGAAGTTGTTGCTTAGATTTAATGTTTCAAGGTTTTCCAGAGATTGAAATATATTCGTTGGAAGAGTCTCTAAATGGTTGTTGTCAAGATAAAGACCTAAAAGTATATATAATCTACTAAATAGCCCTTCATCAAGTTCATGAAGTTGGTTTTCAGACAAATATAAAGATGTTAACTTCTCAAGATTTTGAAATATCAATCTCGGTAAAGAATGCAATTTGTTATTTGACAAAACCAACAATGTCAAATTCCGAGTATTCTGAAATATATTTTCTGGAAGTCTACTTAAATTTTTGTGCGTAATTCTGATATCCTCTAAACTGTCCGGAAAAGAAACATTAGGTAACTCATTTACACGCACACCATCTATATATATAGAATGTATATTCATACCGTAAAATCCCTTGGTATTAAGTTTTAGTACATAGTTGTTTGAAGATCCATTTCGTATTACAAGTGTAGTGTATGTTGAGACATGCGGTTGAGACTTTTGGAAAGAGATCACGTTCTCCCTTATGTGTGAACAGTTGTAAAAAACTAAATATCCAGTCACATTGGAGCTTCGAACACTTGTAATTTTAGGAAACCTTTTAAGCATAGTATCATTATGACATTTAAATTCATTCAGAAAATTAAACTCTCCAGAAATATATTCGTAACGAAGATGAGTGGTTATGGCATTTGGACAATTAATTTCCACTTCATGAACTGTTTCAAAAAGTTTGCATTCTGGAAATTCCACTACTGTTTCAAGTTTTTGTTCAGATACGCTTAAATAAACAGTTAGTACAAAGTAAATCAAAGTGTTCATATAAAGAACCACCATCATAAATAGACAAATGGCAGGTAAATGTTGGTATACTAATTTGTAATTGACACTAATTCTTTTCAATCTATTATCGTAGAGAATTGAATGATCAATGTTACCAATAAAGGTTTAATCATCGTCTTCTTTTCAGTTGTTCTCTGTAACACTTTTCAACATACCACTGCGGTTGAAGGAGTGTAACCAGTGACCAGTGACCAGTAACCGGGATCGAATTCTGAAACAATTAAATAATAATTATTTAGATTGAATTTTTAGCATGAATTGGCTAAAAAGTTAATCGCTGAAATAATGTTAAGAAAAACGTACGTACCATCTCTGTAATTTCCTGATATATGTGTAATTTTCTTTTGGTAACCTGCAGTTTCTAAACATCCTTATAGAGTACGACACAAATGACGTTATGTCTGAACACCAATTTCTACGTGGCGCTAGGGTCAGTTAGGCACTCTGAATACTCCCCACTTTCTCTCTGACAAGCCGGTTTTGCGATGTTCTCACCCTACCCTCCCTCTCCAACCTTCGCTCTTCCTTTTACCCAAACGCCAAAAATTAGAAGGGTGAAAGAATCTGTTCACTCATTATCATTTGATAGTGTGTTTGTAGTAGATACAAAATTTAATTTCAGTTTGTTTTGTAAAACTGTTTGCAAATTACATGTGTCTGTTACTTTTTAGGATCTGTACGAGTTTTTTGCACGTTAAATATATATACCGGCACGTTTAGGTATATATTTCTGCTATTCTTTTATTATAATAATGAATTTAAATTCTCGTGTACTTTGATTCTTTAACACAATAATCACTGAAGATAAAATACTACGAAAGACTAACGATACAATAAACTGGGCTTGCTCATCTCATTTTATATCACGACACCTTCTATCACATCCTCTTGCCTGTAATCCCCATAATTAATTTCCGGTTTCCAATAAGTTTTTCATTATTGCTGCCAATCGCTTACAGTTGTAAGTTGTATTTTTTTTGCTTCTGGTGTTTCAATTTGCAGTTTCTCACCAGTTTCTCCTTCTTTTATTCCAAATGTTTTTTTACTAATCTTTATTTGTTTAATATTCTTTGCTGTATTTGGTAACCAGGGGCGGATCCAGTACCGACTTCTTGGGAGCGGTGGGTTGTCATACTGCTACTTTTAAGGGCTCCAAACTTTGGGATGGGTTTTATTTATATATATAAAATAAGAAAGTCTCATCTTCTGGGTGGCAATCACCCCGATCGCCCCCTTGATCCGCTCCTGTTGGTAACAAGGTATGGAAATAAAAACGTCTATCAATAAGAAGTTTAAAGTTTAAAAAAAAACATTTTTCTGCTACTAGGTCCTAATTACAAGTATCGTTTTCATTTCCCTTCGCGGGCAAACTAGTTTCCAATTTGATTTGAAATATGTCTCGTCTTGATAACGATACAGGGATCATAATTTGTATGTTTCTCGTATCCTTTCTAATTTGAAAATGCACTCGTCTCGTGCGCAACACAGGCCCCCCAACCAGCCTCAGAGGTTTGGGGGGGCATAAATATGTTAGGGGGGCCAAGTCATTAAAAATTCTCTTACACATAGCTAAATTGTATTAATAATATTTTTTTGTATTAATAATAGCATTTGGTGTTAAGGTCTAAGGGGGACACAAAAAGTTTGGGGGGAAGGTTCCTTATCCCCCTCTAGTTGGTACACTACTTACAATCCTACTTAAAACTGCCATATCAATGCAATTCATATGGTAACGGTACATTTAAAGAGTTATGTAACACGAAAGAACACTAATTTTGCACTAAAGAATGTCGAAAAACTTTGTTATGATACAATAGAAAACGTTGACAATTTATTCTCGAATAATGTAATGAAACATGAATGGGACTTAATGCAAAAGGCTTGGACAATGAGAGGAATTTTTAAAAATTGTCAACAAACGTGTCACACTGTTAGGAAACAGTGACAGCAGCAATGATGATGATTATATCAATATTAGCTCTCCATGATGGAAAAGACGATGATGATTAATATGTAATGTACATCAAGTGAGTTTGTCGCCACGACATTTTATTTTTCATTTCTCAATAATAAAAAATGTCGTTTGTTAAAATGTCATGTTCCTTTGTATATCATTATAAAGCATTATGTTCAAATGATTATAGTAAAAAGTTTAAATTAATATTCTTGGCGAAAGCGTATTTATGGTTACGGAGTACTTTTCTCCGACTCTGTCCCCATTTTTTCTCTTTTCTTTTCGTCTGCTGAGAAGAGCGAAATGTACTGTAAAATCTCGCCTCTTCGAGGTAAACTTGCCTTCAGCCCGCGCGAATCTTAAGAAATGAAGCACATGAGTGGGATTTCGTTTCGAGCGGCAGATGTGTAAGTATGGCTACTCAGCTCTGTTGGCATACGCTCTGAGGGTGTGTAATGTGTTTGCAATCCCTATTAGTTAAAACTTTCTTCTCGTCTTGAAGAAGAGCGTTGCAATAACTGAGAACATTTCACTACTCTGATATAGAGTGATACTCGCATAGCTGCTAAGTTTACGATGAATTTCATAGTACATTTAAGCATTGACCGGTATTTTAACAAAACTACTTATTTACACATATAATCTTAGGACTATTATTTTCAATATAGGCCTATTTTAATATCAAACAACTTTTGTACTTATCATGTGTTTCGGGTAGTAAGGGCAAACAACATTGGCTCTGGTTTTATATTTACTCAAAATGAAATGAAATAAAATCTTTGAGTTTAACGTCCCGCTAATATGCCTGTTAGGCTAAGGGTGACTCTGATTAAAGGAAATGAATAATGGAAGAACTGGTTGAATGAGAAAGTAGAAGTAAACGGGAGTACCCCGAGAAAACTCAGGAGCACGATGTTGTTCACCACAAGCTTACTTGCCCGAGCATCGAACCAGGGACCTCACACACTATAAGTAAGCGCTCTACCACTGAGCCACCGTATTCAAAGAATTAATAAAAACAGAACTTAAACAATACTATTAACTATTTGGCGCGGTACATCAAAATTCGATTTTCGTGGAAGCTCATCTAATATTGATCCTATGCTAAATTGTAGGTTCACGTTTCCTGAATTCCTGAAAAGTTCCCGTTTTTGAATTTGGGCGGAATTTTACCGTTTCTGGTACATGATAGAGAAATTTGAGTGGTATAGTTGGGTACACGCCCGCAATACGAACACAAGGAGCTACGGGCCATGATCCCAGGATTAATAGGGATGTGTCAGGATTTTTCTTTAAAAAGCTCTAAAATTTATCCTTTTCTATTTTCGTTTGTACATGTTTGTGAGATCACTGTCCGCAGCCATCGTTCGTGTCATAGCAAAATGCCCATGAAAATGTTCTTTGATGCTTCTAAGCATGAATGACTGTAAAAGGCATGTGTGAAAAGTTTTCTTAAAGATCTATATAAGAATTTGAGAAGGTCGACGCCATGGTACAAACCCGTACCAAAAGTTCCTAACGGGTTAAAGTTCTAATTCCACAAACATCGTTACCAACACTTAATTTAATTTAGTAAGTCAATTAGGTTTAAAAGTTATAATTTTGGCACAAAAAGTATTTTTTCCTTCCGATTCGATTGCAGCCTTTGATCTGAAGATCCTAGGCAGCGTTGCACACGAACAAATTTTAATGCCAAAAAGTAGAACCAGAAGTCACAAAGAGGCATCAATTTTCTTGAAATGCATTTAAATTCCAAATAGCATATTATTGTCACAACTACGTCGAAAACTTGTTATTTCATTTCATTAACAGAGCAAGCAAGCCTAATTACGATTTATAATTATCATTTCCAAAAATTCACATTCTTAACTATTTAATGATATGTTACACATATTAGGTCCTTTCTAATTGAAATGTTAACCTTTTTGATAAAAATATCCCTAAAATGTCCCTAAAGAAAACAAACCAATATATCAAAAAATATAACCACAGTCATATCATCAGAATACCAACTTCATTCATTCATGGAACTTTAGTTCTAATCCATCACCTGTTAATAGTTAAAGCAATTTACTCATTAAAAATTATAATAATATAGCTTAAATTCTTTTGTACTGTCTTTCCCAACTGATATTTTATTTCCCAGTACTTATTACCCATAAACATTATGATAAATGTATTATTATTACCGAAAATTAAAAATATTGGTCGGCTCAGAATTGCTTATCACCTGTATTGACTTCTTCACATGAACTCTGCAGAAACTAGTAACATTCATTAATATATACAATAAACTCGTACTACTTACATAAAGTTGACAGTTTCAGCAAAAAACTGACAATATCCAAAAGCAAACTTATTAATTGACACATATAAACATCAATGGCAGTCGCGACAATATTCAAAATACGGTTTTGCAGGCCTGCAATAGAAATAAGAATTACTATTGTACCAACACAAATAAATAACACAAAAACAAATATACAACGAAAATTAAAACCCAGGTACGTGGTAAAACTTTGTAATTCAAGATACCCTTGTTATATTAACCGGGTATTTTACCTTCCTCTTACATCTCTTCTTTTTCGATACTTATTATTTCATGTGATCTAAGAACATCATTAAGGTTAGCATTAGATTCAATTTAGGCCGTGTTCTGACCAAGGAATTAGATTGATGTACACAGGACTTCCAACGATAAGAAAAGCTCTTATTAAACTTCTTCACCAAGGATGACTTAACTTGCGACTTTATTAATCTTATCCCTACACTATAAACAATTGGGATCCTTTTTTGTCATACAGCCCTTTTCTTCTGTTCCACGCCAGCTCCATATTGCGCATCGCTAATGCCCAAATTTCACACATGTTCTTATCCGGAAATGTTTGATTCACATTCCACTTAGTACGAAGCGGGTCGCAAACATTATACCCATATACTATATCCACTGAGCTTTCACTTTAATTATGTGTGGATCGAATTATTGAGTGACAATTCCCTTTCGTGTATGCCCATTTCTCACTATTGTTGTTTATCGTGGAAAAATAGCCCATTTTTTACAGAATGGATGTATCATTCACTCAAATTCGAAAATGGTGCGTGAGAAGAAATCCTAACATCCTTAATTCCTTGACTATATAAGTTCTTCGTAAATAGACACAAACATGGAGTGACAATCATGCACAAAAGCATGAATAAAGGCTTGCCTACACATTAATTATACATCTTACTTATAATACGTTGGCTGTACAAAACTTTAATGGATTCCAGATAAATGCAACGGGAACTACCAACAATAACGGTCTGATCTCAATCTTGATATTCAACCAATTACATCCCATACCAAAGGCCGTTTACAGTGTTTTTATATTCTGATATTAGGAAACTCGTCTTATTTTATTTGCGGCTTTCGCCAATTGACAATCTTTACAACATGTTACACGTTCTATACTATATTTTAAGATTCCAGGCTATGTATATTGCAAGGCCAGCTTCCCAATAATATGTCCCTCCCCTCCATGGCCACCGGGCAAAATTTGTCCGTGATAGAATTCCAACAATACTCTCCATAAATTTTTGGGAACACAACCTTCTATGTATTCTTATGTGCTTTTTTCTCTTACAAAGTATTTTGTTTAACAATTTATAACCTTCTATGTGTTGTTTACTTTCCAATTTTTAATTACCTCTGACTAGGAAGGATAATACTGATGCTCCTAAATAGACAAATATGCATAGCACATGTTCACATAATTACCATACATATATATTGAATTTCTTTATGCATTAGATTGTACATTTCAAAATGATGGGTGTTATATACTGTAGAAATAAAATCAGAAGTTAGATTTAGATTTGAAGAAATGTGCTTAAGTTCAAAATGAAGAGCAAACAACCTATGCAAAAAAAAAAAAAAACTACCATATTTTTTACACGTTTAATATTCCTGAGTGCATAACATAAGCTTTGGTTATCTACTAAGAAATCAAATTTATTATGTAAATAAATTTTAAATCGTTCTACGATTTCGACAACTGTCATCAATTGAAGCAAATAAATGAACTTACTATAATCATAAGGACGTAGTTGTCGGCTATATTATGCTACTGGCCGTAAGTAGCCTTCAGAATCGTAGTGCTGGACCACCCTCCAAGACTTTTAGATGATGAATCAGTACAAACTACAAACGTTTGGTTTAAATCAAGTAATTTAAGTACAATATGTGATTCAAGCATTGCCTTGACATGTTCAATGGCTTTATCCTGCGCATATCTACACTCAAATGCCAGCTTAGAAGATCTCAATTAATTTATTGGGTGACTTATCTCATGGAAACCAGGCACGAATCTTGAGTAATATTGTAAGAATGATCATAACCGGAACACTCCACGACGGATCATAAGTGGTGGTAAATTTTGTATAATATCCAAGCGAGCAGGGTCCATTTCAAATTTATTATATTCAATTTTATGGCCTAAATAAGAAATTCTTGTCTGAAACGTAACACTCTTATCCAATGACAATATTATACCATTTTCACGAAAAGTATTCAACACTTTTGTCAATAAATTCGTATGAGAATTGATATATTTAGAAGAAAGAACGACGTCATAAAAAATCATTTAAGTTCTTCCTCTTCTATAAGATATAACAAATCTGTCATTAGTTTTGACAACAAGTTAGAACCCACTGACAATTGGAAAGGGAAATAACGAAATTGGAAAAGGCCTCTGTGCGTTAAGAACACAGTAAAGTTGCGTGAATTCAAAGATATCTTCAGTTGAAGATACGTTTTACGAAGACCAAGAACTGTAAAGGTACGCCCTTTAGATAATTGCGAAATAACATCCTGAACATGCGGAGTATATTTGAATCATTCGCCCTTTGTAATTCACTACTAATCTTCTTCCACTACTCTTGTTCTTCAGCAGAAATGCCAGAAATGCTCAAGAAACTATTACTTTTTTAAAAAATAATGTTCTTTCTATTCAGTCATCAATATTTTTATCTATCTCTTTTGTTCGTACGCTAAATCGATCTGCTTTATTTCGAATAGTTATTTCGTCAGTAGCTTTAGTTCATGGTCTATTTTTTTCGTGGTCCCAATACGATCACTGAAAGCGATCTGAATAGTTAGTATCCAGTTCATTTACATACCCTGGTAAATCAGGGTCTTCATTCACCAACTTGGGATACAACAAGACCCTCACAGCCTGCTTATTAGAAGATCTTGTAGTCTCTCGTAAATTGGATCCATCCTCCTGAATAGTAAATGTAGGCTGTTGAAAATTATGTACCATTGCCCTGGATATATATTTGCTATTTTCATTTGCTCTTGATCGCACACAATCACGATGTGCCTGCTGTTTCACAAACCACTTAGAAGCGAGAACCTTAAGTTACCTTAAATGATTCGTTTCTGCGGCAGAATCATTTTAATATGAGTAGGGGTATTATTTAACCTTACGGGAATATTAACGTTTCACTGTCTATCGAAAAATGCTTCTTGGTAATATCTATAATTCCTTTAAGAAAACTAATTCTCTCAATTTCTATTATAAACTAAGGTAACATGATTATATGTAAACATATTTTAAGTTTATAAGTTAAATCACTATTTTATCGGAAGAACACACTGATCTAAATAAAGCACTTCATTTCCAATCATCACTCCTCGAAAAGTGTCTTCACATATTGCGCTATCCAGTTAGTGTTTTGTTACCAGTTTTGAAAAAGTCCATATCACAGAGATTCACTGTTCTGCTAGTATCTAAGTTTCCGTCTAACATTTTCCCCGAAAATTACACATCGATAAAAGTAGGTACAGGTTTCCTATTATTTTTGGTTAACGTTCAATTCGCCATTGCTGCCTGTTCTTGTTTTTGTTGTTGCTTTTGCCGCTTTATATACGTACAATTTATGACCCTGTGATCCCCTCCACAATAATAGCATTTAATTCTCTTTCTAGTCCAACTGGTCCAAGTGGACTAAATATACATGATGTACAGAGGAAGATATTGGATAAAACAGAGAAGAAAGAAGAGGTAAAAACTGGTGTAATGAATAAGAGATAGATAAATAAAAGCTTGTGTTTCTCGAAATCGAAGGTTGCACGTTGAAATAAGACAGTTACGCCAGTTAAAAGTTTAGCTCTCAAGTGAAAGTTGGACCATTAAAGTTGCATATGTAATTAATTAGAAATTGGTAAACAGAAAAGAATGAATATGATTGATTCATTGATGTGACCTCCCCTCATTTTAAGAAGTATATAAGATGTATTCTTACGAATTGCATTTCATAATGCGTCTGATGAAAGCAAAGTTAATTGACCGAAATTGTAACACTGTTATTTATTTCCGTCGTGTGAAGTAACTGTCTATTGGAAATGAAGTGACTGTGTATTTGATATAAAGAAACATGAACTTTTGAAAACTCATTGAAAGAAAACTTTGACTACAACTGTACATTATCAGACACCTGTTGTAAATGCATATTTGTTAAATACACTCGACTAGCTTCCTTCTTTCCTTTCCGCATACCTTCAAGCACAGCCTGAAACTTCCCGATTCATTGGACTCTTAGGTCATCATTCTTGAGCTGAACAAAACTACGAGGAACAGAATAACAAGGGGTATTCAACACACGATTGGGACAGGTGCAGGATCATCGGAGAGAAGCGGATCCCACCGTTGGAGGACCACCAACTCCACAAGTCAAAGAGTACCAATCTGTTGGTTTATCACCGCAGACTCATCAAGCTCCAGTCCAATAGAATGAAGATGTAGAAGGACATTATCGTGAAGACGCATTATCGACGCCCCTTGCAGATCAACAGGACAGAGATCCAGATGTTGACTGTCTCCAGCTATCCGGGCTCTTCCAGGGGAGAATATTCATCATTCCAGATGACCAGGACGACGCCAGCCTCGTTGGATCTATCAGGCTAGTGCTCATTCCTATCTTTTAATCATAACCTTTCATAATCAATGAACCTGAATCAAACCTTTAATCATAATCAATGAAGGAAACCATACTTTATGTATATTTCGAGATGCCAAGAAATCATTTAGCAACGTGTTGCACGTACGTCTGATACGTAAGTTACCAGTACAAAACTTTCCAGACTATCAGATAAGACCCGTCCGATCATAGCTACAAGATCGTCAGTTCAAAGTTGTCCACGCAGGACAGATGATCACTCGAAGAGTGATAAGACTTGGAGTTCCCAAGGCTCCTGCATCTCGTCGATCTTCCACGCTGTATACACAGCAGACATAGCCACCACCCCAAACACCACAACTGCAAACTTTGTTGACGACACAACAATTTTCGCAAGCCTTGGTAACTTTGAAGTATGCAAGGTGTATGTAACCTCGAAAACACCTCTAACAGCTGGACCACTAGACAGACCATTGGAAAAGCAAAGTCCCATGTAGAGGAATATATTAGACTTCACTAGAAATCGAAACAGACAACCGCTTTAGTTCCAATCGTTAGGTTCGCCCCTCATAGAATCAAAATAAGGCAAACTACTGGGTGTTTAACTAGACCGAAAACTCATCTTCCAAAACCATATAACAACGACCAACCACAAAGCATCGTAAAGGCTCAAGTCATTTCTTCCAATTCTCCTAATCCCGTCGCTTACCCACAAAACACACTCGTCTGCAAGATGAGCATCCTACCAATTTTACGATATGTCCATTCCGCATGGATAAACACATCAAAATGCCGCCTGACACTCGATCAAGTAAATAAAAATAGAGCAGCGAGGGACAACATAGGACATTCAACTCAAATGTGGCTTCAATAGGACCACGAGGACCCAGAACTTCCATTCCTAGAGGATACTCGTCAACGACGATCGGCAAAAATTCTAGCGAAATATCAGAATTTCAGAATACCATCTCCAGATAATAGCAATAGCAAGAAAGATACCTCGTAGTCAGCTGGTAGTCAGGTCCAATAAAGTTTTATAACAGATTACATATTCTGCAACGTCATGCTTTAGGCCATGTATATTCTCTACCTCCAAGCATATGATAAGCCAAGTAGTAAGTCTTATCGCTATTATTACAGTTGCAAATTTCAAGATCCGAAAGTGCCTGAACTCCTCTTTTCAATAGACCAACTAACTAGCTCTATGGCCTATGGAAATCGGAGGTTCAATGTCGCGTTCACAAAACCTCTCCACTGACTTCTATCCGTAGCCAACTGCATCCAGTATCTCCTTTGTATTCCAATAGCTGCGAGATCCATCTTGATATTGTCCTCCCATATGCGCCTATGTCTTGCTAATGGTCGTTTTCTGATTGGTCTTTCAGTCAAGACTCTGAGAGCATTTCTACTTTCTTCCATTCTAGTTATATGACCTGCCAACCTAAGCCCCCTAGACTTGACGACCCTAACACTGTTGGGTAAATTATGTATGAATTATGTACTTCCTCATTATGAAGTTTCCTTCATTAACATTCCTCTTGGGTTCGAATATTCCTCTCAGGATCTTGTTCTCAAATACTTTCAGTTTATGTTCTTCCCTTAGTGTAAGCGACCATGTTTAGCAACCATGCAGAATAACAGGCATGTTTATCGATTTATATATTTTAAGCTTCAAATTCCTAAACACAATTCGCGACGACAAGAGATTTTGAACCGAATAGTAACACGAATTCCCTGCTTTTAGTCGCCATTTAATTTCCTCGTGAATATGATTTTCGTCTGTTAATATTGATCCTAGATATTTCAAACTATCCAGTTTATTAAAAGTATTATTTAATATTTTAACGTATTCATAATTTGCTGTATTACAGTCCCGACGCACTTCCATGTATTTAGTTTTCTCTACATTTACTTATAAACCCATGTCCCTGCATGCGTTTAATAAGATCTCTGCATCTCTTTCTATTGTTCTCCTATCATCCCCTATTAAATTTACATCATCAGCATATGCCATAACCTGGTGAATATTGTTCAACTGTAGGCCTTGTTTGCCATCTTTGATTTTCCTGATAGCGTATTCCAGAACATAGTTAAATAATAATGGCGACAACGCATCTCCTTATTTCAGGCCATTTTCGACGTGAAAGCTCGTGGACAAAAATTTTCCTACCCGGACTTTACTTAGGGATTCATTTAAACATATCTTAATTAATTTAATTAGCTTTCTCGGTATTCCAAGTTCTGTAAGAACGTTGTATAATGTTTCTCTCCTAACGGAGTCGTACGCCTTTCTAAAATCAATAAATAGTTGATGTACCGGGGTATTGTATTCCCACTTTTTTTTTCGAGTATTTGGGGAGTGGTAAATTTTTGGTCGATAGTTCATCGATTTTGTCTAAGTCCGCACTGATAGTCTCCAATAATTTCACCTGCGTATGGGATCAATCTTGCTAATAGAACATTTGAAAGAATTTTATAGGATGTTGACAGAAGAGAAATGCCTCGATAATTATTACAGTCAGTTTTGTCGCCTTTCTTGTGAATTGGAACAATGATTGATTTTTTCCACTCTAATGGCAATTCTTCCTTGTTCCAGATAAGGAGGATGAGTTTGTGTATCTTGTTCCACAATGTTTCACCTCCAGCTAAAATTAACTCAGCCGGAAATTCATCTACACCCGGAGATTTGTGTTTCTTTAATTTCTTTATAGCGGTTTCTAATTCTATTCGTTTGGGTTCTGGAATATACGGTCCTGCGGTGTGTATCTCCTTTCCTCCACGCACACTAGTTTTTGGTTGCTTGTTAAGCAAATCGTCAAAGAAATCTTTCCATCTATTCAAGATGCTATCCGTATCAGTACCGTCAGATTTCTTTAATATATAAGCACGAGGTTGATAGCCTTTCTTAAATTCGCTGATCCCCTTATATATGTCCCGGATATTTTTATTTTTACTATTATCTTCAAGCTCCTTACTTTTAGCTTTCAAAAAATCGCGTTCCTTTCTTCTAAAATTTTGGAAGCTTCCCGTCTGGTATCTGCGAAATTTTGTGCAGTTACTTCATTCGGATTTTGTAGCCAGCGTAATTTTGCCAGTTTTCTCTTCTCTGCTAGTTTAATGCATTCCTGGTCAAACCATGGTTTGTTCCTACATATTTCCGCGTGTCCCAATTTTTATTTTGCTGAAAGTTTAATGCTATCTTTAATTTCAATCCAGGTATCCTCAACACTAGTGCACTGCGAATCTTCTAAAGCCGAGAATCTATTAGAAACTTCAATCTGGTATTTCTCTCTTACCTGACTCTTCTCTAATTTCTTTAAATTGAATCTTTCCGTTTTCGGACAATTAATATTACCTTTATTCAACGATAATCTCTCTCTCTTATTATCGCTGCTACCAGGTAGTGATCAGTATCACAATCAGCCCCTCTAAACGACCGGACATCAATTATGATGGATTGCCTTCTATCTGCTAAAACGTGATCATTTTGATTATGTGTTTTTCCGTCTGGCTATGCCCAAGTGTATTTATAAACGTCGTCTTGTAATTTTGTACTCTTCACGATTAGATTTTTATATGTTGCAAAGTTCACGAGTCTAACACCGTTGTCATTACTTTCCTTATGCAGACTTTCGTTCCCTATAATCGGTTTGAAAATATCCTCTCGTCCT
Organism: Thermobia domestica; assembly: GCF_964235325.1. Lineage (NCBI taxonomy): Eukaryota > Metazoa > Arthropoda > Insecta > Zygentoma > Lepismatidae > Thermobia > Thermobia domestica. The sequence goes on from NC_137454.1 coordinate 376,374,631, forward strand.
ACCTTTGCATTGAAATCCCCTAATAGAATTTTCTAATGGTATCGCGGGAGTTGGTCAAATATCCGTTCCACTTCCTCGCAAAAACTGTCTTTTATATCGTCATCCTTATCTTCAGTTGAGGCATGTACATTTAAAACAATAATATCATACAACCGTCCCTTAAGAGTAATAAAAGAAAGTATGTCAGTAACAAATTCAGGCCGTTTAATTGCTGGTAATATTCGTTTGGGAACGAAAAACCCTGTTCCTAACTGGTGATTTTTATTTCCTTCCGCGTAAATTGACGTAAAATTTCCGGAATTCACAGATCCATTTCCTTCCCACCCAGTGTTGAATTCAGACATTTTCACCCGGGGGGAATGTCAACTCCTCGGGGGGGGGGCAGTTGTTTTTCTGTATTTTTTGCAAGAAAGCAGCAGCATATTTAACAATTCCATTCACAAACACATCTTACCTAATATTGAGACTAATTACTGATAAATATTCAATGTGAAATTATAATTAAAAAAAACAATCGTTTGATTTCATCTAAAGCATTAAATAAAGACTGGCAAAAATATTTTAGACTAAACTTTAACTGCTATTTACAGTAGCTATTTTTGTTATTATTTCCTATATTCAGTAGTTATTGTTTGTTACTAATGTAGAAGTTTTTAAAAAGATTTAAATTAACTCAAATATTTTTTGTCCTAAAACAAACACACACAGAAATATCTTAACAAAAAGTAATCATTCTTTCTCACACTTCTGATTCTAAATCAAGCATATTAGAATTGGTTTCTTCACTGCATACACATCAATAGTTTAGTTTACGAAATCTTCAGTAGGATCAGTGCCGTGTCGTGGAAAATCAGCGCTTGCGCGAGAGTATACGACGGCACCCCCGTATATATGAGTGAGGTCGACAGACCAGCCGCAAAGGTAAGAAAATTTTAAAAAGTAAACCATGCTTTTCCTTGATTTTGAGCACTTTTCATTACTTTTTTTCTTTTATTTTATATAATATGTGCACATGTGTTTTATTCCTCTGTTTTTCTTTCCCTCTTTTCTTTTCTTTTTCCCTCCCGAATTTTGCACCCTTACTTCGGCGCCCGGGGCCGTCGCGCCGCTTGCCCCTCCCCCATGGCACGGCTCTGAGCAGGATCTTCAACACCTTCAATAGCGATCTTTCACTTATATACTACTATCATATTGATAAATTCTATATAAGTCTCTAATCCAGGAGGGATAACTGTTCCTCCCTGATCCCTCTAAATGACGTCCTCTGAATCTCTCCCTTTAACTTAATTATTTTTAATTAAAGAAAGGTGTTTTTCTTTAACAATCGTAAAACACATTTACGTCTGTTACTTCCGATGCGAGAAATGGGATTTAGGTGCCCTATTTCAAATAATGCAAGAACTGTACATTTTCAAGAACTGAAATCTGTTGACATCAGAGATCATTTGGAATGATCGAAAGATCTTCCTATCTTTCCTTTCCTATCTCAACCTGTGCTAGTGCTACCTACAAATATACAATATAGGGCGAGAGTATAGTACCTACTAAGATACAAACCTTTCTTCAACAGTTGACAATTTCATGTTCTGCCAAACTCGGTCATAGCGTTAAGAAATACAAGTTTTATTGGCTATTTGGTATTCTATCTTAGATGTTACATGTTTAATATTTATATAGAATGGGTCTGCGTCATTTATGTGTATATTGAGAGATTGGATTTCGTCTGCACGTGCACGGAAAGAAAGCAAATAATTATGTGAAGTAATTTCTACATTTTGTGACTGAAATTCTTTGAGTTTCTCCGGGGGGAATGAATTTTCTTCGGGGGGGAGATTCCCCCCGGGCTACCCCCTGAATTCAACCCTGTTTCCACCTAACTTCCTGAACTCCTACTAGGTTCCTTCCTGTATTTCTCTAACTCACTCACTACGAATTTTAACGCTCCTGCCCTATAAAAACTTCTAATATAATAAGTTTAAAATCTCATGTCCATTTTCTTTTGCTGAGGTCGTGCCAAGCTATCAGTCCTTGTCCGAGGCTTTTGTGAATATTTCTGAACAAGTGCTTTTTTTTACAAGATGAGGTTGTTAGCCATACCCAAACCCGCAAGCTGGAGGACCACTCCTAGTCGGCTGTCCGCGACTGCTTATTCAGTATATTCGCAGCTAACCTCTATATCTAGAGGCCTTCTCCTCGATCCGCAACTTGAGGTCGCGCAATGCCGTGGTGACAGGAACCATGAAAAAGAAGAAAAATTTGAGGTCTTGAAAGTAACACGCAGATAAGTCTACATTGTACTAAGAGAATAGGTCGGTGGGTTAGTGTGAGTCACTGTGGATAGTGTTTTGCGATGGGTCACGTTCTGATGATCCCCTCGATCAACTGACCCACTCATAAATCTTCACCAATTTGAACCGCTTACCCACTCCATCGCTGATTTTAACATGTCTTATTACATTCAATAGATGTAGTATACATCTGCACAGTTTTTTTCTCGATTGCAAAGGTAGCTTGACACATATACTAGTTGAGATGGTAATTTCTTCTCACTGTGAAAAGCTGATATGATAAAATGTACATCTTGATGGGGATACAAACTACATTCCAAAGTTATTAGAAACTCTTTCCCAACCCCGAAAATTATAAATATCGCACATATTTCAGCAATTTTTTACAAATTATTTTTCAGATTTCCCAGCCTTTCATTTTCTGAAGATGGGGATGAATTTGGACGTAAACAACATTGGCAGCATTACTATTTCTTTCAACGACCCAGAAAACTAGGGATAAAAACAATACGAATAGTTGTTTTCCATTATTTTTACATGTCGCTCCTCTGATCTTCTGTTTCTTGGGGAATCTTACTACCAAAATATATTTTTATTAGATTGAAGGTAATATGTCTACCACGTTTGATAAAAGTTGCTCATGACAATCTGGTGTTACGCTGGAATATATATTATACATCTACATTAAAATATTTAAAGCTGTCTGAGCAACCCAGTAAATTCAAAATCATTATGACATGCTCGTTCATGCCAAAACGAAGCATTAAATGTCATTGAGATTCTAATTTATTACCTGGATGAGCGCAAATTATAAATTCGACACTAATCTCAGTCAATTGAACCATTTCATTTATCATCCCTTTTCACCCCACACTAATATCGTAGTTTTTGATTTATTTTAGATGTCAACATCCTCCGATAAATCGATAAATCATAGGTACCAATCTAAACTAATCGTATACGCTTAAATGATATTGGGAATATCCAAAATCAACTTTGGGGCGCGGAAAACTATGGATTCGATAGTAATGTTCGGTCGGTTTTGATTTTTTCATGTAAATACGAGAATATTCCCAAAACACAAGGAGAATAATGAGTTGAACTCGAACATAAATGGCATAAGAAGTGTTCCTATGTATCTGGGTGATCCTGAAACTATAAGCTGTACGCTAATATCAGTCGTTTTGAATCATTATCAATGTTACTCCCTTCGACTTTTCTTAGTAGATGTGCGAGGGGATTGTACCCCTACTGAAACTAAAACTTAAAAGTTATCATAACTGCCCACAATGAATTTGGTGACATGAAACGTACGGATTCGACACTAACAATGGTCATTTTTAATTCCTTTTACACGCTACTTCGGAGTGCTAACGGGAGCTTAACTTACATGGCATCTGGAGCGACTCTCTTTATCTAAGCGACCCCCAATATTATGAATTCGACACCAATATTGGTCGATTTCCATTTTGTACGTCGATATATATAGAATATATATACAGTACACAAGATAGCGATAAAGAGAGCGACCAAGGCATCGGAATTCTAAGAACAATTTCAGTCTCTTCACGTGAACTTTGGTGCTCAGGAATTTCTTGTAAATGTATTGCTGCTTATATGTTGATTGTCTGGAACTACTATCCAACTTTGGGTATTCTGTGTCTATACCAACTTTTATGTCTCGAATAATATTTGAAGACGTATTTGACATTGTGTAATCAGAATGTTAAGAAGTAACCTCTACATGAAGAACAGCTGCAAATAAATATATTACATAAGTAATTTAATGTTCTGTAAACAACTATCTCAGATGTTATATTTTAAACATAATAATTTCGAAGTTCTGCAATGATTATATATTATTTTAATGTAATTATTTTCTATATTTCTTGCATTGGAGAAAATAAAATTTGATTAATGCGAATTGACTGAGATGGGAGTTGAATTCACGACCTTTCCATTTGAAATCTAAGGGTTTACCACTGAGCTAATACAAGCGCTATCGACAACCTGCTTGTAGCGCTGTGTAACGCGCTTTGTCATTTATTTTACTACGCAGGCGAGACTATTTTCTATGTCTTACGTTTCAGCATTCTTTTACATATGGAAAGGTTCCTTTAAATATCTAAGTGCTTTTCATCGTATGAAAAGCTAAATGACAAACAATCATGTGCTGACATTAATAAAATATTTTGAAATATTTTATCATTTAAGTATTTTAATCAATGTTACACACTTCTACACTTTGTAACAAGTCTTATTATATTTGAAAGAAGAAAAACACATCTGCTCATTTTTCCCGATTGTAAAGTTTTTTTTTTTTTTTTTTTTTTTTTGTTTGGAGGTTGGGACCTTGTTTACTTTTTTCCAAAGATACCCGAAGTTGCATTTGGAAATTTTTTGCCTGAAAACAGCAATAAAAAATGCGGTCATTCTTTATGTCCCTCTCACTGAGCAAATGAATCTGGTTCTGCGCTATGTTACATTTCAGAAAAGTGGGGAAGGGAAGTGTGAAGTAAAGAATGCTTCATTAATTTCACTGAAGTACATGAAAAAAAAACTGTCGAAGATTTAGTGGAAAATATTTAGAAAGGACAGAGAAAAATTGTCTCAATTTGTCAGAATGTAGGTGACAGTCTTAGGACAATGGTGCCAATATGGCTACAAAATTCCGTGGAATTCAGGCAACGACCCAATTGTTAAACAACTTTGCGCTGTATGGCCATATGCAACATTCCTTGAATCTTGTAGAAGTATCGGCATCGAAATGACAACCACATTCTTAAAACCTGATTACTATCGTTTAAAAAAATATGTATTTTTATTTCATCGATAATAAATCGCGATGTCTTAAAAGATGAGTGAAAATTAATTTGAAAGGTACTTCACACATAAGATGGAGTAGAAACTCAGAAGCAGTGAAATCCTTGAAGTCTGAACTGAAAACATTATCGCAGCATTTGATGAAATTTTAACCACTCTCTCTAACTCAGAAGTCAATTCAGTTGCCAAAAACTCAATAAATTGAATCAAAGATCTGAAATTTGTAATTACTTTAGTCTTTGAGACTCTGGTTTGCATGAAACAAATCGAGTGGACAAAGAAAATACAGAATAATGATTTGATTTTGCAAAGGTATCTTCATTTGTTATCAGGTCTTTTGAACAGAATACCCAGGTTCATGAATCATGGATTTGACACAATGCTTTCGGAAGCCAAGGTTATTTTTAATTTGATAGATGTGGAAGATCAGTTCAGAGGTGAGCTTATCCCGAAGAACAGGATATCAATAGAGGAGGGAGAGGAAGAGGATAGTCGTTTTACTGAAGAAGATCGCCTTAGACAATTTTTCTTCAGAATTCGTGACTTCTTATAAGAATAGTTCTTTAGTAAAATATCCAGGCTCAAAGAAGTTAGCAAAGACTCCAGTTCCTCAGAGGAAATTCATTATGTAAAATGTCTTCGAAGGATCTGAAAATGTCATGCGTGAATCTCGCTTTGAAATGCCAAGATTATTTGAATGCTGTAGAATAATGAGTAAAATTGAGAGTGTTAAAGACCAGACTGTTGTATTCTTGCGTCCTCAGGAAATCCACCCTAAGGGACATACTGGACATTATTACCGAAAATGACCTTTCAGGTGCCTATTCAAATGTCTCAGTGCCCCTTATAATTTTCTTACCCTTCCGCGCAGTGTGCCATCTTGTGAAAGTGGTTTCTGCAAACTAAAACTCATTTAGACATGTTCAACCATGGGACAGGAAACCCTCTCAGATTTGGTTACATTAGCTACAGAGAACAAGGTTGTTCAATCAATTTCTTATGAAAAAGAATAAGAACTTTACAGAAAAGAAAGCCAGAAAGTATTTTTGTTAGTGCACGTTACAAAATGAGAAGGGCATTTTATAGAATATCATTACTAACAATTACTATAATTAAAAGTACGTGTTCTCTATGTTATTGCTACATTTGAAACGTGTGTAATTTTCCACCTAAGTATGTATTATTTAAAAAAAAAGTATCAATACATAGGTGGAAGGCCCACACACAAAGTGAAGCCAATATACACATGCGAGAAAAATCCAATGTATCCATGAGAAAAGCCAATATTAAATTAGAAAAGTCAATATGCACATATACATACAGGTGGGAGGCCCGTACATAGAGCGAAGCCAAACACTTAGTGAGAAGCGAAGGTATACACACACAAGTCATAAAGTAAGCCAATAAAGAAATATTCCCTGAGCAAACAGTACAGAAAGCTACAAGTTTTCAAGTTAATGGTCCATATTTATAGAAAAAAATCTTTCTAAATAGCTTGTTTAAATCATTATGTATTTTTCTTTTACAACACTAATATTACTTTCCGTTAAAATTTGTAGGACATTTCAAAATAGGTTGCAATATATGGATATAACAAAGTTGCATCTTCAACAGCTATGATTTTTGTGGATTTTCTACGAAGAAAATCATAAGAATTGTATTTTCAGTATAACAAATTATTTTATTATACCTCTTGTTTTGATGGACACTGTTTGTAAAAATGATTTCCAAAACAACCGTAATATTGCTTGTATTTCTTTTCCACATCATTATTTACCGACGTACGTCCAGCATACACTAATAAATCCCGGCAATGTATTCATATCCTTCCACAACAGACAACTCATCCAATGTATTAGGTAAGTTATCACAAAAGAACTTCGTAACAAACCTGTGGCTCATTCTTCGAAACACAACTCACAACAATTTCCTCTCGTAATCGAACCTTCCAAACAACAATATATATGCTTTCCTTACACTAGGTGCATATTGCCAAGTATTTTCATATGGCTGTTGAAATCTGTTAATAAACGTGTTTTCAATATTCAATTTTCCTAACTCTGACATCAATTCCTCTATAATATTATTACAAAGGAATATTCAGTGTGAACTTAAATTGTACATATCTAATATCGTAGCATTCAATTGAATGAAAGACTTACCCAAGGCCCCAATGATTACAACATGGATTGGGTACACATCCTTATCTATAGTATTAAACACCGCACGCAAAAGTTTAAATACACCTCTATGATCGTATCCATCACAAAATTGTATACTTTCCAAGGCATCATTAAAACCTGCAAGGCCCACATTTACAGTTGTTTTGTATAAATCGCAAAATAAGGGTTTATGTAAATCAGTTGTTCCTTGGCTGAAGTGTTCCCTCACTCTCTTTTCTTTTTCTTCTAAACCAATGACCTCGTCAGATGTACTCGTTTAAACAGACACTGAAAAAGTTTTTTATTGAGTCTCTTTATCGTCTTCACTAACACCTGCTCATGCAACCTTTGTTAGATAAGGACCATGAATAAGCTATATCGTGATACTTAATAGTAACCACAAACCGGTTGTTGGTATTAAACATTCTAGGATCAACCTTTATATCATGAACAGGGCTTCTCCTAAAGAATGATAAATCTAACATAGAATAATATACAGGATGTTTCACGATTAGCTTATCTCCATTTGGGAACGAGTTCAAAACTAACTGAGGACTAATTGGGCTGTTGAAATCCCACACTCTGCATTTTACTATAGCACGCACAAATCAACAACTCATAATTAAAGTACCCAAAATTAAAAAAGATCGAAATTATACTGAGTCTCCTCCCTAATTTTGTCATTAAGATAATTTCCATTTCTTCAAACAATTTCTTAGACCTTTCGAAGGCCTTCAATCCAATAACAAGATATTATTAGCACCTCACGGCATGTCATTGAGGAACAGCTTAATTTACACTCCAGCCAAAATTATTTTACTGGGCCTAGAAATGCGTATCGTCACTTGACACCCAGCTATAGATATATATATATATATATATATATCCCATGTTGCGGCCCATGACATCGGAAGTGTCATCGTCCATTTCAGGGCCCCAAAATATGTGGATTCAGTTTTAATATTGCTCATTTTCGATGATTTTTAAATCTCTCTTCCTCTCCTCCCCAAGTTGCGGGTTTGAATTTGGATGTTAACGGGATCGAAAGTATCACTGTTCATCTAAGTGATCCAAAACACTATAAATTTGACAGTGATAGTGGGTATTGATCATTGTTATATATCTCTTTCTCCCTCTCCCCAATTGGAGGGCTTATTTTGGATCTAAACCGGATCGGAAGTGTTACTGTTCATCTGAATGATCCCGAAAACTACGGATTAGACACTCATGTTTGTCATTTTCGATCTTTATTATATATAGCTCCCCCTAACCCTCCATCGTGCTGCGACGCACGGTATCAGAATTGTGACTGTTAATCTCAGCTACTGCTAAAATTATGGATTCGACATTCTTCTTAGTCATTTTTGATCATTTTTAAATTTCTCTCCCCCTCCCCCAGCCCCTATGTAGCATCGTCAAACTGAATAGCCTAAAGTAATCCCTGACCCTAAGCTCATGTATTTTGAAAATTTGAGATTTGTCGAGTGGTTCAAGAGTGTTGAAGTCACAAAGGAGTTGATTTTATTTTAGTTTTTTTAAAATATATCTCCCCCTTCCCCTTCCCTACTTGGGCTCGTAAAAATGAAACGATAAAAAAAATCAAGGGTCGACTCTCATATGTGTTGAAAATTTGATCAAGATTGGTTGGATAGTTCAAATATTATTAGGTTTTATTAGTTTTTATTTATATGTCACACTCCCATAGGATGCACCATTAAGGTGAAATTACACAAATGGTTCCAGATCCGAACCTCCTCTATCTTAATAATTTGATCCAGATCGGTCGAATAGTTCAAGAGTTATTAAGTTACAAAAATTGTCACTTTCCCCTAGGATGCACCTTTCTTTACAAGAAATTCTGTCATAATGATGTACCAACAGCGTTAATACATCGGTGTCTCTAATCATCACGACAATTCTTTCTGAATTGTGATTCGCAGCATGAATTATAGTTCTAGAATCTGCTTCTTCATGTTTCCTTTCAAGATTTTGAACATCGATTTCAAAATTTGAGTTAACATTTTTCTGATCTTAAAGCTACCGGAAACGATAACAAAGAGTTTTGAAGGTAATAATTCCAGCATTGCATTATCTACTTATGGTCTACTTACTCAGAGAACTATGACTTTTATATTCCCTAGCACTGATTCCTTTATCAGCAAACGCTGTTGAATGTGCAGAACTGTTTTTCACAAAACTCCTCAAGGTTAATGTTATGATCTGTGATAGAGCTAGGCTTCTACTTTTAGGAAAATGCAGCCTTATGAGATTACCTAGAACCAGTGATGCTAGGAAACAATATATAAACGAATCCCAGTAACAAACAGCAACTTCGGAAACTCTGATAAGTGTGAGATTTTTCTACCAAGGCGAGAAGACTCCGCATCGAACTCGGAGGACCAAATTCTGAGACCAGTTTTCAAAAACCCAGAAGACGTTCAAAGGCTTCTTTAGAGATTATCATGTGTAGCTGTCAGAAACTTGAGTGTGTAAGTTTGAAATGCAAATGTAAGAATCGTGGTCTCTTCTGCACTTCAACGTACACTTGTTCGAGAAAGTATAAATATTCAATCAGTTACTGAACATGGTGATGAAGAAGACCGAATGATGCATTAAAGACACCACAAATTCCTTTATTTTTGAAGGATATAAGAGTGACATAACATTATTGAGAACTAATTCCATAAATCAAATAATTTGTTTTCTTGTGTAGACATTTCTTCAGTATACGGTTTCCTTCTATTACGTTTCTTATTATTGATTTATTGTATTATAGAAACTGTACCCAACCTTAATAATAGGCAAGTGCTTCTTCTGTAAATAGAATTTATCAGTTTAAACGTTAAAAAATGTGGATAGCGAATTGTTCATCATTCTCACCTGAAGGTAATTTTGAAATCTGCCTCCTGCTCTATTTCGGTCATTACATAAATCGAAGTAATCGGACTTGTAGCAAAACAGGTAATTGTCGAAACATGATTTTTTTTCGGAAAAATGAATAGAAAGATGCATGTTTTTGCATGTTTTACAAGGTATCAGAGACACGTATAGAGAAAAGATTTGCAGAGTTTCTCATAATGTGTACTAGAGAAAGCTCTCTTTCCATTCCTGAGAGAAATTTTGTGTTTTGACAAGGGTTATTTTCCGAAAAGCCCCTCAATTAATATTAAAAATGGGAATTTTAATAAAATTATAGAGAGACTAAAGGCAGATAAGATTATATATATATATATATATATATATATATATATATATATATATAGTGTGTGTGTGTGTGTGTGTGTGTGTGTGTGTGTGTGTGTGTATAATCATCAGCTGCTAATATCTACATTTTGCGGGAAGGTAACTTTTGGGCCGCGCCGTGATCAGTTTCATACACGTGTAATGTACCGTTACAGTTAATGGAATTCTTGTTTGGAGGGTCCAATAATTCTTCAACACACCGTACTACGTGATTTTTCAAAATATATATTTGGTCCGTGTAGTATATTCATTCGTCGTTTATTCAAACAAAATTAATGCGGGACCTTTAAATAATGTAGTAGTAATCATATTTTGGGAAATAATATATTCTTTTATATTTTTACTTTATTATGAATCCCATATATGAACATTTCACATTGGTAAGATTTGTAATTATCGTCTTAATGCTATACGAAAACATAGGTCCGCTATTGGACAAAAATTCTTAAAATTATGCACCAATCTGATTTTTGACAGAATAATTTAGACCCCCTTCGTCCACTGAGATGCCCATATCCTCCCAAGAACCGGTTGTATCCAGTTGTTACTATTTTTCATTCGCTTTATAAGTTTTGCAGTCAAAACATTTGATTCTGATTGAACTATTTTCTGATGCTCTGATATCAAGGCACGAGAATGCTCTTTCTAGAACTGGACAAGAACCGACCACAACGCATCACATCGACGCTTGCAAATTTCAGAATTTGGGTATAACGGCTGAATTCTTAAGGTAAAACTTAGACTTACTAAATAAATTAAGTTGTTGGAAGCAAAAAGGGAGCCTCAGACAGTAAAAAATCAGTAGTAAATTCCTCAAACTAGTGAAATATAGAGGTTAGCTTCGAAAACGCCATGCTATGATATGAACAGTGATGGACAGGATTTGCAGCGCGATGTATTAATTTTCGATTTTCAACTGAAGTTTTTGTGATCAAACCGTTTAAAAGTCTCCTTCTAACCCGTCCCGAAATTCCGTTTATAGTTACGTGTGACCTGTCCAAGTATAGCTTATGTCTGCTGTGTACATAGTAAGTGTGATTTTTAAAAAATTAATTACTAACATGCCGGTATCCCATTTTGTAGTAGCTAGGGTAATTTTCATTATGGTAGCGTAAACATAAAAAAGGGACTCGCATTTATTCCGGAATTGATTAAGCTTCCAATCAAAATGGGTTGAACAAAATTTTTCATAAGGGTTATTTTCCCTTCAAGAAGGGGACCCTTACCGGTAACATAGTATTTGAAAACATTATTTAATTTTGCAGAAGGGCCACTTGGCCCTGATCTTTTCGTCTCCCTTTCTCCAGTTCATAGAACCGATTAATGATTTTTTTTAAAAAAAAGTCATGTTTGGTTCGGATGTAGTTGACTGGTTTGATACTATATGTGTTAGCATGTATAATTATATGTATCAGTATTTATTTCCTTGGGTATGTGTAATGTAACGTGCATGTGTTCAAGTGAGTAGTATAGATTTTAGAAGTATGTAATATGTATTGATGGAGAGTGTATTGTTGTTTGTTTATTTATCTTTGGTCCGTCATAATAAGTGCGTTGCTCTTTCGTGAAGAGTTTCATACTAATCCCGTACGGTAATTATCCCGTACCGCATGGCTTCTGATTAACAATAATAGTGCAAAACAGTGCATAGATTATTCAGTTGTGCACAGGCTCTTTTCAGACTACTAGCTCCATCGCGTCTAAATTTAGTATTATTCGTTGCTAATATCCTATTATCTAAATACTTAATACGGAAATGACCCTTCTACGAGTAAACATTAGCTTAGGCCAATACGAATAGGTAATTAGACAAAGTTACTTGCAATTGGATATTTCTGAAAAGCACGATCGTTTATATATTCTAGTGACCAAAATATTAATCATAATAATCTTCGCGTTTCTACTTAATTTGTAATTTGTCTATATGGTATTAGTTTTATCTCCGGGCTGCTTTTGCAAATCCTCTTATCCGTTGAGTGCTGCGATCAATGACATTCTTGACATTTTTCGACATATTATTGGTATATAAATGTGTATATTAATGAATATAAGAAAATAGCAAGACACCGGTATATATGTAATAATGCCCAGTGGTTAAGTTACTATGAAGTATTGATAATATATATATAAATAAATTCCTTAATGCAATAATTATCACGTCAGATCTTATAGGAGAGTAGTGTGTTACGAAAAATGATGGATGGTAATTATGGATGGGTGTGTGTTCATTGCATGTCCATAATAATATGTGTCTGATTCTAGAATAGATGTAATAAATGATTACCAAATTGTAGTTACATGGTTTCTGTTACATTATTTTATCCATGTCGATACGCTGTCCTATATATATGTGAGTGTGCGTAAATGAATGACAAATTTTAGTTTTAAGTGGTAGCATTAATATTGATTTACGATGATAGTGTCTGTAATATATATGTAACAATATATTGGTGCATGAGAGAGGTTATAAAGATAGCTAATTCAAAAGTACTCAAAATCGGCTCTATGAAGAAAGCCAATACAAAAGGATGGACCAGAATAACGACAGTCTTTCCAGAGATCTTAAAACTTTTATTTGTGAAAGATATACACTACTTTATTTTTTTTCTGGTCGATTCAAAGGCGTGACTGATCTACAGTATGGGAATTCAGATATTGAGTAAAGGTTATGCAACATTTGGAAATAACAAATAAACAAACAAATTGAAACTTTCTCGTCACCCGGGCTGCGTCTGCACAACTCCCACTTGCGTAGTTGTTTGGATCCAGGTCAGGGTAGTATGAGTAAACATATGTCTCTTCCGTGTCACTTTAGAATCAATCATCGAGTTATATTATTTGGGTATGAATTACTTTTTCGAAAGCTATTCAGTTCCTTCATCATATTCCCATATTTATCCAGTAACTCCTTCTATTGTAACTTCCTCTAATCTTCCTTCTCCCCTTTTAACATTCTTCTGTCCTACTTTCTCCTTCTTTCTCACTCTTCCTTTTCCAATTTCTAATAAAACTGGAGAGGGGTCGTAACTGGGAGTTGTCGTCGTTGACACGGTCACTAAATTGTCTTAATGATTTCTTCGGAAGTTCGATATGAATTAGTAAATCCTAAAATAACCATTTGGAGTTAGAATTCTACTACAACTATTTACTTTAGTTTTGCACTGCAACCGAATTGCCAAACTACAAAATTTTAGGTCAAGATTGCGACTTCTGGCAAATTCACGTCCCATTCGCTTGGCTTCACACGACAGAATTAAGTCGCTCATTACTCAAGCACTATCAGTCCTACACTAATATAAGTATACATTTTTTGAAAGAGCATAATATGTCAAAAAAAAAGTTTAGAGGAAACACTTTTCCGAGTTCTATCTTGTAAAGAATCTGTGGCTAAGAAACTAATCTGTCACGCGCAACCAAAACAGAGTAAAAATAAAAATAACTAGAAAACCATTATATTTAGCTCAAAATGCACTAGAAATAAATTGCAGAAGACAATTAAGAGAGCAAAATGAAAAAGGTTTGGATGCTTTAGCTCCGAAGGTTACGGAATTACAGTGAATAATAAAAGCGGCTCAAAGTTCGGCTTTCTCCCCCTCCTCCATTCCCGTGAAGTGTTTTTTTCTGACATCCGGCATTTTTGTGATGAGTCATGAGTATATATTCTAAAATTATCGGATGCCAAATTGTTACATGATTTTCCCTTACACTCGAAACGCAGAGTTCTTTTGTCAAGTTGATGCCTAGGCTATATAGAAAGACTTGAGATATAATTAAAAACTATTACAACTTTTTTTTAATAACTAACAGAGTGACATGTTATTTTAGATATTCAAGCTGACATTAATACAATGTTTCAAAATATTGTATCATTAAGTATTTGAATTAATGTTACTTTTCCTACAATTGGCAACAAGCTTGTTGTATTTAAAAGAAGAAAAATACATCTGATATTTTTTCCCGATTTGAAATGTTGGCTTGGAGGTTCGAATCTGGTTTACTTTTCTCCAAAGATACCCAAAGTTGGATTTAGAAAATTTTTGCCTTAAACCAGCAATAAAGAGTGCCGTCATCCTTTATGAAACAGCATGTACAGTGAGGGACACTTCTAGATTGGATACTTTTGCCGTAAATGTCCATATAGGTGTATCATTCAGAAGTGTCCCTTACTGTACCTCACATTGAGCAAATGAGTCTGGTTCTGCGGTATGTCATATTTCAGAAAAGTGAGGAAGAAAAGTGTGAAGTGAAGAAAGCTTCATTAATTTCACTGAAGTGCACGAAAAAAATTGTCGATAATTTTGGTGGAAATATTTACAACGAATAGAGAAAAATTGTCTCAATTTGTAAGAATGTAGTTTACAGTCTTACGACAATTGTGTCAACATTACGTGGAATTGAGTCAAAGATCCAATTGTTAAACAACCTTGTGCTGTTTAGCCATATGTAACACATTCCTTGAAGCTTGTAGGAGTATGTGCATCGGCATCACAACCAGATTCTTAAAACCTGGTTAGTATGGGTTCAAAAAGTATTTATTTGTATTTCAACCACAATAAATCATGATATCTTAAAAGATGAGTGAAAATTAATCTGAAAGGTACTTCGTACACAAGATGGAGTGCAAACTCAGAAGCAGTGAAACCCCTGAAGTCTGAACTGAAAAAGATTCTCGCAGCATTTGATGAAATTATAGCCACTTCCTCTAACTCAGAAGTGAAATCAGTTACCAAAAACCTAATGAAATCTATCAAAGATATGAAATTCGTAATTAATTTAGTTTTTGAGACTCTGTTTTGCATGAAACAAATCGAATGAACAAAGAAAACACACAATAAGGATTTGACTTTGCAAAGGTACCTTGATTTGTTATCAGCTCTTTTGAACAGATATCTCTTACAATTTTTGCTCTATGGAAATGTGAAACTATCGGTACTAGTAAATTCAACTACTTCTGAGTTCGATGTACTATTGCGAGTTGCGATGATAACTTATATATACACTTCAGACTCTGTATCAATTGCAAAGGCTTTCGTTTTATTGCAATTTCTGTTCTATAAATTTAGAAACTCGAAAGTTTTAATTTATATCACTTCTGCTTGAGGAGTGGGTGAAATCTATCCTCGGCAAGCTCATTCCATTGGAGGAAGCAGCATCTCGATTTATATCTTACAGTTTCTGCTCTTTTGGAAAACTATTGAAGGTTGTGCTGATATGTTTCCCTGAGGCACTGAAGCGATTGCAGGAAACCGTATGTCGTTATCTCATACCTTCTTTTTCCAATGACGAAATGGTTTGAAATTGAAAATTGTTAATTTGAACAACTTCCGGTTTGTATACAAAGGTTAATATAGAAGACGTAACGGATCATGAAGTAATAACATATTTCTCTCTGTAGAAATCAGTATTAAAACTGAAAATAATAGTAAATGTGAACCTTCTTCTGTGGAAGTAGATTGTTTTGGACAGTCATGTTGTAAAGTTGTTAGACGCTGAAACGTTTGAAGAAAAGCGTCGTTGCAACATTACCATTTTTGTACAATGGCGGTGAAGATGGAAACAAAAACGGCTAATTTTATCCATCCTCTGGTTGAATACAAGTTTCCCGCATGAGATGGAACCTTGCTGTAAGACGCAGCTTTGATGTGAAAAAACGCTACTGGATATATTTTACTGTATTTGCTCTACAGAAATCAGTATTAAAACAAGAAGTAATAATAAATTTGAACCTCTTTCTGTTGTGGATAGTAATGTTGTGATATCCTGAAGACTAGAATCTTTCTGAAGAAAAGACATATTGTCTCTACATGTTATGATTTCTATTCTATGGTGATAAATGTTCAAACAAAAAGTGTCTACTTTTATCCACTCCTTGGTTGAATAGAGAGTTTACGGAGTAGATAAGTAACCTTAGGACGACGCATCGATTGCAAAGAAATCCCGTCTTGATATGTTGTACTGCTTTTCCTCTACAGAAATGAGTATTGAAACTGGAAGTAATAGTAAGTTTGAACCTCTTTCTGTTGGAGTAGAGTGCAATGGCTAGTCATATTCTGGTGTCCTAAGACGCTGAATCTTTCAAAAGAAACTTCGTCGCTACGTTAAAATTTTTCTTCTATGCCAGTAAACGATCAAACGAAAAAAGGGAAAATCAATTCCAGATTGAACAGACATTTCACGGAGAAGATGCAACGTATCCTTAGGATGCAACATTGATTGCAAAAAAAAAAAAAAAAAAAAAAAAAAACCTTCTTGATATATTTCGCTGGTTATGTTCTATAGAAATCAGTAGAAGTAAAAGCAAGTTTGAACCTCTTTCTGTTCGAGCAGAGTGTAATGGATAGTCAGGCTGTGATGTCCTGAGACGCTGAATCTTTTAAAAGAAACTTTTCTTCTATAGCGATAAACGATCAAACCCAAAAAGGGACAATCACTTCCAGGTTGAATAGACAGAGGAGATGAAACATATCCTTACGAAGCGACATTGATTTCCAAAAAATCCTGTTCTTAATATATTTTACTGATCTTGCTCTACAGAAATCGGTATTGAAACTGGAAGTGATAAATTTGAACCTCATTCTGTTGAGGTAGAGTTTTATGCATAGTGATGTTGTGATGTGCTGAGACGCAGAATCTTTAAAGAAAACAAGAATCTTTGTCATTATGCCTTACCGTTTCTATTCTATGCCAATAAACGTAGAAACCAAAAAAATGGGTAATTTTATCCACTTGGAGGAGATGAAATATATCCTTAGGACGCTCCGTCAATGGCAAAAAGCTAATCTTTAAATAGTTTACTGTTTTCGCTCTACCGAAAGCAGTTGTAAATAGGAATTACTCGTTAAAGTAAATATTGTTACGATACTACTCGTCGGAAGTCCTTCGTTCGATTCCATCGACGTATATTTGGAATCACGACATCTGCTTCTCTGGATTAATTTTATTTTTTCTTTCATCGGAAACTTCAATTATGTAGTCTCAAGCTTCCTGGAAGCACTTTTGTATACCTTTTAGTACTATTAAATATAAGTGCAACAGCAGATTCCTTTAACCTTATAACAAGTCAATATCCGTGTTCGCTACTTTACCTTTGTGCAATCTGTCAACTTCCTACTTGTGTCTGGCTACGTTTTCAGTTTTGGCCGTGTCACTATACTGCGTTTGACGACATTGCTACTTCCAGCTAAATTGTAAATACTTCGAGCGCCCAGTTAGCTCTCTACTAGCTGATTCAATGGATTACCTCGGCTATAAGAAATTGTCTGGTAACTACGACGGCGATTATTGTCTCGATTGTATTTGGTGTTTACTCCTTTTTGCTGAAGTTTAAGCTTCGCACTTAAATTTCCTCAAAAAGTACAACTCAGGATTATGAGATGAATTTCCCGGCTGGTGAGGTCTTCGACTCTCAAACGTTGTGACATATGTGACGTTATAAACACGGTGTTATGAGGAGGTTAGACTTTGTGGATTGACCATATTTTGTATTGAGAACATCAGGATGTGTGGTTTAGGCCTTAGTCCGGGAAACAAAACTGTATGGTTCGAGTTTCTCGGGGTACTTCGTTCTAAGTTGTGGGAAGAACACCCAGCTAGGGAGAGAGGAGAGAATGTAGTATCATCCATTGATGAGGGTACAGTAAATACGTCGAAAGATGAAGTGACAGCGTCAGACTATTTGTTATTATTCTAACTTTACCTATCTACTTCTGCCACACTTTGAAAATTAAATATTTGTGTTCGAGTTATTATTTGCAAATACCTATGAGCTATATTTCCGATATTTATGATTTGATAAGTTGTTATTTTTAGATGAAATTCATTTTCATATTCCAACATATATTGCTGGTGGTGAAGAAACGTCCCCAAAGTTTGGCATCTATCGGTCTATTAATGACCATAGAGATAGATGTTATAAAGCTGAACACAACAGCTATTTAAGCATGTTTCAGTATTTGATTTTTTATAGTTACTGAAGTTAAATTCCTGCATATTGTTTCCATGACCAATAATTATTTATAAGTCGACTAACGTTATATATTATTATTTCATTAGATAGTTCGAAATACCTATTGAGCGATATACTTAATTAGCAGTATTAATGCTTCTATTTCAGCTTATTTATGATATATATTTATTCTGTTACTTATTACCAATTGTTTATGTACTTCATCAGTACATGTCCCATAACTTTAGCTTTGTGGGAATATTTCTACCCCCCTCACTTAGACTACGTTACACAAATTCGTAGTCGTAATTATGA